>NW_027325422.1:0-323652 GCF_036924035.1 Leuresthes tenuis | reverse complement strand
CCTTCATATTTACCATGTCTAGAAAGATTTAAACAAAAAAAAAACAACGTTGTACTTTGCAGTAAAAGAAAGAGCAAATCTAAAGTTTCAGGAATCCGAGAATAAGCTTACTTTCATGAGTTCTTCACGATTTCGGATTTTGCTATAAAATGAATTCCTTCACTCAAACTAAATTAAAACTGCTAAACCGCTAATCTGTTACATGTAAGGCAGATGTCAAATTCACCGAAATAGGATCTAAGGGTATTCGGCCAATCGAGCTGTAGCAGCTTTGGTAAAAGAGTATAAGTTGAAGAGTTTGTGAATAAAGGTGTGCACACACATAGTGAGCTGTAGGAAAATAGGCAGGGAGCAATGCCGGCTGGGGTATAGGTTCTTGTATGTTGTCTGACTGTTTGATTTGAATGTGTTGTGTAAGTGTCCTGTTGAATGTTACATGTTTGGGCTTTGACACTTCACTGTGGTTGTTAACTGTGTGGTGTGTCCTGAAATGTTATATGTTTGGGCTGTGTGACATGCTTAATGCTTGTCAGTAGCTACCCACTTATTCATATATAGCAACTGACAACATAAGAAGTCTGGACATACTTTGATAGTAGTTGTAGAAGTATCCTTATTGATAATAGATAAACTAATTCATAGTGATAGAACAGTAGATGAACAGGTGCCTGCACATGTCTCACGAAAATAAAATGGGTGTATGATTGCTGACGGCAGAGCAATACTGCCAAACTTATGAGTTCTTGTGGCAAACTTGATTCAGTGTCTTGACGTGTATACGCTGTTTCGCTGACTTGATTGTCACAAGAAACAAAGTGTGTTTGATAAGATCCGACCATTTTATTAGGGGAGGATCAGTATGTATGGATTCTGATGTGACTGATAAACCCATTCGTATCGTAAGCATAATCTAATACGTGAGACAACGCCCTGGCACACAATCAAAAAAAAAAAGAGAGAGCGGTTTTGTGTCCACACAGTCCATAATGTAGAAAAGAGAGAAAAAAGCCTTTCTGATTTGGTGTGTGTGCTCACAGTGCAGAGTGTAGAGAAAAGAGAGAAAAGAAAGCCGTTTTGGTGTCACGGGTGTTGTGACTTACACACACACATTTCTGAATTGAGAAAGGAAATTATTTTAGAGGAAGCACTAGAGTTTAGATCCCACATTTGTTGATAGGCATTCATTTATTTCTTCACTTCTGATGAAGTTTCAACAATAAACAACAAACTTTGTATTATGAGAAAGAACCAGACTCATTCTTCAGGAATCCGAAAATAAGCTCTATTTTACGAGTTATGCACGAATTCGGATTCTCCTATAAAACGAATTCCTTAACTCTAACCAAGTTAAGACTGCTTTGTACTTCATATTTATTCATGTCTAATCAAGTTTCAACGATAAACAACGTTGTACTTTCTAGAATGAGAAAGAACTTCTTCAGCAATAAGCATCTCTTGACATATGACGAAATACAGATTTTGCTATAAAATTAATTCCTTCTATCAGCCTGACTTAAAACTGTTTGTCCTCCTTATTTATCCACTTCAAATCAAGTTTCAACAATTAAAAAAATGTTGTAGTTTGAGAAAAAACAACTTCATCTTAAGCAATCAGTAGGGTAAGAAAGGGTAAGAAAAGGTGCAAATGCCAACCATACATCACTAAAAGGTGGAGCGGAAGTATTTGGCTGCAAGTAGGTGCGAATGCCTGACAATGTATGATCAAAAGAGGGAGCGGAGGTTTTCGGCTGCAAGGTCTGAATGTCCAACCATAATTTGTAAAAACCGGGGAAGAAAAGGCTCGAAAGCCCGACTATACACCATCAAAAGCGGGAGCGGAGGTGTTCGGCTGCAAGTAGGTGTGAATGTTCGACCATAATTTGTAAAAAGCGGGTAAGAAAAGGTTCGAATGCCCGACTATATATTAACCAAAGCAGGAGGAGAGGTCTTTGGATAAGAGTGGGTGAGAATTTACAACCATAATCTATAAAATGCGGTGAAAAAAAAGGTGTGAATACCCCATAGAACACTAAAAGGTAGAGCGGAAGTGTTCGGCTGCAAGAAGGTGTGAATGTCTGACCATAGTTTGTAAAAAGCGGGTAAGAAAAGGTTCGAATGCCCGAACATACACCATCAAAGGAGGGAGCGGAGGTGTTCAGCTGTAAGAAGGTGTGAATGTCCGACCATAGTTGGCAAAAAGCAGGTAAGAAAAGGTTAAAATACCCGATTGTACACAATCAATAGCGGGAGCAGAGTTGTTCCGCTACTAAAAGGTGTGAAAGTCCGACCATGGTTTGTAAAAAGCGGGTAAGAAAAGGTGTGAATGCCCGACAATGTATGATCAAAAGAGGGAGAGGAGGTTTTCGGCTGAAACAAGGTCTGAATGTCCATCCATATTTTGTAAAAATCTGGGAAGAAAAGGCTCGAAAGCCCGACTATACACCATCAACAGCTGGAGCGGAGGTGTTCAGCTGCAAGAAGGTCTGAATGTCCATCAATAATTGCTAGAAAACATGGAAGAGAATTTTCGAATATCAAACCGCACATGATCATAAGCGGGAGAGGAGGTGTTCAAATGCAAGAAGGTGTGAATGTCCACCCATAATTACTGCAAAATGGGTAAGAAAAGGTACGAATGCCCAACCATACATGATCCTAACAGGGAGCGGAGGTGTTTGGCTGCGACAAGGTGTGTATGTCCACCCATAATTAATGAAAAGCGGGCAACAAGTAGGTTTGAATACCCATCATCAAAAGCAGGAGTGGATGTGTTCGGCTACAAGAAGGTGTGAACGTCCGACCAAAGTTTGTAAAAAGCAGTGAAGAAAAGTTTCGAATATCCAACCAAACATAATCAAAAGCGGGAGCAGAGCTGGTGTGAATGTCAGATCATAATTTGCAAAAAGCTGATGAGAAAGGGTGAGAATGCCCGGCTATACACCATCAAATGCGGGAGCGGAAGTGTTCGGCTGTGAGTAGGTGTGAATGTCAAACCATAATTGCTGAAAAATGTGTTAGAAAAGACTAGAATGCCGGACCATACATCATCAAAAGCGGGAAAAGTGGTGTTCGGCTGCAAGTAGGTGTGAATATACAGCCATAATTACTCACAAACCGGTAAGAAAAGGTAGTATTGCCAGACCATACATTATCAAAACAGGGAGCGGAGGTGGTTCAGCTGCAAGGTGTGAATGTCTGACTAAAGTTTATAAAAAGCGGGTAAGACAAGGTGCGAATGCCTGACAATGTATGATCAAATGAGGGAGCGGAGGTTTTCGGCTGCAAGGTCTGAATGTACAACCATAATTTGTAAAAACCGGGGAAGAAAAGGCTCGAAAGCCCGACTATACACCATCAAAAGCGGGAGCGGAGGTGTTCGGCTGCAAGTAGGTGTGAATGTTCGACCATAATTTGTAAAAAGCGGGTAAGAAAAGGTTTGAATGCTCGACTATATATTAACAAAAGCAGGAGGAGAGGTCTTCGGATAAGAGTGGGTGAGAATTTCCAACCATAATCAATAAAATGCGGTGAAAAAAAAGGTGCGAATACCCCATAGAACACTAAAAGGTGGAGCAGAAGTGTTCGGCTGCAAGAAGGTGTGACTGTTCGACTATATTTGGTGAAAAGCAGGTGAAGCAAGGTCTGAATGCCCAACCTTACATCATCAAAAACGAGATCAGAGGTGTTTGGCTGCAAGAAGGCCATAGTTTGCCAAAAGCGGGTAAGCTGCGAATGACCGACTAAATATCAACAAAAGTGGGGGCGGAGGTCTTCGGATGCAAGTGGGTGTGAATATTCCACCATACAAGTATGGTGGAGAGGAAGCTGTGAATGGCCGACCATAGTAAAAAGCGGGTGAGAAAAGGTGCGAATGTCCAATCATACATGATCAAAACAGGGAGCGGAGGTGTTTGGCTGCGACAAGGTGTGTATGTCCACCCATAATTAATGAAAAGCGGGCAACAAGTAGGTTTGAATACCCATCATCAAAAGCAGGAGTGGATGTGTTCGGCTACAAGAAGGTTATAATGTCTGACCATAGTTTGTAAAAAGCGGGTAAGAAAAGGTTCGAGTGCCCGAACATACACCATCAAAAGAGGGAGCGGAGGTGTTCCGCTGTAAGACGGTGTGAATGTCCAACAATAGTTGGTAAAAAGCGGGTAAGAAAAGGTTAAAATACCCGACTGTACACAATCAATAGCGGGAGCGGAGTTGTTCCGCTACAAGAAGGTGTGAAAGTCCGACCATGGTTTGTAAAAAGCGGGTAAGAAAAGGTTAAAAAACCGGACTGTACACAATCAATAGCGGGAGCGGAGTTGTTCCGCTACAAGAAGGTGTGAAAGTCCGACCATGGTTTGTAAAAAGCGGGTAAGAAAAGGTGCGAATGCCCGACAATGTATGATCAAAAGAGGGAGTGGAGGTTTTCGGCTGCAAGAAGGTCTGAATGTCCAACCATAATTTGTAAAAACCGGGGAAGAAAAGGCTCGAAAGCCCGACTATACACCATCAAAAGTGGGAGCGGAGGTGTTCAACTTCAAGACGGTCTGAATGTCCATCAATAATTGCTAGAAAACATGAAAGAAAATTTTCAAATATCAAACTGCACATGATCATAAGCAGGAGAGGAGGTGTTCAGCTGCAAGAAGGTGTGAATGTCTACCCATAATTACTGAAAAATGGGTAAGAAAAGGTGCGAATGCCTAACCATACATCATCAAAAGAGGGAGCGGAGGTGTTCCGCTGTAAGACGGTGTGAATGTCCGACCATAGATGGTAAAAAGCGGGTAAGAAAAGGTTAAATTACCCGACTGTACACCATCAAAAGAGGGAGCGGAGTTGTTCAGCTAAGAGAAGGTGTGAAAGTCCGACCTTGGTTTGTAAAAAGCGGGTAAGAAAAGGTTCGTATGCCCGAATATACACCATCAAAAGCGGAAGCGGAGGTGTTCGGCTGCAAGATATTGTGAACGTCCGACCAAAGTTTGTAAAAAGCAGTTAAGAAAAGGTTCGAATATCTAACCAAACATAAGAATGAGTCTTTTCCGCTGTAGAATGCCCGACTATAGACCATCAAATGCGGGAGCGGAGGTGTTCGGCTCTGAGTAGGTGTGAATGTCCGACCATAATTGCTGAAGAATGTGTTAGAAAAGGTAAGAATGCTGGACCATACATCATCAAAAGCGGTAGAGGTGGTGTTCGGCTGCAAAAAGGTGTGACTGTTCGACTAAAGTTTGTAAAAAGTGGGTAAGACAAGGTGCGAATGCCTGACAATGTATGATCAAAAGCGGGAGCGTAGGTGTTCAGCTGCAAGAAGGTCTACATGTCCATCAATAATTGCTAGAAAACATGAAAGAAACTTTTCGAAAATCAAACCGCACATGATCATAAGTGGGATAGGAGGTGTTCAGCTGCAAGGTGTGAATGTCCACCCATAATTCCTGAAAAATGGGCAAAAAAAAGGTGTGAATGCCCAACCATACATCATCAAAAGCAGGAGTGGAAGTGTTCGGCAACAAGAAGGTGTGAACGTCCAACCAAAATATGTAAAAAGAAGTTAAGAAAAGGTTCGAATATCCAACCAAACATAATCAAAAGCGGGAGCAGAGCTGTTCGACTGCAAGTAGGTGTGAATGTCAGATCATAATTTGCAAAAAGCTGATGAGAAAGGGTGAGAATGCCCGACTATACACCATCAAATGCGGGAGCGGAGTTGTTCGGCTGTGAGTAGGTGTGAATCTCCGACCATAATTGCTGAAAAATGTGTTAGAAAAGGTAAAAATGCCGGTCCATACATCATCAAAAGCGAGAGAGGTTGTGTTCGGCTGCAAGTAGGTGTGAATGTCCAGCCATAATTACTCACAAACGGGTAAGAAAAGGTAGTATTGCCAGACCATATATGATCAAAACAGGGAGCGGAGGTGGTTCAGCTGCAAGAAGGTTTGAATGTCAAAGTAAAGTTCAAATATATTAACAAAAGCGGGAGGAGAGGTCTTCGGATGAAAGTGGTTGAAAATTTCCAACCATAATGTATAAAATGCGGTGAAAAAAAAGGTGTGATAGAACACTAAAAGGTGGAGCGGAAGTGTTCGGCTGCAAGAAGGTGTGAATGTCCGACTATATTTGGTGAAAAGCAGGTGAAGCAAGGTCTGAATGCCCAACCTTACATCATCAAAAGCGAGATCAGAGTTGTTTGGCTGCAAGAAGGCCATAGTTTGCCAAAAGCGGGTAAGGTGCGAATGTCCGACTAAATATCAACAAAATTTGGGGCGGAGGTTTTCGGATGCAAGTGGGTGTGAATATCCCACCATACAAGTATGGTGGAGAGGAAGCTGTGAATAGCCGACCATAGTTTGGAAAAAGCGGGTAAGAAAAGGTTTGAATGCCCGAACATACACCATCAAAAGAGGGAGCGGAGGTGTTCCGCTGTACGAAAGTGTGAATGTCCAACCATACTTGGTAAAAAGCGGGTAAGAAAAGGTTAAAATACCCGACTGTACACAATCAATAGCGGGAGCGGATGTGTTCGGCTACAAGAAGGTGTGACAGTCCGACCATGGTTTGTAAAAAGCGGGTAAGAAAAGGTGCGAATGTCCGACAATGTATGATCAAAAGAGAGAGCGGAGGTTTTCGGATACACGAAGGTTTGTATGTCCTACCATAGTTTGTAAATAGCGGGTAAGAAAAGGTTCGAATGCCCGACTATACACCATAAAAAGCGGGAGCGGAGGTGTTCCGCTGTAAGACGGTGTGAATGTCCGACCATAGTTGGTAAAAAGCGGGTAAGAAAAGGTTAAAATACCCGACTGTACACAATCAATAGCGGGAGCGGAGTTGTTCGGCTACAAGAAGGTGTGAAAGTCCGACCATGGTTTGTAAAAAGCAGTTAAGAAAAGGTTCGAATATCCAACCAAACATAATCAAAAGCGGGAGCAGAGCTGTTCGACTGCAAGTAGGTGTGAATGTCCAGCCATAATTACTCACAAACGGGGGAAGAAAAGGTAGTATTGCCAGACCATACATGATCAAAACAGGGAGCGGAGGTTCAGCTGCAAGGTGTGAATGTCTGACTATAGTTTGTAAAAAGCGTGTAAGACAAGGTGCGAATGCCCAACAATGTATGATCAAAAGAGAGAGCGGAGGTGTTCGGCTGCAAGGTCTGAATGTCCAACCATAATTTGTAAAAACCGGGTAAGAAAAGGCTCGAAAGCCCGACTATACATCATCAAAAGCGGGAGCGGAGGTGTTCAGCTGCAAGAAGGTGTGAATGTTCGACTAAAGTTTGTAAAAAGCTGGTAAGACAAGGAGCGATGTCCCTTCATTGTATAATCAAAAGCGAGAGCGGAGGTGTCCAGCTGTGAGTAGGTGTGAATGTCCGACCATAATTGCTGAAAAATGTGTTAGAAAAGGTAAGAATACTGGACCATACATCATTAAAAGCGGGAGAGGTGGTGTTCGGCTGCAAGAAGGTGTGAAAGTCCGACAATGGTTTGTAAAAAGCGGGTAAAAAAAGGTTCGAATGCCCGAATATACATCATCAAAAGCGGAAGCGGAGGTGTTCGGATGCAAGAAGGTGTGAACGTCCGACCAAAGTTTGTAAAAAGCAGTGAAAAGTGAGAAAAAGCATTTCGTGAGTTCTGCATGATTTGGGATTTTGCTTATAAAATGCATTACTTCACTCAAACTATGTTAAAACTGATTTGTCCTTCATATTTACCATGTCTAGAAATATTTAAACAACGTTGTTTTTTTTTTTAAATCTATCGAGACATTGATAAATATGAAGGTAAAAGCCGTTTTAACATAGTTTGAGTGAAGGAATTGATTTTATAGATAAAATCCCAAATCATGCAGAACTCCTCAAAAGGGGCGTATGGCTTAATCACAAGTGTGGTTCTTTCTCATTCAGGGTAGTATGAGGAAGTTTATGCTTGAAATATATGTAGAAATGGGTACATATGAAGGACAAAGCAGTGTTAACTTAGTTTGAGTGAAGGAATTCATTTTATACATAAAATCCCAAATCATGCAGAACGTATGAAAAGAAGCTTATTCTCGGATTCCTGATCCTTCAGTTTTGCTCTTTCTTCTACTGCAAAATACAATGTTGTTCTTTGTTGAAGTCGATCTAGACATTGATAAATATGAAGGAAAAAGCAGTTTTAACTTGGTTTAAGTGAATGAATTCATTTTATACATAAAATCCGAAATCGTGCAGAACTCATGAAAATAAGCTTATTCTCGGATTCCTAAAACTTTTGATTGGCTCTTTCTTTTATTGCAAAGTACAACGTGGGTTTTTTGTTTAAATCTATCGAGACATTGATAAATATGAAGGTAAAAGCCGTTTTAACATAGTTTGAGTGAAGGAATTAATTTTATAGATAAAATCCCAAATCATGCAGAACTCCTCAAAAGGGAGGTATGGCTTAATCACAAGTGTGGCTCTTTCTCATTCAGGGTAATATGAGGAAGTTTATGCTTGAAATATATGTAGAAATGGGTACATATGAAGGACAAAGCAGTGTTAACTTAGTTTGCGTGAAGAAATTCATTTTATACATAAAATCCGAAATCGTGCAGAACTCATGAAAATAAGCTTATTCTCGGATTCCTAAAACTTTTGATTTGCACTTTCTTTTACTGCAAAGTACAACGTTGTTTTTTGTTGAAATCTATCTAGACATTGATAAATACCAGCCGAAACTCTGCTGCCACTTTTGATAATTTATGGTTGGGCATTCTTACCTTTTCTTACCCGCTTTTTACAAATTATGATCTTACATTCACACCTACTTGCAGTCGAACACCTTCTCATCCACTTATGATCATGTGCGGTTGGGCTTTCGCACCTTTTCTTACCCATTTTTCAGTAATTATGGGTGGATGTTCAGACCTTCTTGCAGCTGAAAACCTCCGCACCTCTTTTGATCATACATTGTCGGGCATTCACACCTTGTCTTACCCGCTTTTTACAAACTTTAGTCGGACATTCAAACCTTCTTGCAGCTGAACCACCTCCGCTCCCTGTTTTGATCATATATGGTCTGGCAATAGTACCTTTTCTTACCCGTTTGTGAGTAATTATGGCTGGACATTCACACCTTCTTGCAGCCGAACACAACCTCTCCCGCTTTTGATGATATATGGTCCGGCATTCTTACCTTTTCTAACACATTTTTCAGTATTCGAACCTTCTCTTACCCGCTTTTTACAAACCATGGTTGGACTTTCATACCTTCTTGTAGCTGAACAACTCCACTCCTGCTTTTGATGATTTATGGTTGGACATTCGCATCTTTTCCTACCCATTTTTCAGTAATTATGGGTGGATATTCACATCTTCTTGCAGCTGAACACCTCCTCTCCCGCTAATGATCATGTAAGGTTTGATATTCGAAAATTTTCTTTCATGTTTTAAAGCAAGTATTAATGGACATTCACACCTACTTGCAGCCGAACACCACCTCTCCCGCTTTTGATGATGTATGGACCGGCATTCTTACCTTTTCTAACACATTTTTCAGCAATTATGGTTGGAGAATCACACCTACTCACAGTCGAACAACTCCGCTACCGCATTTGATGGTGTATAGTCGGGATTTCTCACCCTTTCTCATCAGCTTTTTGCAAATTATTCTCTGACAGTCACACCTACTTGCAGTCGAACAGCTCTGCTCCCGCTTTTGATTATGTTTGGTTAGATATTCGAACCTTTTCTTAACTGCTTTTTTACAAACTTTGGTCGGACGTTCACACCTTCTTGCAGCCGAACACCTACGCTTCCGGTTTTGATAGTGTATATTCGGGCATACGAACCTTTTCTTACCCGCTTTTTACAAACCATGGTTGGACTTTCACACCTTCTCTTAGCTGAACAACTCCGCTCCCTCTTTTGATTGTGTACAGTCGGGTATTTTAACCTTTTCTTACCCGCTTTTTACCAACTATGATCGGACATTCACACCGTCTTACAGCGGAACACCTCCGCTCCCTCTTTTGATGGTGTATGTTCGGGCATTCGAACCTTTTCTTACCCGCTTTTACAAACCAGGGTCGGACTTTCACACCTTTTAGTAGCCGAACAACTCCGCTCCCGCTATTGATTGTGTACAGTCGGGTATTTTAACCTTTTCTTACCCGCTTTTTACCAACTATGGTCGGACATTCACACCGTCTTACAGCGGAACACCTCCTCTCCCGCTTATGATCATGTACGGTTTGATATTCGAAAATTTACTTTCTTGTTTTAAAGCAATTATTGATGGACATTCAAACCTTCTTTTTGATTGTGTATAGTCGGGCATTCGAGCCTTTTCTTCCCGGTTTTTACAAATCATGGTGTGACTTTCACACCTTCTTGTAGCCAAACAACTCCGCTCCCGCTATTGATTGTGTACAGTCGGGTATTTTAACCTTTTCTTACCCGCTTTTTACCAACTATGGTCGGACATTCACACCGTCTTACAGCGGAACACCTCTGCTCCCGCTTTTGATGGTGTATAGTCGGGCTTTCGAACCTTTTCTTACCCGCTTTTTACAAACTATGGTGGGACATTCAAACCTTCTTGTATCCGAAAACCTCCGCTCTTTCTTTTGATCATACATTGTCGGACATGCGCACCTTTTCGTACCCGCTTTTTACAAACCATGGTCGGACTTTCACACCTTTTAGTAGCCGAACAACTCCGCTCCCGCTATTGATTGTGTACAGTCGGGTATTTTAACCTTTTCTTACCCGCTTTTTACCAACTATGGTTGGACATTCACACCTTCTTACAGCAGAACACCTCCGCTCCCTGTTTTGATTATGTATGGTTTGACATTCGCACCTTCTCTCACCCGCCTTTTACTATGGTCGGCCATTCACAGCTTCCTCTCCAACATACTTGTATCCGAAGACCTCTGCTCCAAATTTTGTTGATATTTAGTCGGACATTCGTACCTTACCTGCTTTTGGCAAACTATGGCCTTCTTGCAGCCAAACACCTCTGATCTCGCTTTTGATGATGTAAGGTTGGGCATTCAGACCTTGCTTCACCTGCTTTTCACCAAATATAGTCGGACATTCACACCTTCTTGAAGCCGAACACTTCCGCTCCACCTTTTAGTGTTCTATCACACCTTTTTTTCACCGCATTTTATACATTATGGTTGGAAATTTTCAACCACTCTCATCCGAAGACCTCTCCTCCCGCTTTTGTTAATATATTTGAACTTTAGTCGGACATTCAAACCTTCTTGCAGCTGAACCACCTCCGCTCCCTGTTTTGATCATATATGGTCTGGCAATACTACCTTTTCTTACCCGTTTGTGAGTAATTATGGCTGGACATTCACACCTACTCACAGCCGAACAACTCCGCTCCCGCATTTGATGGTGTATAGTCGGGCATTCTCACCGTTTCTCATCAGCTTTTTGCAAATTATGATCTGACATTCACACCTACTTGCAGTCGAACAGCTCTGCTCCCGCTTTTGATTATGTATGGTTGGATATTCGAACCTTTTCTTAACTGCTTTTTACAAACTTTGGTTGGACGTTCACACCTTCTTGTAGCCGAACACATGCACTCCTGCTTTTGATGATGTATGGTTGGGCATTCGCACCTTTTTTTTACCCATTTTTCAGGTATTATGGGTGGACATTCACACCTTCTTGCAGCTGAACACCTCCTCTCCCACTTATGATCATGTGTGGTTTGATTTTCGAAAATTTTCTTTCATGTTTTCTAGCAATTATTGATGGACATTTAGACCTTCTTGCAGCTGAACACCACCTCTCCCAATTTTGATTATGTATGGACCGGCATTTTTACCTTTTCTAACACATTTTTCAGCAATTATGGTTGGAGATTCACACCTACTCACAGCCGAACAACTCCACTACCGCATTTGATGGTGTATAGTCGGGCATTCTCACCCTTTCTCATCAGCTTTTTGCAAATTATGATCTGACATTCACACCTACTTGCAGTCGAACAGCTCTGCTCCCGCTTTTGATTATGTATGGTTGGATATTTGAACCTTTTCTTAACTGCTTTTTACAAACTTTGGTTGCACGTTCACACCTTCTTGTAGCCGAACACATGCACTCCTGCTTTTGATGATGTATGGTTGGGCATTCGCACCTTTTTTTTACCCATTTTTCAGGTATTATGGGTGGACATTCACACCTTCTTGCAGTTGAACACCTCCTCTCCCACTTATGATCATGTGCGGTTTGATTTTTGAAAATTTTCTTTCATGTTTTCTAGCAATTATTGATGGACATTTAGACCTTCTTGCAGCTGAACACCACCTCTCCCGATTTTGATGATGTATGGACCAGCATTTTTACCTTTTCTAACACATTTTTCAGCAATTATGGTTGGAGATTCACACCTACTCACAGCCGAACAACTCCGCTACCGCATTTGATGGTGTATAGTCGGGCATTCTCACCCTTTCTCATCAGCTTTTTGCAAATTATGATCTGACATTCACACCTACTTGCAGTCGAACAGCTCTGCTCCCGCTTTTGATTATGTATGGTTGGATATTCGAACCTTTTCTTAACTGCTTTTTACAAACTTTGGTCGCACGTTCACACCTTCTTGTAGCCGAACACATGCACTCCTGCTTTTGATGATGTATGGTTGGGCATTCGCACCTTTTTTTTACCCATTTTTCAGGTATTATGGGTGGACATTCACACCTTCTTGCAGTTGAACACCTCCTCTCCCACTTATGATCATGTGCGGTTTGATTTTCGAAAATTTTCTTTCATGTTTTCTAGCAATTATTGATGGACATTTAGACCTTCTTGCAGCTGAACACCACCTCTCCCGATTTTGATGATGTATGGACCGGCATTTTTACCTTTTCTAACACATTTTTCAGCAATTATGGTTGGAGATTCACACCTACTCACAGCCGAACAACTCCGCTACCGCATTTGATGGTGTATAGTCGGGCATTCTCACCCTTTCTCATCAGCTTTTTGCAAATTATGATCTGACATTCACACCTACTTCCAGTCGAACAGCTCTGCTCCCGCTTTTGATTATGTTTGGTTAGATATTCGAACCTTTTCTTAACTGCTTTTTACAAACTTTGGTCGGACGTTCACAATATCTTGCAGCCGAACACCTCCGCTTCCGCATTTGATGGTGTATATTCGGGCATACGAACCTTTTCTTACCCGCTTTTTACAAACCAAGGTCGGACTTTCACACCTTCTCTTAGCTGAACAACTCCGCTCCCTCTTTTGATTGTGTACAGTCGGGTAATTTAACCTTTTCTTACCCGCTTTTTACCATCTATGGTCGGACATTCACACCGTCTTACAGCGGAACACCTCCGCTCCCTCTTTTGATGATGTATGGTTAGGCATTCGCACCTTTTCTTACCCATTTTTCAGTAATTATGGGTAGACATTCACACCTTCTTGCAGCTGAACACCTCCTCTCCCGCTTATGATCATGTGCAGTTTGATATTCGAAAATTTTCTTTCATGTTTTCTAGCAATTATTGATGGACATTCAGACCGTCTTGCAGCTGAACACCTCCGCTCCCACTTTTGATGGTGTATAGTCGGGCTTTCGAGCCTTTTCTTCCCCGGTTTTTACAAATTATGGTTGGACATTCAGACCTTCTTGCAGCCGAAAACCTCCACTCCCTCTTTTGATCATACATTGTCGGGCATTCGCACCTTTTCTTACCCGCTTTTTACAAACCATGGTCGGACTTTCACACCTTTTAGTAGCCGAACAACTCCGCTCCCGCTATTGATTGTGTACAGTCGGGTATTTTAACCTTTTCTTACCCGCTTTTTACCAACTATGGTTGGACATTCACACCTTCTCTCACCCGCCTTTTACTATGGTCGGCCATTCACAGCTTCCTCTCCACCATACTTGTATGGTGGGATATTCACACCCACTTGCATCCGAAGACCTCCGCCCCCACTTTTGTTGATATTTAGTCGGTCATTCGCACCTTACCCGCTTTTGGCAAACTATAGCCTTCTTGCAGCCAAACACCTCTGATCTCGCTTTTGATGATGTAAGGTTGGGCATTCAGACCTTGCTTCACCTGCTTTTCACCAAATATAGTCGGACATTCACACCTTCTTGCAGCCGAACACTTCCGCTTTTAGTGTTCTATGAGGCATTCACATATTTTTTTTCACCGTATTTTATAGATTATGGTTGGAAATTCTCACCCACTCTCATCCGAAGACCTCTCCTCCCGCTTTTGTTAATATATAGTCGGGCATTCGAACCTTTTCTTACCCGCTTTTTACAAATTATGGTCGAACATTCACACCTACTTGCAGCTGAATACTTCCGCTCCACCTTTTAGGTATGTATGGTTGGCATTTGCACCTCTTTTTATACTGATTGCTGAAGATTAAGTTGTTCTTTCTCAAACTACAAATTTTTTTTAATTGTTGAAACTTGATTTGAAGTGGATAAATAAGGAGGAAAAACAGTTTTAAGTCAGGCTGATAGAAGGAATTAATTTTATAGCAAAATCTGTATTTCGTCATATGTCGAGAGATGCTTATTGCTGAAGAAGTTCTTTCTCATTCTACAAAGTACAACATTGTTTATCGTTGAAACTTGATTAGACATGAATAAATATGAAGGACAAAGCAGTCTTAACTTGGTTTGAGTTAATGAATTCGTTTTATAGGAGAATCCGAATTCGTGCATAACTCATAAAATAGAGCTTATTTTCGGATTCCTGAAGAATGAGTCTGGTTCTATCTCATAATACAAAGTTTGTTGTTTATTGTTGAAACTTCATCAGAAGTGAAGAAATAAATGAATGCCTATCAACAAATGTGGGATCTAAACTCTAGTGCTTCCTCTAAAATAATTTCCTTTCTCAATTTAGAAATGTGTGTGTGTAAGTCACAACACCCGTGACACCAAAACGGCTTTCTTTTCTCTACACTCTGCACTATGAGCACACACACCAAATCAGAAAGGCTTTTTTCTCTCTTTTCTACATTATGGACTGTGGGGACACAAAACCGCTCTCTCTCTTTTTTTTTTTTAATCGTGTGCCAGGGCGTTGTCTCACGTATTAGATTATGCTTAAGAAACGAATGGGTTTATCAGTCACATCAGAATCCATACATACTGATCCTCCCGTAATAAAATGGTCGGATCTTATCAAACACACTTTGTTTCTTGTGACAATCAAGTCAGCGAAACAGCGTATACACGTCAAGACACTGAATCAAGTTTGCCACAAGAACTCATAAGTTTGGCAGTATTGCTCTGCCGTCAGCAATCATACACCCATTTTATTTTCGTGAGACATGTGCAAGCACCTGTTCATCTACTGTTCTATCACTATGAATTAGTGATCTATTATCAATAAGGATACTTCTACAACTACTATCAAAGTATGTCCGGACTTCTTATGTTGTCAGTTGCTATATATGAATAAGTGGGCAGCTACTGACAAGCATTAAGCATGTCACACAGCCCAAACATATAACATTTCAGGACACACCACACAGTTAACAACCACAGTGAAGCGTGTCAAAGCCCAAACATGTAACATTCAACAGGACACTTACACAACACATTCAAATCAAACAGTCAGACAACATACAAGAACCTATACCCCAGCCGGCATTGCTCCCTGCCTATTTTCCTACAACTCACTATGTGTGCGCACACCTTTATTCACAAACTCTTCAACTTATACTCTTTTACCGAAGCTGCTACAGCTCGATTGGCCAAATACCCTTAGATCCTATTTCGGTGAATTTGACATCTGCCTTGCATGTAACAGATTAGCGGTTTAGCAGTTTTAATTTAGTTTGAGTGAAGGAATTCATTTTATAGCAAAATCCGAAATCGTGAAGAACTCATGAAAGTAAGCTTATTCTCGGATTCCTGAAACTTTAGATTTGCTCTTTCTTTTACTGCAAAGTACAACGTTGTTTTTTTTGTTTAAATCTTTCTAGACATGGTAAATATTAAGGACAAAGCAGTTTTCACATAGTTTGAGTGAAGGAATTCATTTTATAGATAAAATCCCAAGAGTCTGCTGAGAAAAGAGAGTGAATGCGAAGTAGACTTTAACACGGCTATGGGAGCGAGCCGAGTGTGGGCTAACCGGGAGAATTGCTTGAAAGAAACGCGACACCGAATGAGCGATCAGAACAAAGCCTCAATACGGGATTCTCGTGGTATTTTTGTTGCTGCCTTGTCTTTTGCACAGAGTAAAAGACAAGGCAGCCATCGAATAGGGCCCGATTAATCCTACTTGGTCAGCCGAGGAGCAAGGGGGGGGGGAGCAAGCGTCTCAACCAAGCAAAGCTCACCATGGGGAAGGTGGCTATGCCAACTAGCCTGATGCCCTGCTCCCGCAGTGACGGATAATCGTACTCTGGTTTCTCTTCATAACGTACAAGTCTTTCGCCTTTTACTAAAGATTTCTGTGGAGAGCAGCACTAATGAGTTGTTTCTATTTTTGGCAGGCTTTACCTTTGCGGGTGAAGCCCTTTCTGTCTGTGCAAAAGAAATCTTCTTACTGTGCAGAGTGACTTCTCTGAGTAGAGTCGCCTTACTTGTTGCGACTGTGCCGATGTTCGAAGCTGGAGTGCAAAGTTGTTGCTTGAATGGTGCTTGCTGGAGCGTGCGGGAGTGCAAAGTTATACCATTTAAAAGGGCTGAAGAGTGCTCAGTGCAGCGGGTGGGCGACACTCTGGCCACCTTGAAAACCGAGGTTACATCCACTACCAGGGGCAGCCCAAGTTCTGCCGCAAGTGTGGTGAGCATGGGCACCTGGTTGAGGCTTGTACCAAGGTGTTATGTGGGAAGAGCAGAGAAATTGGGCAAACTTTTGGAGAGTGTCCAAATGGCAGGAAATGTAATCTCTGTGGAGAATTAAATCACCTCTTCAGAGATTGCCCTAAATCTTTTGCCAACAAATTAAAGACGGTAAAGCCACAGTCAAGCCAACAAAGAGAAGGACCAAAGGTGGCAGTTGGTGAACAAAGTGAAGAGGTTGACCCAATAAATTCAAACTTCCCGCCAAAAGCTTGGATTGGAAGTGAGGAGCAAAAAGGGGAGGGGCCTGTAGAGGCCTCACCACTCAGTGTTGAAGTCTGTGAGAATTCACAGGCAGAGGGTGGAGCTACGCTAAATGAGGAGGAAGAGCAGACAGGTGAGTCTAGTGAAGATACTCACCTCCCCGAAGGTCAACAGCCGAAGAGGACGGCATCTGAGCCTCTGATTCCCCAGTGGTATCAGAGAAGAGGGGAAGGGTTAGGTCCCTTTCAGACAGTTCTTCAGTGGAAGAACCTAGAGTCTTCCCCTCCGACTCACCAAATGAGGTCTCCTTTTTAACTTCAGCTCTGCAATCGACCCCCAGGGACTCAAAGTTAAATGCAACATTGCGTCAGAGGCCAACATCGAGAGTCCGAAAAGGAAATATAGATCACCCTACTCACTTTTCACCTAAAGAAATGGTTAATGGTTCTCACCTTCTCAACACTAAATGTGAGAAGTGTGAAATCAAAGACAAGAGCCCAGAGTATTTTATCCTTCTTAGACTCCATAAAATCAGATGTGTTTTTAATACAAGAATGTGGACTACCTTTTTTAAAAAACCATAGACAATGGGAGGAAATGTGGCCCCATTTATCGATATGGAGTGGCTCAAATCAAAATAAAAATGATGGTGTGGCCATTCTAATTAAAAATCCGCATGTTCTGGTGAAAGGTAGCACAGTGGTGAGAGACGGACGGGCACTTTTAGCACACTTGAATTTTATGGGGCAAGACTTTAACCTCTTAAATATTTATGGTTTCAATGGAAAAAATGAAAGGTATGACCTTTTAGAAGATATACAGCTTTACATGCTAGGGCAAGTACCTTTAGTTGTAGGAGGGGATTTTAACTGTATCTTGAGCAGGAAAGATAGAAAAAGAGCAGGGGTAGATTTTAAAGTGGATAAGACTTCGATTTTACTTCAGGGCATATGCAGGGATTTTAAGCTTACTGACTGTTTTAAAACCATGCATCCCAGAGAGGAGGGCTTCACCTGGTTTAGTCATGATGGCACCAGAGCCTCTCGCGTTGATTATTTCTTTACTAGAGATTGCCCACCCACTGATGTTAGATTAACCCCTGTTTTCTTTTCAGACCACCTTATGCTCTCCTGCACCCTTTCACCCCCTTCTGGTGTGACGGTAGGAAGTGGTCTGTGGAAACTCAACTGTTCCCTGTTGGAGGATGAAATCATAGTCAGTCAGTACAGGGAATGTTATAAAGAGTGGCAGACCCTTCAAGACCTCTACGAAACACATGCACAATGGTGGGAAATGGTGAAGGAAACGACCCAGACTTTTTTTAAACAGCAAGGTAAACGGAAAGAAAAAAAGGAAAGAGAATAGATGTATGATGGGACTACATAAACGCTTACAGCGCTTCTTTAAACTAAATCAGTGTGGCATAGACTTTAAAGAAGAAATCAAAGATGTCAAAAAGGAAATGTCAGTTTTAGCAGAAATAAAGAGTAAAGGAATTTTTGTAAGAAGCAGGGAGCAGGAAATTGAGGAAGGTGAAAAAGAAAGAAAGTTATAAATAAAAAGGAGTGTAATCAAAATCTAAAAAGAGAAGATGGGTTTTTAACAAAATCCACACAAGAGATGATTGAAACTGTACATACCTTTTATAGTAACATGTACAAAGAGAAACCAGTGCACTTGGAAACATCGGCAGAAATCTTAAAATTCGTTGACAAAACCGTAAAAGAGAATGCACACTTGACACAGAATTTTACTGCTTTAGAGTTAAAAAAATGCCTAACAGGTTTTAAGAGAAGTCGAGCTCCGGGTTTAGACGGGCTTCCTGCAGAATTCTATCTGACCTATTGGGACCTTTTATCATCAGACATTTTAGATGTTTTTAAAGATTTTGAAAAACTCGACCGACTGCCTGACAGTTTTAGAGTGGGAATAGTGACTCTACTTTATAAAAAAAATTATAAGACTGACCTAAAGAATTGGAGGCCCATCACACTTTTAAACTTTGACTGTAAACTTTTTTACAGGTAATTCACCCAGACCAAGCTTGTGCCATCTCAGGGAGACAACTCACCGACAGCCTCGTACTGATTCGAGACATCATTGATTACGCTAGAGACAGAAACACCCGGCTTGTCATCTTAAATTTAGACTTTGAAAAAGCATTTGATCGGGTCTCGCATCAATATCTCTTTCAGGTGTTGCAGCCATCGAAAAGGGCCCGATTGTTCCTACTTGGTGAGCTTTGCTTGGTTGAGACGCTTGCCCCCCCCCCCTGCTCCTCGGCTGACCAAGTAGAAACAATCTATTCGATGGCTGCCTTGTCTTTTACTCTGTGCAAAAGACAAGGCAGCCACAAACACCACGGGAACACCGTATTGAGGCTTTGTTCTGACCACTCATTCGGTGTCGCGTTTCTTTCAAGCAATTCTCCCGGTTAGCCCGCACTCGGCTCGCTCCCAGAGCCGTGTTAAAGTCCACTTCGCATTCACTCTCTTTTCTCAGCAGATTAAAAGAAAGTTTCATCTTGGGCTCCCTGAAACTTCCATCCTGCACCGCTGTTTGCTTTTTCACAAGAGCAGAGGAGAGCGCACCGTTCCCAGCGGCACTGCAGTACCGGGTCGAGGCTTGGAGTTAACGGAGCAAGCTTCTTTTTCAACTCCTATTCTTAAAAATCCATTTAATATGTTGTCCTCGTATAGAGGACATATTAAACTGATAAGAACAGATACTACACTTGATCTTAGCCAAAAGGCCGAGAAGCGATAACTGTCCACTGTTTCAGGTCCGAGGGCCCTTGCTGGCACAATGCGCACTTGTAGCAGTGTTCTTTTTATGGCCATAGGTGGCCAGAGTGTCACGTTGCACCTCCGCCCACCCGCTGCACTGAGCACTCTTCAGCCCTTTTAAATGGTATAACTTTGCACTCCCGCATGCTCCAGCAAGCACCATTCAAGCAACAACTTTGCACTCCAGCTTCGAACATCGGCACAGTCGCAACAAGTAAGGCGACTCTACTCAGAGAAGTCACTCTGCAAAGTAGCAAGATTTCTTTTGCACAGACAGAAAGGGCTTCACCCGCAAAGGTAAAGCCTGCCAATAATAGAAACAACTCATTAGTGCTGCTCTCCACGGAAGTCTTTAGTAAAAGGCGAAAGACTTGTATGTTATGAAGAGAAACCAGAGTACGATTATCCGTCACTGCGGGAGCAGGGCATCAGGCTAGTTGGTTTAGCCACCTTCCCCATGGTGAGCTTTGCTTGGCCGAACACATCCACTTCTGCTTTTGATGATGTATAGTTGGGCATTCATACCTTTTCTTACCCATTTTTCAGTAATTATTGGTGGACATTCAGACCTTCTTGCAGCTGAATACCTCCGCTCCCGCTTTTGATGGTGTATAGTCGGGCTTTGGAGGCTTTTCTTCAACGGTGTTTACAAATTATGGTTGGAAATTCAGACCTTGCAGCCTAAAATCTCCGCTCCCTCTTTTGATCATACATTGTGGGGCATTCGCACCTTGTCTTACCCGCGTTTTACAAACCATGGTCGGACTTTCACACCTTCTTGTAGCCGAACAACTCCGCTCCCGCTATTGATTGTGTACAGTCGGGTTTTTTAACCTTTTCTTACCCACTTTTTACCAACTACGGTCGGACATTCACACCTTCTTATGGCGGAACACCTCCGCTGCCTCTTTTGATGGTGTATGTTCGGGCATTTCAACCTTTTCTTACCCGCTTTTTACAAACTATGGTCGGACATTCAAACCTTCTTGCAGCTGAACACCTCCTCTCCCACTTATGATCATGTGCGGTTGGATATTCGAAAAATTTTTTTCATGTTTTCTCGCAATTATTGATGGACATTCAGACCTTCTTGCAGCTGAACACCTCCGCTCCCTATTTTGATGGTGTATATTTTGGCATTCGAACCTTTTCTTACCCGCTTTTTACAAACCATGGTCGGACTTTCACACCTTTTAGTAGCCAAACAACTCCGCTCCCGCTATTGATTGTGTACAGTCGGGTATTTTAACCTTTTCTTACCCGCTTTTTACCAATTATGGTCGGACATTCACACCTTCTTTCAGCGGAACACCTCCGCTCCCTGTTTTGATCATTTATGGTCTGGCAATACTACCTTTTCTTCCCCTTTTTTAGGTAATTATGGCTTGACATTCACAGCTTCTTGCAGCCGAACACCTCTTCTCCCGCTTTTGATGATGAATGGTCCGGCATTCTTACCTTTTCTAACACATTTTTCAGCAATTATTGTCGGTCATTCACACCTTTCTCATCAGCTTTTTGCAAATTATGATCTGACATTCACACCTACTTGCAGCCGAACACCTCGGCTTCCGCTTTTGATGGTGTATATTTTGGCAATCGAACCTTTTTTTACCCGCTTTTTACAAACCATGGTCGGACTTTCACACCTTCTTTTAGCCGAATAACTCCGCTCCCGCTATTGATTGTGTAGAGTCGGGTATTTTAACCTTTTCTTACCCGCTTTTTACCAACTATGGTCGGACATTCACACCTTCTTACAGCGGAACACCTCCGCTCCCTCTTTTAATGGTGTATGTTCTGGCATTCGAACCTTTTCTTACCGACTTTTTACAAACTATGCTCGGACATTCACACCTTCTTGCAGCGAAACACCTCCGCTCCCTCTTTTGATTGTGTATGTTCGGGCATTCAAACCTTTTCTTACCCGCCTTTTACAAACTATGGTCGGACATTCAAACCTTCTTGTGGCCGACACATCCACTTCTGCTTTTTATGATGTATAGTTGGGCATTCACACCTTTTCTTACCCATTTTTCAGTAATTATTGGTGGACAGTCAGACCTTCTTGCAGCTGAACACCTCTGCTCCCGCTTTTGATGGTGTATAGTCGGGCTTTCGAGGCTTTTCTTCAACGGTGTTTACAAATTATTGTTGGAAATTCAGACCTTGCAGCCGAACACCTCCGCTCCCTCTTTTGATCATACATTGTCGGGCATTCGCACCTTGTCTTACCCGCGTTTTACAAACCATGGTCGGACTTTCACACCTTCTTGTAGCCGAACAACTCCGCTCCCGCTATTGATTGTGTACAGTCGGTTATTTTAACCTTTTCTTACCCGCTTTTTACCAATTATGGTCGGACATTCACACCGTCTTACAGCGGAACACCTCCGCTCCCTCTTTTGATGGTGTATGTTCGGGCATTCGAACTTTTTCTTACCCACTTTTTACAAACTATGGTCGGACATTCAAACCTTCTTGTAGCAGAACACATCCACTTCTTCTTTTGATGATGTATGGTTGGGCATTCGCACCTTTTCTTACCCATTTTTCAGGAATTATGGGTGGACATTCACACCTACTTGCAGTCGAACAGCTCTGCTCCCACTTTTGATTGTTTGGTTGGATATTCAAACCTTTTCTTAACTGCTTTTTACAAACTTTGGTCGGACATTCACACCTTCTTGCAGCCGAACACCTCCGCTTCCGCTTTTGATGGTATATATTCGGGCATTCGAACCTTTTCTTACCCGCTTTTTACCAACTATGGTCGGACATTCGCACCATCTTACAGCGGAACACCTCCGCTCCCTCTTTTGATGGTGTATGTTCGGGCATTCGCACCTTTTCTTACCTGCTTTTTACAAACTTTGGTCGGACGTTCACACCTTCTTGCAGCCGAACACCTCCGCTTCCGCTTTTGATGGTATATATTCGGGCATTCGAACCTTTTTTTACCCGCTTTTTACCAACTATGGTCCGACATTCGCACCATCTTACAGCGGAACACCTCTACTCCCGCTTTTGATGATGAATGGTCTGGCATTCTTACCTTTTCTAACACATTTTTCAGCAATTATTGTCGGTCATTCACACCGTCATTGGAGACGTCCTTTGAGTGAAGGAATATATTTCCCCATTCCAAGTCTGAGAATGGGAAACAGTAGTGAAAAAATATGTGCGCCTACTTTATTGGCTGTGTCGCTCACTCCAGAGTAATTCGATTTTTTTAATGTTTGTGGTGCTCGCCCTCACATTTCCTTGGCCAAACCTACACACTGGCATTGACAAGGTGTGGGAGAGTTTGTTGCTACATGTCAGAAAGAAACAGATTGGACCGTTTCACCTGCTGATCCAAATTTGATGTTTTCTGAACGATTGTCAGCATACAAAAAAACATTTTTGAGTACAATGCATTGTCAAAGAACTGTGGAATTAATTCCTACCACAGAATCACATTTTTCAGCAACTTTTGTTGGTCATTCACACCTTTCTCATCAGCTTTTTGCATATTATGATCTGACATTCACACCTACTTTCAGCCGAACACCTCGGCTTCCGCTTTTGATGGTGTATATTTTGGCATTCGAACCTTTTCTTACCCGCTTTTTACAAACCATGGTCGGACTTTCACACCTTCTTTTAGCCGAACAACTCCGCTCCCGCTATTGATTGTGTAGAGTCGGGTATTTTAACCTTTTCTTACCCGCTTTTTACCAACTATGGTCGGACATTCACACCTTCAACATGCCCTTCAATGTCCACAATTTTTGCGTCACGAACAGGATCCCTCGACTGGTGTCTCTGGACCGGACCGCAGTGCATGGCCAGCCTGGACTGAAGTAGCTGTTCCAGCCTCATACCTCCAAGGCCTTTTCTGAGAGAGAGGACTGGCAGGTCCTTTTCCTGAATACCAGCGCTGGGATCATTTTTTAAATATGATAGTCTGAGACGATAGGACTGCTTTTTAGTTTTTATTTGAATAAAAGAGGGTTTCCCGGTTGTGTCATTAGTGAGACAGAGATTTCATGGGTAAGTGAAACTTTTGAAGCAGTCCGAAGAAGTGTGAAGTACTCCGAAGAAGTGTGAGTACAGATTAAAGGTCCTCATTGGAGACGTCCTTTGAGTGAAGGAATATATTTCCCCATTCCAAGTCTGAGAATGGGAAACAGTAGGTCTCAGACTTTTGACCCTACCGGGGGACCTAAGCATGTTGAAATGAAAAAGAAATATGGTCCAGAGGTTTTCCACCTGAAGGTTCTTTTAGTATGTTAGAAATAAGAAAATTAGAAGAAAAGTTTTGCAAATATGAGAAAGAGATGAAGCAAAAAAAAGAAAATTAAGTTTAAATAAGAAGTAAGAAAGGTATAGAATGTTGGAAAAAATAAAGTGTATTAAGAGAAAGAAAGGAAAATGTTAAACAAATGTCATGACGGAATGATGATAATAATTTAGTATGTGGACGAAAACATAATTCAGCTCTGATTAAGACTGAATCTTCTTTTAAACCACCACCATATTCCACTGATAACACTTTTTCTCCTTCTGCACCTCTTTACCCCACCCTGAGCGCTCTCGCTGTGCCGGATCCAGACCTGGACTCCTGCCCTCCACGACGCCTGCAACAACAACAGCCAGCCCTGCCACAAGCCTCTGGCTCTCGGGAAGAAGGGACTTCTTCCATCCTCCCTCGGGAAGAAATTCCATCATTCTCACAACATCAGTTACATAGGTCTGATGATGAGGAAAAGGAAGACGTTTGGTTCTCCAGCGTACCTGCCCAAGAACTTTTAACGCAAGTGACAAAAATCCTTTACCCACAATCTGGACTTCAGAGATCTAAACGTGAGAAAAAACAAAACCAGATTCAAACCATGCCTATGGTTAAAGTTGCAGTTCCCACTGGACCATTACTGGTTTATCGACCCTGGACTGAGACTGACATCATGGAAGCATAACAATGCTTACCAGATCCAGAGATTTCTGGACCCCATTTTGCTGACGAGTTGCGAGATTTCTGCGCACAATTCTGCCCGACCGGGGTTGAATTGCGTCGCATATTGGCAAAAAAGTTCAAACTGACCGACCTCTGCAAAATAGAGGCCAGTATGCTACAACTGGATTTGCGACCTACCAACAGTGAACGAGGACATAATGATAACGCTCAATATGAAGCAGCCATCCAAAGACTGTGTCAAGCCATCACCACTCAATTTCCAAACAAAATCAATATGTCCCACAATTACACCTGCAAACAGAAACCCGGTGAAGGGACTGATGATTTTGTACACCGCATCCTTGAGGAAGTCAGCAAGCACAGCGGTCATCAGAGACCAAGGGATTTGGGTAATGAATCAGGACCATGGGAGAGTATTGCATGCAATGCAATAATTAAAGGCCTCATGCCAGATGTCGCCACTGAAGTAAAGAACATTTACGTGGGATGGTGTGAGGGTCCTCTTTTGGCTGACGTTCGCCGATATGCTCGCCATGCTCATAACCAAGTTGAGACGCGTAAGACAACCAAAAGGGACAAGTGTGAAAAGGAGCTGCATTTGGCAGCCAGTTGGTGTAAACAGAGGACGAGGCCGAAGTTGAAGACGTGGACGTGTGGGAGAGGAGGTCGAAATGGGCCACGCCAGAGCTATGATCCGAATATTTGTTTTTACTGTGGCTGTGTCCACAGCTGAAAAGTGATGAAATTGGGCAAAAGGCTGACTGAGGGTGGGAGGCAGGTTCTGGACGTCACGCGGCAGCGGAGCCTCCACTAATGGGTGATAGCACAAACACACTCACACATTTTTCCTGCTCTGTGTAGTGAAGAAACGCTTGCCGACTGTGATTCACGTAGTAAAGTTTTGCATGCTAGTTCCGTCCTAGAGCAAAGATATTTCTCTCAGAATATAGGAACTTATGTTCATCAGTAGTGACGTCAGGGGAGGTTGATTGTCCTCCAAAGTTAAGTGGAAACCACGTTTACTCTATGTCTGCATCAGGCCAGGTTGTGAAGGAGAAAATGACATCGCCCATTGCGTGTGTCACTCCCGATGGGCTCTCCTTCAAACACTCATTTTTGTTATCAGAGTTGTGTCCCATTAACCTGATGGGCTGTGATCTCATGTGTAAATTAGGCATTATTTTAACTTCTACACCAGAGGGTGTTAACGTTATGTTACAGCCTGACAAAGTTTTTACAGCAGTGCAGTTTGATTCATCTGCACTTACATATGCTTATGAGTGGAAACTTCCCAGCTCTCCTTTTTCACAACAACTAGTGGAAGAAGCAAAAGCGTTAGTTTCACCCCTTTCTGATTTCATGCAACCTGCTGATTTGCACTGAACATCACACATTTCTTTGGGGCCTGACAATGACTATGAGAAGAAGTGAAAAAATATGTGCGCCTACTTTATTGGCTGTGTCGCTCACTCCAGAGCAATTCGATTTTTTTAATGTTTGTGGTACTCGCCCTCACATTTCCTTGGCCAAACCTACACACTGGCATTGACAAGGTGTGGGAGAGTTTGTTGCTACATGTCAGAAAGAAACGGATTGGACCGTTTCACCTGCTGATCCAAATTTGATGTTTTCTGAACGATTGTCAGCATACAAAAAAACATTTTTGAGTACAATGCATTGTCAAAGAACTGTGGAATTAATTCCTACCACAGAATCACATTTTTCAGCAACTTTTGTTGGTCATTCACACCTTTCTCATCAGCTTTTTGCATATTATGATCTGACATTCACACCTACTTTCAGCCGAACACCTCGGCTTCCGCTTTTGATGGTGTATATTTTGGCATTCGAACCTTTTCTTACCCGCTTTTTACAAACCATGGTCGGACTTTCACACCTTCTTTTAGCCGAACAACTCCGCTCCCGCTATTGATTGTGTAGAGTCGGGTATTTTAACCTTTTCTTACCCGCTTTTTACCAACTATGGTCGGACATTCACACCTTCAACATGCCCTTCAATGTCCACAATTTTGGCGTCACGAACAGGATCCCTCGACTGGTGTCTCTGGACCGGACCGCAGTGCATGGCCAGCCTGGACTGAAGTAGCTGTTCCAGCCTCATACCTCCAAGGCCTTTTCTGAGAGAGAGGACTGGCAGGTCCTTTTCCTGAATACCAGCGCTGGGATCATTTTTTAAATATGATAGTCTGAGACGATAGGACTGCTTTTTAGTTTTTATTTGAATAAAAGAGGGTTTCCCGGTTGTGTCATTAGTGAGACAGAGATTTCATGGGTAAGTGAAACTTTTGAAGCAGTCCGAAGAAGTGTGAAGTACTCCGAAGAAGTGTGAGTACAGATTAAAGGTCCTCATTGGAGACGTCCTTTGAGTGAAGGAATATATTTCCCCATTCCAAGTCTGAGAATGGGAAACAGTAGGTCTCAGACTTTTGACCCTACCGGGGGACCTAAGCATGTTGAAATGAAAAAGAAATATGGTCCAGAGGTTTTCCACCTGAAGGTTCTTTTAGTATGTTAGAAATAAGAAAATTAGAAGAAAAGTTTTGCAAATATGAGAAAGAGATGAAGCAAAAAAAAGAAAATTAAGTTTAAATAAGAAGTAAGAAAGGTATAGAATGTTGGAAAAAATAAAGTGTATTAAGAGAAAGAAAGGAAAATGTTAAACAAATGTCATGACGGAATGATGATAATAATTTAGTATGTGGACGAAAACATAATTCAGCTCTGATTAAGACTGAATCTTCTTTTAAACCACCACCATATTCCACTGATAACACTTTTTCTCCTTCTGCACCTCTTTACCCCACCCTGAGCGCTCTCGCTGTGCCGGATCCAGACCTGGACTCCTGCCCTCCACGACGCCTGCAACAACAACAGCCAGCCCTGCCACAAGCCTCTGGCTCTCGGGAAGAAGGGACTTCTTCCATCCTCCCTCGGGAAGAAATTCCATCATTCTCACAACATCAGTTACATAGGTCTGATGATGAGGAAAAGGAAGACGTTTGGTTCTCCAGCGTACCTGCCCAAGAACTTTTAACGCAAGTGACAAAAATCCTTTACCCACAATCTGGACTTCAGAGATCTAAACGTGAGAAAAAACAAAACCAGATTCAAACCATGCCTATGGTTAAAGTTGCAGTTCCCACTGGACCATTACTGGTTTATCGACCCTGGACTGAGACTGACATCATGGAAGCATAACAATGCTTACCAGATCCAGAGATTTCTGGACCCCATTTTGCTGACGAGTTGCGAGATTTCTGCGCACAATTCTGCCCGACCGGGGTTGAATTGCGTCGCATATTGGCAAAAAAGTTCAAACTGACCGACCTCTGCAAAATAGAGGCCAGTATGCTACAACTGGATTTGCGACCTACCAACAGTGAACGAGGACATAATGATAACGCTCAATATGAAGCAGCCATCCAAAGACTGTGTCAAGCCATCACCACTCAATTTCCAAACAAAATCAATATGTCCCACAATTACACCTGCAAACAGAAACCCGGTGAAGGGACTGATGATTTTGTACACCGCATCCTTGAGGAAGTCAGCAAGCACAGCGGTCATCAGAGACCAAGGGATTTGGGTAATGAATCAGGACCATGGGAGAGTATTGCATGCAATGCAATAATTAAAGGCCTCATGCCAGATGTCGCCACTGAAGTAAAGAACATTTACGTGGGATGGTGTGAGGGTCCTCTTTTGGCTGACGTTCGCCGATATGCTCGCCATGCTCATAACCAAGTTGAGACGCGTAAGACAACCAAAAGGGACAAGTGTGAAAAGGAGCTGCATTTGGCAGCCAGTTGGTGTAAACAGAGGACGAGGCCGAAGTTGAAGACGTGGACGTGTGGGAGAGGAGGTCGAAATGGGCCACGCCAGAGCTATGATCCGAATATTTGTTTTTACTGTGGCTGTGTCCACAGCTGAAAAGTGATGAAATTGGGCAAAAGGCTGACTGAGGGTGGGAGGCAGGTTCTGGACGTCACGCGGCAGCGGAGCCTCCACTAATGGGTGATAGCACAAACACACTCACACATTTTTCCTGCTCTGTGTAGTGAAGAAACGCTTGCCGACTGTGATTCACGTAGTAAAGTTTTGCATGCTAGTTCCGTCCTAGAGCAAAGATATTTCTCTCAGAATATAGGAACTTATGTTCATCAGTAGTGACGTCAGGGGAGGTTGATTGTCCTCCAAAGTTAAGTGGAAACCACGTTTACTCTATGTCTGCATCAGGCCAGGTTGTGAAGGAGAAAATGACATCGCCCATTGCGTGTGTCACTCCCGATGGGCTCTCCTTCAAACACTCATTTTTGTTATCAGAGTTGTGTCCCATTAACCTGATGGGCTGTGATCTCATGTGTAAATTAGTCATTATTTTAACTTCTACACCAGAGGGTGTTAACGTTATGTTACAGCCTGACAAAGTTTTTACAGCAGTGCAGTTTGATTCATCTGCACTTACATATGCTTATGAGTGGAAACTTCCCAGCTCTCCTTTTTCACAACAACTAGTGGAAGAAGCAAAAGCGTTAGTTTCACCCCTTTCTGATTTCATGCAACCTGCTGATTTGCACTGAACATCACACATTTCTTTGGGGCCTGACAATGACTATGAGAAGAAGTGAAAAAATATGTGCGCCTACTTTATTGGCTGTGTCGCTCACTCCAGAGCAATTCGATTTTTTTAATGTTTGTGGTACTCGCCCTCACATTTCCTTGGCCAAACCTACACACTGGCATTGACAAGGTGTGGGAGAGTTTGTTGCTACATGTCAGAAAGAAACGGATTGGACCGTTTCACCTGCTGATCCAAATTTGATGTTTTCTGAACGATTGTCAGCATACAAAAAAACATTTTTGAGTACAATGCATTGTCAAAGAACTGTGGAATTAATTCCTACCACAGAATCACATTTTGAAGCATGTTTTTAATCTGAAAAAGATTTGTCTTCGATACCCATGTTGGCTGAAGTGCCCAATGATCTTTGGGCGAAGAGCAAATATGATGTGGGGTTGTTTATTGTTGAAACTAGATTAGAAATAGATAAATATGAAGGACAAAGCAGTTTGAACTTGGTTTGAGAGAAGGAATTAATTTTATTGCAAAATCCGAATTCATGCATAACTCGTCAAATAGATAGTGAAGTGTCGTTCGTGAGCGATTCGTTCGATATGAACAAATTTTTTATATGACTCGGGAGTAACGAGTTGTCTCAGTGAGTGATTCGTTCATTTTCATGCAGTACCCTTCCTCACCACATGGCAGGCGGCAGCTTCATAAGCTCAGTCAGCAGCACAGGAAACAGTATTGATTAGTTTACGACTCAACTCCTTGGGTCTTCGTTCATTTGTCACGTTTTAAATTCTACGTTTCATTTGAAAGGCTGAAGAGCAGTAGGCACAACAGTTCGTTCACAAACCGCATCGTTAATCTCATAGACTATTCTACCATCAACAACTTGGAAACCACAATCGACTCTCTAGATGCAGAAAAAGCATTTAATGGAGGGAACTGGAAATTTTTATTCGCAGCATAAAACAAATTTGGGTTTGGGTCACACTTCATCAACTGGATAAGGATATTATATAGCTCCCCAAATGCAAGTGTCAGGACAAATGATCAAACTTCTCCAAGCTTCAGTCTGCAGAGAGGTACAAGACAGGGTTGCTCACTTTCTCCCTCACTTTTTGCTATTTTCATCAAACCTTTAGCAGCTGCTATCAGACAAGATAGAAATATTAAAGGCATCCAACCCCAAAATATTGAGCATAAAATAAGTCTTTATGCTGATGATGTATTATTTTTCCTTCAGAACTCAGAGACGTCTCTCACTCACACGATCACACTCATAAATAAATTCTCGGCACTTTCTGACTACTCTATCAAATGGTCTAAGACCACAGTTCTGCCCATTAACTGTAGGGTCCAGAATATACCTGCGATCACTTTACAGTCAGGAAATATTAGATATTTAGGCATAAACATTTCCTCCAGGCTCTCAGAGCTAACAAAGCTAAATTATGTGCAATTATTAAAGAGAGTAGAGGACGATCTCTCTCGTTGGAAGTCCTTACCTATATCACTTATGGGGAGAGTTACAACCATTAAAATGATGATACTACCAAAAGTTAACTATTTGTTCTCAATGATCCCCATAAAACCATTTGCTACTTGGTTTAAGTCACTAGATTCATGCATCTCCAAATTTCTGTGGAAAAACAAACCACCACGTATTAGTTTAAAAACCCTACAGAAGACCAAGGACAGTGGTGGATTAGATTTACCTAATTTTCAGCACTATTCCTTAGCCAATAGGTTACAATATATATCAAAATGGTTTAAACCTTGTTGTTGTCACAGTTCCCAGAGACGTTGTAATCGTTGAGGATTCTATATTCACCCCCTCATTAGAGGCACGTGTTGCAGATTGATGACACTGAATCTTCTTCTCTGTTCATTGCTGGCATCATTCCCAGCATCGTAAGTGTTCGTGGCATTGTTAGCCTCTTCTTCTGGATCTTGATATTGAGCATCCTTTTGTATTTCTGGTTTGTAAGTCCTCTCTCTTCGTTCACCGGAGTCTTCGTCTCTTTGTCCTTGAGTTTGGTGATTTTTTCTTCTTTTGATGCCTTGACACAGTGTGACAGGTGATACCACGTGGGAGATCCTTTAACTTGGACTGCTGTCCCTGTGCTGCGAAATGGCTGTGCTGCTCAAATGGTCTCTCCTTCATCATATACACAGTTATTTATACATCACCTTCCACCATGAAGCGTTGTCCCTTTTTGTTTCTCTCTTTGTTCTTAAAATGCTGTTATGCATGTCTAAACCAATCCATTAAACCAGATCATTTTGGCAGTAAAGCGATCTACAATGTGCTTGGTCGCAAAGCTGCTCATCTGTGGTAAACAGCTCTTCAAAAAGGCATTCTTCAATTGATTTCACTAATTTTATGTAATAATTTTGTGATTTCCTACAAAACTACACTTCTTCTCCCATCTGTCTGAGTATTTAATATTGTCTGGGTCCCGTTAAAACATGTATTTTTCCCATCTAATTCCTTGTTTGCTTTAAAACAAGTATTCCCCATTTTCTATCCCTTCAGTAGCCAACCAGTTTGTATGGAGTACACTGGAGCAACTTGACTGATCAGTAAAACACTGCTTTTGTTGTCACCGCAAGGCTTCCCCCGTCGGTTGTTTCACTGAGACACTACTGAGTAACTACAACTCAACACAGTTTATACACATAACATTCATATACATACTAACAAACAAACAAACAATAATTTATCGCAATTTTCTCATCTCTGTTTGAACGTACACCCAGGTAAATATTCCTGTAGTCTTCTCATACCGACTATGGACCCATTCATTGTTTAACTTCACTGTTTTGCAAATCCTAATTGAATATTACACATTGACATTGAACTTTACTGGATAAGCAGGTCTTCATTGCATTCAGCAGCCTATATGTGAGCATCTATGTGTAAGCTGTTCTTCTTTGCATTTATCAGCAGCAAGCAATTCTTCACTGCACATGCATATGTAAATAGTAAAACAATTCCAATGTGTTAGCGAAACCTTCTATATCACAGTGGTTTCTAAAATCTATTTTAAGTTCTTTGCCATCAGTGAGATGACATAGTTTACAAAGTGTGTCAAATTATCACTGAAGATCTTTTCAGGAATTTCAAATCTAGAAATGAGTTATTTTACGCGTGATTTTGCTACTGAGAGTGCATCTGCTTGTGCACATGGAAATATTTCAGACCATTTGGTAAAAACCTCTGTTGTCACTGAGCAGAATCGTTTCCCTTAACATTAATTTAGTTCAATGAAATCTACACAATAATGAAATAATGAAATACAAACAAATATGTTGAAAAAGATACACTGGCTTAGGGAATTATCTTCGTTTTGGTCTTAGATTGCCCTGTGGAATGTATTTTGCACATATTTGACCTGCTAGACAAAACTTTATTCATTTATTTATTCTAAAAAAAAAAATTCAATAATTAGTAAAACCATATGCTGTAAAAACCTTGTTCATTATTGCTTCCATCCCTCCTGTTGAGACATGACATGGTCCGTGGCTCAATACTGCAGCATATTTAAACAAATTCTTTGGCAGTATGGTTTTCCTTCCGGTCATTCATACGAGTCTATTGTAGATGGCAATTGAATAACATCTAATAATGCTAAAATATTTGTAGTTTATACATTTAGCTGTGGATGTCAACATACCTGTTTTTCCAATGCTGTGTTAACACATGTACAGTTGAGAAGGCATACTGACTGTCAGTGTAAACGTTAACAACCTTTTTGTTATTTAATTTACAAGCTTCAGTTAAAGCTACCAATTCGACTGCTTGAACAGAGTAATTTTTTGGTAGTGGTTGTTTTAAGAAAACTTCAGTTTCTGTTACTACTGCAAATCCTGTAGCATTTGTGCCATCAGGGTTTTTTGCTTGACCTGTTGAATAAATATAGTTATTTCTGCATTTTCATAACGTATATCAGTTAAGTCTGGCCTGGGTAAAACACTGATGGTTATTTCTGACATGCAATCATGAGGCTTTCCATCTGTGGGGTAGGTAGCAGTGTGGATGGATTAAGTGTAGCACATCTCTCGACAACAAGGTTTGGCTGTGAAAGAAGAACTGTTATGTAGGAGAGATGTCTGCTAAAGATATTTTGTTAAGTAACCATATCACAGCCACTGCATGAGGTACCTTAAGTGTTAATGGGTGAAATAACACCATTATTGTTGATGCCTGCACTGCCAATGGCTTCTGGCCATTGATTCAAAAGTACGATCTCGTCCCTTTTTCCCCCTTTCAGTGGACACTGGCCCCTAATTACCGCAATTCAGCAGGGGGTCTTTCATTAGGAGTACTGGACTCCCCCGTGCACGGTTTCAGCTCCGACCCTGGAAAGCGGAAAAAACGTTGAGATCTGGTTTGAGGACCCAATTGTTGTGAAAAGTCTCTCAATGAGACTCAGAGTTGCTGGAGTCAGTTAATGCAAATGTTTAATCTTGCAGCAAGTTCAAGAATGTGTGTGTGTATGGGTGTATGTGTGCGAACGTGTGTGAGTTTATGTGTGTGAGAGTTTAAAGAACCTGTTATCCACAGGCAGGTCTTAACTAGTATGGCACAGGTCCAGCCTGTCTCATCTTTTTTGGAAGGTCCAGCGCTCGGCCGTAACCCTTCTGTCTGTTTGGACTCTCACATACATTCGGTTAATCATAGAAAAACGAGAACAAAACTTTTTAGCCCCTTAAATTCATAAAACAGACATGGTGCAGTTATTTCCATTCTAGAAAATAAGAGTAATCACCACCATTCCTATAAATTCTGGATATTCTAACAATCTGAATCTTTTTTAAATGTTCGATGAAGCCCTTTGCTGTTCTGTTTAGAGACTCAGCTGATCATAAACCAAGTTTTGCTCTTGAACCAAGCTTCTAAACTCTTCACCTTTTTCATTTCTCAGTTAGTATTCACTTTAAAACTGATTAAAAGAAAAATTAAATGAATGCCTATCAACAAATGTGGGATCTAAACTCTAGTGCTTTCTCTAAAATAATTTCCTTTCTCAATTCAGAAATGTGTGTGTGTAAGTCACAACACCCGTGACACCAAAACGGCTTTCTTTTCTCTCTTTTCTCTACACTCTGCACTGTGAGCACACACACCAAATCAGAAAGGCTTTTTTCTCTCTTTTCTACATTATGGACTGTGGGGACACAAAACCGCTCTCTCTCTTTTTTTTTTTGATTGTGTGCCAGGGCGTTGTCTCATGTATTAGATTATGCTTAAGATACGAATGGGTTTATCAGTCACATCAGAATCCATACATACTGATCCTCCCGTAATAAAATGGTCGGATCTTATCAAACACACTTTGTTTCTTGTGACAAGTCAGCGAAACAGCGTATACACGTCAAGACACTGAATCAAGTTTGCCACAAGAACTCATAAGTTTGGCAGTATTGCTCTGCCGTCAGCAATCATACACCCATTTTATTTTCATGAGACATGTGCAGGCACCTGTTCATCTACTGTTCTATCACTATGAATTAGTTTATCTATTATCAATAAGGATACTTCTACAACTACTATCAAAGTATGTCCGGACTTCTTATGTTGTCAGTTGCTATATATGAATAAGTGGGTTGCTACTGAAAAGCATTAAGCATGTCACACAGCCCAAACATATAACATTTCAGGACACACCACACAGTTAACAACCACAGTGAAGCGTGTCAAAGCCCAAACATGTAACATTCAACAGGACACTTACACAACACATTCAAATCAAACAGTCAGACAACATACAAGAACATATACCCCAGCCTGGTAGGAAGGTCCAGCGCTCGGCCGTAACCCTTCTGTCTGTTTGGACTCTCACATACATTCGGTTAATCATAGAAAAACGAGAACAAAACTTTTTAGCCCCTTAAATTCATAAAACAGACATGATAGTCTGAGACGATAGGACTGCTTTTTAGTTTTTATTTGAATAAAAGAGGGTTTCCCGGTTGTGTCATTAGTGAGACAGAGATTTCATGGGTAAGTGAAACTTTTGAAGCAGTCCGAAGAAGTGTGAAGTACTCCGAAGAAGTGTGAGTACAGATTAAGGTCCTCGTTGGAGACGTCCTTTGAGTGAAGGAATATATTTCCCCATTCCAAGTCTGAGAATGGGAAACAGTAGGTCTCAGACTTTTGACCCTACCGGGGGACCTAAGCATGATGAAATGAAAAAGACATATGGTCCAGAGGTTTTCCACCAGAAGGTTGTTTTAGTATGTTAGAAATAAGAAAATTATAAGAAAAGTTTTGCAAATATGAGAAAGAGATGAAGCAAAAAAAAAGAAAATTAAGTTTAAATAAGAAGTAAGAAAGGTATAGAATTTTGGAAAAAATAAAGTGTATTAAGAGAAAGAAAGGAAAATGTTAAACAAATGCCATGACGGAATGATGATAATAATTTAGTATTAGCTGTGCCGGATCCAGACCTGGACTCCTGCCCTCCACAACGCCTGCAACAACAACAGCCAGCCCTGCCACAAGCCTCTGGCTCTCGGGAAGAAGGGACTTCTTCCATCCTCCCTCGGGAAGAAATTCCATCATTCTCACAACATCAGCTACATAGGTCTGATGATGAGGAAAAGGAAGACGTTTGGTTCTCCAGCGTACCTGCCCAAGAACTTTTAACGCAAGTGACAAAAATCCTTTACCCACAATCTGGACTTCAGAGATCTAAACGTGAGAAAAAACAAAACCAGATTCAAACCATGCCTATGGTTAAAGTTGCAGTTCCCACTGGACCATTACTGGTTTATCGACCCTGGACTGAGACTGACATCATGGAAGCATAACAATGCTTACCAGATCCAGAGATTTCTGGACCCCATTTTGCTGACGAGTTGCGAGATTTCTGCGCACAATTCTGCCCGACTGGGGTTGAATTGCGTCGCATATTGGCAAAAAAGTTCAAACCGTCCGACCTCTGCAAAATAGAGGCCAGTATGCTACAACTGGATTTGCGACCTACCAACAGTGAACGAGGACATAATGATAACGCTCAATATGAAGCAGCCAACCAAAGACTGTGTCAAGCCATCACTACTCAATTTCCAACCAAAATCAATATGTCCCACATTTACACCTGCAAATAGAAACCCGGTGAAGGGACTGATGATTTTGTACACCGCATCCTTGAGGAAGTCAGCAAGTCTCTGATGACCGCTGTGGTCATCAGAGACCAAGGGATTTGGGTAATGAATCAGGACCATGGGAGAGTATTGCATGCAATGCAATAATTAAAGGCCTCATGCCAGATGTCGCCACTGAAGTAAAGAACATTTACGTGGGATGGTGTGAGGGTCCTCGTTTGGCTGACGTTCGCCGATATGCTCGCCATGCTCATAACCAAGTTGAGACGCGTAAGACAACCAAAAGGGACAAGTGTGAAAAGGAGCTGCATTTGGCAGCCATGACCATGTATTACGCAGTTGGTGTAAACAGAGGACGAGCCTCCACTAATGGGTGATAGCACAAACACACTCACACATTTTTCCTGCTCTGTGTAGTGAAGAAACGCTTGCCGACTGTGATTCACGTAGTAAAGTTTTGCATGCTATTTCCGTCCTAGAGCAAAGATATTTCTCTCAGATTATGGGAACTTATGTTCATCAGTAGTGACGTCAGGGGAGTTTTATTGTCCTCCAAAGTTAAGTGGAAACCACGTTTACTCTATGTCTGCCTCAGGCCAGGTTGTGAAGGAGAAAATGACAATGCCCATTGCGTGTTGTCACTCCCGATGAGCTCTCCTTCAAACACTCATTTTTGTTATCAGAGTTGTGTCCCATTAACCTGATGGGCTGTGATCTCATGTGTAAATTAGGCATTATTTTAACTTCTACACCAGAGGGTGTTAAGGTTATGTTACAGCCTGACAAAGTTTTCACAGCAGTGCAGTTTGATTCATCGGCACTTACATATGCTTATGAGTGGAAACTTCCCAGCTCTCCTTTTTCACAACAACTAGTGGAAGAAGCAAAAGTGTTAGTTTCACCCCTTTCTGATTTCATGCAACCTACTGATTTGCACTGCACATCACACATTTCTTTGGGGCTTGACAATGACTATGAGAAGAAGTGAAAAAATATGTGCGCCTACTTTATTGGCTGTGTCGCTCACTCCAGAGCACTTCGATTTTTTTAATGTTTGTGGTACTCGCCCTCACATTTCCTTGGCCAAACCTACACACTGGCAGTGACAAGGTGTGGGAGAGTTTGTTGCTACATGTCAGAAAGAAATGGAGTGGACCGTTTCACCTGCTGATCCAAATTTGATGTTTTCTGAACGATTGTCAGCATACAAAAAAACATTTTTGAGTACAATGCATTGTCAAAGAACTGTGGACTTAATTCCTACCACAGAATCACATTTTGAAGCATGTTTTTTATCTGAAACAGATTTGTCTTCGATACCCATGTTGGCTGAAGTGCCCAATGATCTTTGGGCTAAGAGCAAATATGATGTGGGGTTGATAAAAGGCTGTGAACCAGTAATTGTCACCCCTAAATCAGACTTTTGTCCATGTAAAAAACAATACCCTTTTAAGCCTGAAGCAATTAAAGGGATTAAACCTGTTTTTCAATCTTTTCAGAAAACAGGCGTTATTGTTCCTTTTGAAAATTCACCTGTGCTTACTCCATTGTTTCCTGTTAAAAAGATTAAAGATGCTGGCCAGCCAGATGAATGGCGTTTTGTACAGGACCTCCAAGCGGTGAATGCTGCAGTTCAGCCACATGCTCCTACTGTGCCCAACCCACACACTATTTTGTCTCAAATTACATCAGATGCACAGTTTTTCTCAGTGGTTGACTTGTCGCCAGTGCACCCTGATAGCCCATTTTGGTTTGCTTTTTAGTTTGAAGGGAGATCTTGGACTTTTACCCGGTTATGCCAGGGGTACTGTGAAAGTCCCACTATTTACAATGCTGCCCTCAAAGCTAGTCTGGATTAACTTCAATCAACCACAGGCTCTGCTCTTTTGCAGTATGTGGATGACATCCTTTTATGTGGTCCATCTAAACAACAGTGTGAAAAAGACAGTGAATCTGTTGAAACATCTTCCTTCTTATGGCCATAAAGCCAGCCTTTCTAAGTTACAGTTTGTACAGGACGAAGTCACCTTTTTGGGTCATGTGATTTCTAAGGATGGGCGCTCACTTTCTCCTAAACGTGTTGCTGCAGTTCAGATCATTCCTAAACCGGTTACTAAAAAACAGCTTATGTCATTCTTAGGTATAACATCTTACTGCAGGAACTTTATTCCTAACTACTCTTTTCTCGAAGCTCTCTTAGGTGCTCTTATCCATGGTAAAGGCAGCTGCAGTTCTGACATGCAGCTCCAGTCAGCTGATCGTGTTCCATGGACTCCTGAGGCTGAATCAGCCTTTAGTCAGCTTAAGCTGGCTCTTCAAACAGCACCAACACTTGGCATTCCAGATCCTCATAAACCTTTCATACAGGCAGTTGATGAGAAGCATGGTTGTATGACATCTGTTCTTATGCAGGAACATGGGGCAGGCAAAGGCCAGTGGCTCATTTCTCAGCAAAACTGGACTCTGTGGCTGCAGGCCTGCCTGGTTGTCTTCGTGCTGTTGCAGCTGCAAAGAAAGCTGTCCTGGCCTCCCAAGATATTGTGGGCTACGCTAATTTGACTGTTTTGGTTCCTCATACTGTTGCCATTATTCTTCTCGAGCAGAAAACTTCACATCTTTCAACTGCTTGTTGGCTCAGATACACCTCTGTGCTCCGTGATATGCCAAATGTCACTGTTAAACGTTGTACTGTTCTGAATCCTGCTACTTTGCTTCCGACTCCTGAGGATGGGGAGCCTCATGACTGTGAAGCTGTTTTGGAACAAGTTTGTACACCCCGACCTGATCTTTTAGAGACTCCTCTTCCAAACTCTGACATGATTCTTTTTGTAGATGGATCAGCTTTGCGTGATCCAGCCACAGGTACTAACTGTGTTTGGTTTGCAGTATGTTCTTCACATGACACTTTGTTGTCTGGTTCTCTTCCTAAACATTTCTCCGCTCAAACTACTGAGCTTATTGCACTTACTGAAGCTTGTAAGTTGGCAGCTGGTAAGTCTGTCACTATTTACACAGATTCCAGATATGCTTTTGGTGTTGTTCATGACTTTGGTGCGCTGTGGAAACACAGGCATTTCCTTAAATCAGATGGTAAAACTATTCTGAACTCCAAGCAGGTTTCTGATCTTCTTGATGCGATCCTTTTGCCTACAGCAATCTCGGTCTGTAAGTGTGCGGCTCACACTAACTCAGACGATCCTGTTGCTTGTGGCAATGCCAGAGCTGATGCTGCAGCTAAGCAAGCAGCTAATTTTTTTCCTGTTTTCGCTTCCCTCTCTTTGCAGGCAGAAGACTCCCTCACAGATCTCCATGCTTTGCAAACTTTTGCCTCTGCAGATGAAATTTGGTCCTCTGGACGCATTTGGTCCTCTGTGGGTGCAACTCATACGGATGGTGTTTGGATGGGACCTGAGGGTAAACCCTGTCTACCTAAACATTTTTTTCCTCATTTTTCAAAATTGACACATGGGTTGAACCATGTGTCAAAAGGAGGGATGCTGAATGCACTCACTGCTCAGTGGTTCACAAAAGGGTTCAGTTCATATGCGCAAAAATACTGTCAGTCATGTATGGTTTGTGCCACACATAATGTAGGAAAGGCATTACACACATCGCAAGTTGCACACCCTCCACCAGAGAAACCTTTTGAACATTTGATGATGGATTTTGTTGAACTCACACCAGCTGAAGGAAAGAAATATGCACTAGTAATAGTGGACGTGTTTAGTAAATGGGTTGAAGTTTTCCCTGCAAAACATGCAAACAGTAATGCAGTGACTAAAGCACTGCTAAACAGAAATCATTCCTAGATGGGGCATTCCAGAGAAGATCAGCAGTGATAATGGCACACATTTTGTAAACACTGCATTGACTGAGGTTGGTAAATTCCTGGGAATAAGCTTGCGCACACATTGTGCTTATCATCCACAGAGTGGAGGTGCTGTGGAAAGAGAAAATGGTACATTAAAGTCCAAGTTAGCCAAATGTTGTGAAGAAACAGGTCTGCCATGGACAAAAGCATTACCTATTGTGCTTACCTACATGAGAATGAGAATCAGAGCTCAAGTGAATCTCAGCCCATTTGAAATTTTATTTGGCAGACCTCCTAACCTGGGATTGGGACCTGTAACCAGACCCCTCCCTTCCACAACTGTTTGTGATGATGCTATGTTTTCTTACTGTCGAAACATTTCCACTGTTCTATCTCAAGTTTCACAGGCAGTAAAAGCAGCCCTTCCAGCCACAGAAAACACACCACTCCAACCAGATGACAGGTGGTGAAGGAACTTCACATTGGAAGCACAAACGTTGGCAAGGCCCGTTCCAGGTGCTACTGGTCACTCACACAGCTGTTAAAGTTGCAGAGAGAGCAACCTGGATTCATGCCAGTCACTGTAAGAAGGTACCAGAACCAGTAGATGACTTCCACCCTGACATACATCAGCCTAACCAACACGCCCGGAAGGACAAAGATAAGAGTCAGCAGTAAAAGCTGTACTCCACCGGTGTGTTAAGTGCTAGTAACCTCTGACACCGAAGATTGAAACATCCTTACTGAGACCAGCGATGAAGATGATCATACACATGCTGTGAACCATGGAAGAAACTGTTTGTTGTTTGTATTTTCTTATTTGTAACCAGCATGTGCACATTGTATCTTGATTTCACAGGAAGCAATAATACAGGGCTGCTGTATTTCCCCACGACCCGAGAGACCACCGAAGCCACACAGCCCCCCCCAGCACACACCCAACCGCCCAGAGCGACGGGACAGCAACCCACCACCACCACTATGTGATCAAGCTAATCAGAAGGGACCAGAGAGAATTAAATTCAGCCAATTGATGTTTTGAGGAAGCAGACATTGTTTCCATGCTAATATAATCTAAAAGAAAATTTCTAAACTGGTTAATACACAGATTGTTCTTCGCTTTCCAGTTCATGAGAATAGTTTTCTTTGCTATACATAACACTGTGAGGATCATGTGTGCTAAGCTAAATTCCACATTGATGTTGTCTAAGTCACCCAGTATGCACAGTGTGGGGCATGCAGGAATGGTACACTTTAGTCATGTTGATAGGTCCGCACAGACTTCAAGCCAGAACTTCTGGACAGGCGCACAAAACCACAAAGCGTGTGCATAATCATCAGGTGTGTTATCTGTGCAATGTGAGCAGATGTTTGAGTGTGTTAAACCCATCCTGAACATCCTTTGTCCTGTATAGTGTGTTCTATGAAGAATTTTGTATTGTATGAGCTGTAAATTAGGATTTCGAGTCATTCTGAAGGTGTTCAAACATATATGTGGCCAGAAGCTATGACTAGAACTGATGGATAAATCTGCCTCCCATTTTGAGGACGGTAGAGACATTGTGTCATCTATCTTAGACAATAATTTATATATTTTTGATAGTAGTTTTGGGGTGCAGATGCTTAGAAATTCTACTACCCTAATCGGGAGTTGTAAGTCTGGTTGGTGGAGGATATATTTCTTTTTTATTATAGACTTAAGTTGTTGATATTCTAGGAATTTATTGCTGCCTATCTCATGTTGTGATATGAGCTCATAAAATAAAATAAAATGTCCATTTTGGATTATATGTTCCAGATGTTTGATTCCTTTGATCTTCCAGAGAGTAAAGTTTAGCATTTTTTTGTTTTGCAGGATGTCAGGATTGTTCCAGATGGGTGTAAGCTTACACGGGACAAGTGAAGACTATGTTATTTTAAGAAATTCCCACCAGGCTGTCAGAGAGGTGCTGATGTTAAATGCTTTTGAAACATTTGTGATTTTTTACGTTTTGACTAATAAGTGGCAGGTCAGAGATTTCCAGATTATCACACAATGCTTGTTCTATATTTATCCATGGTTCATCTATTGGGCTAGGTTTAAACCATTTTGATATATACTGTAACATATTGGCTAAGGAATAGTGCTGAAAATTAGGTAAATCTAATCCACCCTGTCCTTGGTCTTCTGTAGGGTTTTTAAACTAATACGTGGTGGTTTGTTTTTCCACAGAAATTTGGAGATGCATGAACCTAGTGACTTAAACCAAGTAGCAGATGGTTTTATGGGGATCATTGAGAACAAATAGTTAACTTTTGGTAGTATCATCATTTTAATGGTTGTAACTCTCCCCATAAGTGATATAGGTAAGGACTTCAAACGAGAGAGATCGTCCTCTACTGTCTTTAATAATTGCACATAATTTAGCTTTGTTAGCCCTGAGAGCCTGGAGGAAATGTTTATTCCTAAATATCTAATATTTCCTGACTGTAAAGTGATCGCAGGTATATTCTGGTCCCTATAGTTAATGGGCAGAACTGTGGTCTTAGACCAATTGATAGAGTAGTCAGAAAGTGCTGAGAATTTATTTATGAGTGTGATCGTGTGAGTGAGAGACGTTTGTGAGTTCTGAAGGAAAAGTAATACATCATCAGCATAAAGACTTATTTTATGCTCAATATTTTGGGGTTGGATGCCTTTAATATTTCTATCTTGTCTGATAGCAGCTGCTAAAGGTTCGATGAAAATAGCAAAAAGTGAGGGCGAAAGTGGGCAACCCTGTCTTGTACCTCTCTGCAGACTGAAGCTTGGAGAAGTTTGATCATTTGTCCTGACACTTGCACTTGGGGAGTCAGTTATTTTCTTTTGAGGAGATAAGAGGCTTTAATAATAATATCTTGCAAGAGAGAACAACACAGTACAGAATACAGAGTTGCTCTGACCACTGAAGCAAAAACACACAGTTATATTGCCCACTCATCACGTCATCTGTTTTTGGGTATAGTTGATTGTTCTTCTAACTTTCCTCCCCAACCATTAGTTGAGGTTACCCAGACACACTCGTAAATACCAGCCTAACCCTGTCCCCCCTAAAGTGTAGCTATCTCATAATAACAAGCCCACCATTGTAAAGAGGAATTTAAGAAAACAGGGCAGGGTGGTACCTTGCAGCTCAGTGTTTTGCAGGTTATACACAGTAACACTCAATGCAATGCATATAAGAATTATTTTCCATTACATTCCTCCCTTTTGATTATAATAATACCATTATATTAATCAACCCAAAAGAAACAAGGAAAATAATAACTTTATCTGTAAAACATCAGCCTGCATTTGCACACAACGTGAGTTTAAAATGCAGGCATCATAGTGATAAAGGGTCCAATGATAAACAATCAAAACATGAACAATTAAATATGATTATCTTCCGCCCTCTCTAAGTCAGCGTCACTAGAGGAAAAATTTTGAAAGCAAAAAAGTTCTTTGAGTCATTTGAATCATTTGGTGAGATACATACAATGAGGCCTTTCACACAGGGAAAAATACAGCAGCCCTGTATTATTGCTTCCTGTGAAATCAAGATACAATCATCAAAAGCAGGAGTGGATGTGTTCGGCTACAAGAAGGTTTGAATGTCCGAGCATAGTTTGTAAAAAGCGGGTAAGAAAAGGTTCGAATGCCTGAACATACATCATCAAAAGCAGGACTGGATGTGTTCGGCTATAAGAAGGTTTGAATGTCCGACCATAGTTGGTAAAAAGTGGGTATGAAAAGGTTCGAATGCCCAAAATCGGCTGAAAAAAACTGTGTTCGGCTGCAAAAAGGTGTGAATGTTTGACTAAAGTTTGTAAGACAAGGTTCGAATGCCTGACAATGTATGATCAAAAGCGGGAGCGGAGGTATTCAGCTGCAAGAAGGTCTAAATGTCCATCATTAATTGCTAGAAAACATGAAAGAAAATTTTCGAAAATCAATCTGCATATGATCATAAGTGGGAGAGGAGGTGTTCAGCTGCAAGAAGGTGTGAATGTCCTACCATAATTGCTGAAAAATGTGTTAGAAACGGTAGGAATGCCGGACCATACATCATCAAAAGCTAGAGAGGTGGTGTTCGGCTGCAAGTAGGTGTGAATGTCTGACTAAAGTTCAAATATATTAACAAAAGCGGGAGGAGAGCTCTTCGGATGAGTGGTTGAGAATTTCCAACCGTAATCTATAAAATGCGGTGAAAAAAAAGGTGTGATAGAAACCTAAAAGGTGGAGCGGAAGTGTTCGGCTGCAAGAAGGTGTGAATGTCCGTCTATAGTTGGTGAAAAGCAGGAAAAGCAAGGTCTGAATGCCCAATCTTACATCATCAAAAGCGAGATCAGAGGTGTTTGGCTGCAAGAAAACGGGTTAGGTGTGAATGACCGACTAAATATCAACAAAAGTGGGGGCGGAGGTCTTCGGATGCAAGTGGGTGTGAATATCCCACCATACAAGTATGGTGGAGAGGAAGCTGTGAATGTCCGACCATGGTTTGTAAAACGCGGGTAAGACAAGGTGCGAATGTCCGACAATGTATGATCAAAAGAGGGAGCGGAGGTGTTCGGCTGCAAGGTCTGAATTTCCAACCATAATTTGTAAACACCGTTGAAGAAAAGCCTCGAAAGCCCGACTATACACCATCAAAAGCGGGACCAGAGGTGTTCAGCTGCAAGAAGGTCTGAATGTCCACCAATAATTACTGAAAAATGGGTAAGAAAAGGTGTGAATGCCCAACTATACATCATCAAAAGCAGAAGTGGATGTGTTCGGCCACAAGAAGGTTTGAATGTCCGACCATAGGTTGTAAAAGGCGGGTAAGAAAAGGTTTGAATGCCCGAACATACACAATCAAAAGAGGGAGCGGAGGTGTTTCGCTGCAAGAAGGTGTGAATGTCCGAGCATAGTTTGTAAAAAGTGGGTAAGAAAAGGTTCGAATGCCCGAACATACACCATCAAAAGAGGGAGCGGAGGTGTTCCGCTGCAAGAAGGTGTGAATGTCCGAGCATAGTTTGTAAAAAGCGGGTAAGAAAAGGTTCGAATGCCCGAACATACACCATCAAAAGAGGGAGCGGAGGTGTTCCGCTGTAAGAAGGTGTGAATGTCCAACCATAGTTGGTAAAAAGCGGGTAAGAAAAGGTTAAAATAACCGACTCTACACAATCAATAGCGGGAGCGGAGTTGTTCGGCTAAAAGAAGGTGTGAAAGTCCGACCATGGTTTGTAAAAAGCGGGTAAGAAAAGGTTCGAATGCAAAAATATACACCATCAAAAGCGGAAGCCGAGGTGTTCGGCTGCAAGTAGGTCTGAATGTCCACCCATAATTAATGAAAAGCGGGCAACAAGTAGGTTCGAATGCCCAACCATACATCAACAAAAGCAGGAGTGGATGTGTTTGGCTACAAGAAGGTTTGAATGTCCGAGCATAGTTTGCAAAAAGCGGGTAAGAAAAGGTGCGAATGCCCGACAATGTATGATCAAAAGAGGGAGTGGAGGTTTTCGGCTACAAGAAGGTTTGAATGTCCAACCATAGTTTGTAAAAAGCGGGTAAGAAAAGGTGCGAATTCCCGAACATACACCATCAAAAGAGGGAGCGGAGGTGTTCCGCTGTAAGATGGTGCGAATGTCCGACCATAGTTGGTAAAAAGCGGGTAAGAAAAGGTTCGAATGCCCGAATATATACCATCATAAGCGGAAGCGGAGGTGTTCGGCTGCAAGAAGGTGTGAACGTCCGACCAAAGTTTGTAAAAAGCAGTTAAGAAAAGGTTCGAATATCCAACCAAACATAATCAAAAGTGGGAGCAGAGCTGTTCGACTGCAAGTAGGTGTGAATTTCCACCCATAATTCCTGAAAAATGGGTAAGAAAAGGTGCGAATGCCCAACCATACATCATCAAAAGAAGAAGTGGATGTGTTCTGCTACAAGAAGGTTTGAATGTCCGACCATAGCTTGTAAAAAGTGGGTAAGAAAAAGTTCGAATGCTCGAACATACACCATCAAAATTGGAAGCGGAGGTGTTCCGCTGTAAGACGGTGTGAATGTCCGACCATAATTGGTAAAAAGCGGGTAAGAAAAGGTTAAAATACCCGACTGTACACAATCAATAGCGGGAGCGGAGTTGTTCGGCTACAAGAAGGTGTGAAAGTCCGACCATGGTTTGTAAAACGCGGGTAAGACAAGGTGCGAATGCCCGACAATGTATGATCAAAAGAGGGAGCGGAGGTGTTCGGCTGCAAGGTCTGAATTTCCAACCATAATTTGTAAACACCGTTGAAGAAAAGCCTCGAAAGCCCGACTATACACCATCAAAAGCGGGAGCAGAGGTGTTCAGCTGCAAGAAGGTCTGAATGTCCACCAATAATTACTGAGAAATGGATAAGAAAAGGTGTGAATGCCCAACTATACATCATCACAAGCAGAGGTGGATGTGTTCGGCCACAAGAAGGTTTGAATGTCCGACCATAGTTTGTAAAAGGCGGGTAAGAAAAGGTTTGAATGCCCGAACATACACAATCAAAAGAGGGAGCGGAGGTGTTTCGCTGCAAGAAGGTGTGAATGTCCGACCATAGTTTGTAAAAAGTGGGTAAGAAAAGGTTCGAATGCCAGAACATACACCATCAAAAGAGGGAGCGGAGGTTTTCCGCTGTAAGAAGGTGTGAATGTCCGACCATAGTTGGTAAAAAGCGGGTAAGAAAAGGTTAAAATACCCGACTCTACACAATCAATAGCGGGAGCGGAGTTGTTCGGCTAAAAGAAGGTGTGAAAGTCCGACCATGGTTTGTAAAAAGCGGGTAAGAAAAGGTTCGAATGCAAAAATACACACCATCAAAAGCGGAAGCCGAGGTGTTCGGCTGCAAGTAGGTGTGAATGTCCACCCATAATTAATGAAAAGCGGGCAAGAAGTAGGTTCGAATGCCCAACCATACATCAACAAAAGCAGGAGTGGATGTGTTTGGCTACAAGAAGGTTTGAATGTCCGAGCATAGTTTGTAAAAAGCGGGTAAGAAAAGGTGCGAATGCCCGACAATGTATGATCAAAAGAGGGAGTGGAGATTTTCAGCTACAAGAAGGTTTGAATGTCCAACCATAGTTTGTAAAAAGCGGGTAAGAAAAGGTGCGAATGCCCGAAAATACACCATCAAAAGAGGGAGTGGAGGTGTTCCGCTGTAAGATGGTGCGAATGTCCGACCATAGTTGGTAAAAAGCGGGTAAGAAAAGGTTCGAATGCCCGAATATATACCATCAAAAGCGGAAGCGGAGGTGTTCGGCTGCAAGAAGGTGTGAACGTCCGACCAAAGTTTGTAAAAAGCAGGTAAGAAAAGGTTCGAATATCCAACCAAACGCAATCAAAAGTGGGAGCAGAGCTGTTCGACTGCAAGTAGGTGTGAATGTCCACCCATAATTCCTGAAAAATGGGTAAGAAAAGGTGCGAATGCCCAACCATACATCATCAAAAGAAGAAGTGGATGTGTTCTGCTACAAGAAGGTTTGAATGTCCGACCATAGTTTGTAAAAAGTGGGTAAGAAAAAGTTTGAATGCCCGAACATACACCATCAAAAGAGGGAGAGGAGGTGTTCCGCTGTAAGACGGTGTGAAAGTCCGACCATAATTGGTAAAAAGCGGGTAAGAAAAGGTTAAAATACCCGACTCTACACAATCAATAGCGGGAGCGGAGTTGTTCGGCTACAAGAAGGTGTGAAAGTCCGACCATGGTTTGTAAAACACAGGTAAGACAAGGTGCGAATGCCCGACAATGTATGATCAAAAGAGGGAGCGGAGGTGTTCGGCTGCAAGGTCTGAATTTCCAACCAATAATTACTGAAAAATGGGTAAGAAAAGGTGTGAATGCCCAACTATACATCATAAAAAGCAGAAGTGGATGTGTTCGGCTGCAAGAAGGTGTGAATGTCCGAGCATAGTTTGTAAAAAGTGGGTAAGAAAAGGTTCGAATGCCAAAATATACACCATCAAAAACGGAAGCCGAGGTGTTCGGCTGCAAGTAGGTGTGAATGTCAGATCATAATTTGCAAAAAGCTGATGAGAAAGGTGTGAATGACCGACAATAATTACTGAAAAATGTGTTAGAAAAGGTAAGAATGCCGGACTATTCATCATCAAAAGCAGAGAAGAGGTGTTCGGATGCAAGAAGCTGTGAATGTCCAGCCATAATTACTCAAAAACGGGTAAGAAAAGGTAGTATTGCCAGACCATAAATGATCAAAACAGGGAGCGGAGGTGTTCCGCTGTAAGAAGGTGTGAATGTCCGACCATAATTGGTAAAAAGCGGGTAAGAAAAGGTTAAAATACCCGACTGTACACAATCAATAGCGGGAGCGGAGTGGTTTGGCTACTAAAAGGTGTGAAAGTCCGACCATACATCCTCAAAAGCAGAACTGGATGTGTTCGGCTACAAGAAGGTTTGAATGTCTGACCATAGTTTGTAAAAAGCGGGTAAGAAAAGGTTCGAATGCCCAAACATACACCATCAAAAGAGGGAGCGGAGGTGTTCCGCCATAAGAAGGTGTGAATGTCCGACCGTAGTTGGTAAAAAGCGGGTAAGAAAAAGTTCGAATGGCTAACCATACATCATCAAAAGCAGGACTGGATGTGTTCGGCTACAAGGTTTGAATGTCCGAGCATAGTTTGTTAAAAGCGGGTAAGAAAAGGTTCGAATGCCCGAACATACACCATCAAAAGAGGGAGCGGAGGTGTTCCGCCATAAGAAGGTGTGAATGTCCGACCGTAGTTGGTAAAAAGCGGGTAAGAAAAGGTTAAAATGGCCGTCTGTACACAATCAATAGCGGGAAGGGATGTGTTCGGCTACAAGAAGGTGTGAAAGTCCGACCATGTTTTGTAAAAAGCGGTTAAGAAAAGGTGTGAATGCCCGACAATGTATGATCAAAAGAGGGAGCGGAGGTTTTCGGCTGCAAGAAGGTCTGAATGTCCAACCATAATTTGTAAAAACCGGGGAGGAAAAGGCTCGAAAGCCCGACTATACACCATCAAAAGCGGGAGCAGAGGTGTTCAGCTGCAAGAAGGTCTCAATGTCCATCAATAATTGCTAAAAAACATGAAAGAAAATTTTCGAATATCAAACCGCACATGATCATATGCGGGAGAGGAGGTGTTCAGCTGCAAGAAGGTGTGAATGTCCACCCATAATTCCTGAAAAATGGGTAAAAAAAGGTGCGAATGCCCAACCATACATCATCAAAAGCAGGTGTGAATGTCAGATCATAATTTGCAAAAACCTGATGAGAAATGGTGAGAATGCCCGACTATACACCATCAAATGCGGGAGCGGAGGTGTTCGGCTGTGAGTAGGTGTGAATGTCCGACCATACTTGCTGAAAAATATGACAAAGCAGTTTTCACTTGGTTTGAGTGAAGGATTTCCTAAAGGTTTAGTGTTGTTCTTTGGTATACTGCAAAGTAATACTTTCTATTTTGTTGAAACCGATTAAGTTAAAACTGCTTTGTCCTTCATATTTATCCATGTCATAATAGCTTTAAACAAAAAAGAATGTTGTACTTTGCAGGATAGGAAAGAACAACTCTAAACCTTTTCAGGAATCCGAGAATAAGCGTCGATTGACGAGTTCTACACAATTTCGGATTTTGATATAAAATGAATTCGTTCACTCAAACCAAGTTAAAACTGCTTTTGTCCTTCATATTTATCCATGTCTGAATAGGTTTCAACAAAAAAGAAAGTATTACTTTGCAGTATACCAAAGAACAACACTAAACCTTTAGGAATCCGAGAATAAGCTTCTTTTCACCAGTTCTACACAATTTTGGATTTTGATATAAAATGAATTCCTTCACTCAAACCAAGTTAAAACTGCTTTGTCCTTCATATTTATCCATGTCTGAATGGGTTTCAACAAAATAGAAAGTATTACTTTGCAGTATACCAAAGAACAACACTAAACCTTTAGGAATCCGAGAATAAGCTTCTTTTCACCAGTTCTACACAATTTTGGATTTTGATATAAAATGAATTCCTTCACTCAAACCAAGTTAAAACTGCTTTGTCCTTCATATTTATCCATGTCTGAATCGGTTTCAACAAAATAGAAAGTATTACTTTGCAGTATACCAAAGAACAACACTAAACCTTTAGGAATCCGAGAATAAACTTATTTCCACGAGTTCTACACAATTTCGGATTTTGATATAAAATGAATTCCTTCACTCAAACCAAGTGAAAACTGCTTTGTCATATTTTTCAGCAAGTATGGTCGGACATTCACACCTACTCACAGCCGAACACCTCCGCTCCCGCATTTGATGGTGTATAGTCGGGCATTCTCACCATTTCTCATCAGGTTTTTGCAAATTATGATCTGACATTCACACCTGCTTTTGATGTTGTATGGTTGGGCATTCGCACCTTTTTTTACCCATTTTTCAGGAATTATGGGTGGACATTCACACCATCTTGCAGCTGAACACCTCCTCTCCCGCATATGATCATGTGCGGTTTGATATTCGAAAATTTTCTTTCATGTTTTCTAGCAATTATTGATGGACATTGAGACCTTCTTGCAGCTGAACACCTCTGCTCCCGCTTTTGATGGTGTATAGTCGGGCTTTCGAGCCTTTTCTTCCCCAGTTTTTACAAATTATGGTTGGACATTCAGACCTTCTTGCAGCCGAAAACCTCCGCTCCCTCTTTTGATCATACATTGTCGGGCATTCGCACCTTTTCTTAACCACTTTTTACAAAACATGGTTGGACTTTCACACTTTCTTGTAGCCGAACACATCCCTTCCCGCTATTGATTGTGTACAGTCGGGTATTTTAACCTTTTCTTACCCGCTTTTTACCAACTACGGTCGGACATTCACACCTTCTTATGGCGGAACACCTCCGCTCCCTCTTTTGATGGTGTAGGTTCGGGCATTCGAACCTTTTCTTACCCGCTTTTTACAAACTATGCTCGGACATTCAAACCTTCTTGTAGCCGAACACATCCAGTCCTGCTTTTGATGATGTATGGTTGGGCATTCGCACCTTTTTTTTTACCCATTTTTGAGGAATTATGGGTGGACATTCACACCTTCTTGCAGCTGAACACCTCCTCTCCCACTTATGATCATGTGCGGTTGGATATTCGAACATTTTTTTTCATGTTTTCTAGCAATTATTGATGGACATTCAGACCTTCTTGCAGCTGAACACCTCCGCTCCCGCTTTTGATGGTGTATAGTGGGGCTTCCGAGCCTTTTCTTCCCCGGTTTTTACAAATTATGGTTGGACATTTAGACCTTCTTGCAGCCGAAAACCTCCGTTCCCTCTTTTGATCATACATTGTCCGGCATTCGCACCTTTTCTTACCCGCTTTTTACAAACCATGGTCGGACTTTCACACCTTTTAGTAGCCAAACAACTCCGCTCCCGCTATTGATTGTGTACAGTCGGGTATTTTAACCTTTTCTTACCCGCTTTTTACCAATTATGGTGGGACATTCACACCTTCTTACAGCGGAACACCTCCACTCCCTGTTTTGATCATTTATGGTCTGGCAATACTACCTTTTCTTACCCGTTTTTGAGTTATTATGGCTGGACATTCACAGCTTCTTGCAGCCGAACACCTCTTCTCCCGCTTTTGATGATGACTGGTCCGGCATTCTTACCTTTTCTAACACATTTTTCAGCAATTATTGTTGGTCATTCACACCTTTCTCATCAGCTTTTTACAAATTATGATCTGACATTCACACCTACTTGCAGCCGAACACCTCGGCTTCCGCTTTTGATGGTGTATATTTTGGCATTCGAACCTTTTCTTACCCGCTTTTTACAAACCATGGTCGGACTTTCATACCTTCTTTTAGCCGAACAACTCCGCTCCCGCTATTGATTGTGTAGAGTTGGGTATTTTAGCCTTTTCTTACCCGCTTTTTACAAACTATGGTCGGACATTCACACCTTCTTACAGCGGAACACCTCCGCTCCCTCTTTTGATGGTGTATGTTCTGGCATTCGAACCTTTTCTTACCCACTTTTTACCAACTATGCTCGGACATTCACACCTTCTTGCAGTGAAACACCTCCGCTCCCTCTTTTGATTGTGTATGTTCGGGCATTCGAACCTTTTCTTACCCGCCTTTTACAAACTATGGTCGGACATTCAAACCTTCTTGTGGCCGAACACATCCACTTCTGCTTGTGATGATGTATAGTTGGGCATTCACACCTTTTCTTACCCATTTTTCAGTAATTATTGGTGGACATTCAGACCTTCTTGCAGCTGAACACCTCCGCTCCCGCTTTTGATGGTGTATAGTCGGGCTTTCGAGCCTTTTCTTCAACGGTGTTTACAAATTATGGTTGGAAATTCAGACCTTGCAGCCGAAACACTCCGCTCCCTCTTTTGATCATACATTGTCGGGCATTCGCACCTTGTCTTACCCGCTTTTTACAAACCATGGTCGGACTTTCACACCTTCTTGTAGCCGAACAACTCCGCTCCCGCTATTGATTGTGTACAGTCCGGTTTTTTAACCTTTTCTTACCCGCTTTTTACCAACTATGGTCGGACATTCGCAGCATCTTACAGCGGAACACCTCCGCTCCCTCTTTTGATGGTGTATGTTCGGGCATTCGAACTTTTTCTTACCCGCTTTTTACAAACTATGGTCGGACATTCAAACCTTCTTGTAGCAGAACACATCCACTTCTTCTTTTGATGATGTATGGTTGGGCATTCGCACCTTTTCTTACCCATTTTTCAGGAATTATGGGTGGATATTCACACCTACTTGCAGTCGAACAGCTCTGCTCCCACTTTTGATTATGTTTGGTTGGATATTCGAACCTTTTCTTAACTGCTTTTTACAAACTTTGGTCGGACGTTCACACCTTCTTGCAGCCGAACATCTCCGCTTCCGCTTTTGATGGTATATATTCGGGCATTCGAACCTTTTCTTACCCACTTTTTACCAACTATGGTCGGACATTCACACCGTCTTTCAAGTGTAACACCTCCGCTCCCTCTTTTGATGGTGTATGTTCGGGCATTCGCACCTTTTCTTACCCGCTTTTTACAAACTATGGTCGTACATTCAAACCTTGTAGCCGAAAACCTCCACTCCCTCTTTTGATCATACTTTGTCGGGCATTCGCACCTTTTCTTACTCGCTTTTTACAAACTATGCTCGGACATTCAAACCTTCTTGTAGCCAAACACATCCACTCCTGCTTTTGTTGATGTATGGTTGGGCATTCGAACCTACTTGTTGCCCGCTTTTCATTAATTATGGGTGGACATTCACACCTTGTCACAGCCAAACACCTCCGCTCCCTGTTTTGATCATGTATGGTTGGACATTCGCACCTTTTCTCACCCGCTTTTTGCAAACTATGGTCGGCCATTCACAGCTTCCTCTCCACCATACTTGTATGGTGGGATATTCACACCCACTTGCATCCGAAGATCTCCGCCCCCACTTTTGTTGATATTTAGTCGGTCATTCACACCTTACCCGTTTTCTTGCCGCCAAACACCTCTGATCTCGCTTTTGATGATGTAAGATTGGGCATTCAGACCTTGCTTTTCCTGCTTTTCACCAACTATAGATGGACATTCACACCTTCTTGCAGCCGAACACTTCCGCTCCACCTTTTAGGTTTCTATCACACCTTTTTTTTCACCGCATTTTATAGATTATGGTTGGAAATTCTCAACCACTCATCCGAAGACCTCTCCTCCCGCTTTTGTTAATATATTTGAACTTTAGTCAGACATTCACACCTACTTGTAGCCAAACACCACCTCTCTAGCTTTTGATGAGGTATGGTCCGGGATTCTTACCGTTTCTAACACATTTTTCAGCAATTATGGTAGGATATTCACACCTTCTTGCAGCTGAACACCTCCTCTCCCACTTATGATCATGTGCGGATTGATTTTCGAAAATTTTCTTTCATGTTTTCTAGCAATTAATTATGGACATTTAGACCTTCTTGCAGCTGAACACCTCCGCTCCCGCTTTTGATCATACATTGTCAGGCATTCGCACCTTGTCTTACCCGCTTTTTACAAACTTTAGTCGAACATTCACACCTTTTTGCAGCCGAACACAGTTTTTTGCAGCCGAATTTGGGCATTCGCACCTTTTCATACCCACTTTTTACCAACTATGGTCGGACATTCACACCGTCTTACAGCGGAACACCTCCGCTCCCTCTTTTGATGGTGTATGTTCGGGCATTCGAACCTTTTCTTACCCGCTTTTTACAAACTATGCTCGGACATTCAAACATTCTTGTAGCCAAACACATCCACTCCTGCTTTTGATGATGTATGGTATGGCATTCGAACCTACTTGTTGCCCGCTTTTCATTAATTATGGGTGGACATTCACACCTTGTCGCAGCCAAACACCCTGTTTCGATCATGTATGGTTGGACATTCGCACCTTTTCTCACCCGCTTTTTGCAAACTATGGTCGGCCATTCACAGCTTCCTCTCCACCATACTTGTATGGTGGGATATTCACACCCACTTGCATCCGAAGACCTCCGCCCCCACTTTTGTTGATATTTAGTCGGTCATTCGCACCTTACCCGCTTTTGGCAAACTATGGCCTTCTTGCAGCCAAAAACCTCTGATCTCGCTTTTGATGATGTAAGGTTGGGCATTCAGACCTTGCTTCACCTGCTTTTCACCAAATATAGTCGGACATTCACACCTTCTTGCAGCCGAACACTTCCGCTCCACCTTTTAGTTTTCTATGGGGCATTCACACCTTTATTTTCACCGCATTTTATAAAAACACCACAGGAACACCGTATTGAGGCTTTGTTCTGACCGCTCATTCGGTGTCGCGTTTCTTTCAAGCATTTCTCCTGGTTAGCCCGCACTCGGCTCGCTCCCAGAGCCGTGTTAAAGTCTACTTCGCATTCACTCTCTTTTCTCAGCAGACTAAAAGAAACTTCCATCCTGCACCGCTGTTAGCTTTTTCACAAGAGCAGAGGAGAGCGCACCGTTCCCAGCGGCACTGCAGTACCGGGTCGATGCTTGGAGTGAACGGAGCAAGCTCCTTTTTCAACTCCTATTGATAAAAATCCATTTAATATGTAGTCCTTGCATAGACATATCACATATTAAACTGATAAGTACAGATGGATTATGTGCAATTAGTAAAGAGAGTAGAGGACGATCTCTCTCGTTGGAAGTCCTTACCTATATCACTTATGGGGAGAGTTACAACCATTAAAATGATGATACTACCAAAAGTTAACTATTTGTTCTCAATGATCCCCATAAAACCATCTGCTACTTGGTTTAAGTCACTAGATTCATGCATCTCCAAATTTCTGTGGAAAAACAAACCACCACGTATTAGTTTAAAAACCCTACAGTAGACCAAGGACAGTGGTGGATTAGATTTACCTCATTTTCAGCACTATTCCTTAGCCAATAGGTTACAATATATATCAAAATGGTTTAAACCTTGTTGTTGTCACAGTTCCCAGAGACGTTGTAATCGTTGAGGATTCTATATTCACCCCCTCATTAGAGGCACGTGTTGCAGATTGATGACACTGAATCTTCTTCTCTGTTCATTGCTGGCATCATTCCCAGCATCGTAAGTGTTCGTGGCATTGTTAGCCTCTTCTTCTGGATCTTGATATCGAGCATCCTTTTGTATTTCTGGTTTGTAAGTCCTCTCTCTTCGTTCACCGGAGTCTTCGTCTCTTTGTCCTTGAGTTTGGTGATTTTTTCTTCTTTTGATGCCTTGACACAGTGTGACAGGTGATACCACATGGGAGATCCTTTAACTTGGACTGCTGTCCCTGTGCTGCGAAATGGCTGTGCTGCTCAAATGGTCTCTCCTTCATCATATACACAGTTATTTATACATCACCTTCCACCATGAAGCGTTGTCCCTTTTTGTTTCTCTCTTTGTTCTTAAAATGCTGTTATAAATGTCTAAACCAATCCATTAAACTAGATCATTTTGGCAGTAAAGCGATCTACAATGTGCTTGGTCGCAAAGCTGCTCATCTGTGGTAAACAGCTCTTCAGAAAGGCATTCTTCAATTGATTTCACTCATTTTATGTAATAATTTTGTGATTTCCTACAAAACTACACTTCTTCTCCCATCTGTCTGAGTATTTAATATTGTCTGGGTCCCGTTAAAACATGTATTTTTCCCATCTAATTCCTTGTTTGCTTTAAAACAAGTATTCCCCATTTTCTATCCCTTCAGTAGCCAACCAGTTTGTATGGAGTACACTGGAGCAACTTGACTGATCAGTAAAACACTGCTTTTGTTGTCACCGCAAGGCTTCCCCCGTCGGTTGTTTCACTGAGACACTACTGAGTAACTACAACTCAACACAGTTTATACACATAACATTCATATACATACTAACAAACAAACAAACAATAATTTATCGCAATTTTCTCATCTCTGTTTGAACGTACACCCAGGTAAATATTCCTGTAGTCTTCTCATACCGACTATGGACCCATTCATTGTTTAACTTCACTGTTTTGCAAATCCTAATTGAATATTACACATTGACATTGAACTTTACTGGATAAGCAGGTCTTCATTGCATTCAGCAGCCTATATGTGAGCATTTATGTGTAAGCTGTTCTTCTTTGCATTTATCAGCAGCAAGCAATTCTTCACTGCACATGCATATGTAAATAGTAAAACAATTCCAATGTGTTAGCGAAACCTTCTATATCACAGTGGTTTCTAAGGTCTATTTTAAGTTCTTTGCCATCAGTGAGATGACATTGTTTACAAAGTGTGTCAAATTATCACTGAAGATCTTTTCAGGAATTTCAAATCTAGAAATGAGTTATTTTACGCGTGATTTTGCTACTGAGAGTGCATCTGCTTGTGCACATGGAAATATTTCAGACCATTTGGTAAAAACCTCTGTTGTCACTGAGCAGAATCGTTTCCCTTAACATTAATTTAGTTCAATGAAATCTACAAAATAATGAAATAATGAAATCCAAACAAATATGTTGAAAAAGATACACTGGCTTAGGGAATTATCTTCGTTTTGGTCTTAGATTGCCCTGTGGAATGTATTTTGCACATATTTGACCTGCTAGACAAAACTTTATTCATTTATTTATTCTAAAAAAATGTTTTTAATAATTAGTAAAACCATATGCTGTAAAAACCTTGTTCATTATTGCTTCCATCCCTCCTGTTGAGACATGACATGGTCCGTGGCTCAATACTGCAGCATATTTAAACAAATTCTTTGGCAGTATGGTTTTCCTTCCGGTCATTCATACGAGTCTATTGTAGATGGCAATTGAATAACATCTAATAATGCTAAAATATTTGTAGTTTATACATTTAGCTGTGGATGTCAACATACCTGTTTTTCCAATGCTGTGTTAACACATGTACAGTTGAGAAGGCATACTGACTGTCAGTGTAAACGTTAACAACCTTTTTGTTATTTAATTTACAAGCTTCAGTTAAAGCTACCAATTCGACTGCTTGAACAGAGTAATTTTTTGGTAGTGGTTGTTTTAAGAAAACTTCAGTTTCTGTTACTACTGCAAATCCTGTAGCATTTGTGCCATCAGGGTTTTTTGCTTGACCTGTTGAATAAATATAGTTATTTCTGCATTTTCATAACGTATATCAGTTAAGTCTGGCCTGGGTAAAACACTGATGGTTATTTCTGACATGCAATCATGAGGCTTTCCATCTGTGGGGTAGGTAGCAGTGTGGATGGATTAAGTGTAGCACATCTCTCGACAACAAGGTGTGGCTGTGAAAGAAGAACTGTTATGTAGGAGAGATGTCTGGTAAAGATATTTTGTTAAGTAACCATATCACAGCCACTGCATGAGGTACCTTAAGTGTTAATGGGTGAAATAACACCATTATTGTTGATGCCTGCACTGCCAATGGCTTCTGGCCATTGATTCAAAAGTACGATCTTGTCCCTGTTTCCCCCTTTCAGTGGACACTTGCCCCTAATTACCGCAATTCAGCAGGGGGTCTTTCATTAGGAGTACTGGACTCCCCCGTGCACGGTTTCAGCTCCGACCCTGGAAAGCGGAAAAAACGTTGAGATCTGGTTTGAGGACCCAATTGTTGAGAAAAGTCTCTCAATGAGACTCAGAGTTGCTGGAGTCAGTTAATGCAAATGTTTAATCTTGCAGCAAGTTCAAGAATGTGTGTGTGAATGGGTGTATGTGTGCGAACGTGTGTGAGTTTGTGTATGTGAGAGTTTAATGAACCTGTTATCCACAGGCAGGTCTTAACTAGTATGGCACAGTTCCAGCCTGTCTCATCTTTTTTGGAAGGTCCAGCGCTCGGCCGTAACCCTTCTGTCTGTTTGGACTCTCACATACATTCGGTTAATCATAGAAAAACGAGAACAAAACTTTTTAGCCCCTTAAATTCATAAAACAGACATGGTGCAGTTATTTCCATTCTAGAAAATAAGAGTAATCACCACCATTCCTATAAATTCTGGATATTCTAACAATCTGAATCTTTTTTAAATGTTCGATGAAGCCCTTTGCTGTTCTGTTTAGAGACTCAGCTGATCATAAACCAAGTTTTGCTCTTGAACCAAGCTTCTAAACTCTTCACCTTTTTCATTTCTCAGTTAGTATTCACTTTAAAACTGATTAAAAGAAAAATTAAATGAATGCCTATCAACAAATGTGGGATCTAAACTCTAGTGCTTTCTCTAAAATAATTTCCTTTCTCAATTCAGAAATGTGTGTGTGTAAGTCACAACACCTGTGACACCAAAACGGCTTTCTTTTCTCTCTTTTCTCTACACTCTGCACTGTGAGCACACACACCAAATCAGAAAGGCTTTTTTCTCTCTTTTCTACATTATGGACTGTGGGGACACAAAACCGCTCTCTCTCTTTTTTTTTTTGATTGTGTGCCAGGGCGTTGTCTCACGTATTAGATTATGCTTAAGATACGAATGGGTTTATCAGTCACATCAGAATCCGTACATACTGATCCTCCCGTAATAAAATGGTCGGATCTTATCAAACACACTTTGTTTCTTGTGACAAGTCAGCGAAACAGCGTATACACGTCAAGACACTGAATCAAGTTTGCCACAAGAACTCATAAGTTTGGCAGTATTGCTCTGCCGTCAGCAATCATACACCCATTTTATTTTCATGAGACATGTGCAGGCACCTGTTCATCTACTGTTCTATCACTATGAATTAGTTTATCTATTATCAATAAGGATACTTCTACAACTACTATCAAAGTATGTCTTATGTTGTCAGTTGCTATATATGAATAAGTGGGTTGCTACTGAAAAGCATTAAGCATGTCACACAGCCCAAACATATAACATTTCAGGACACACCACACAGTTAACAACCACAGTGAAGCGTGTCAAAGCCCAAACATGTAACATTCAACAGGACACTTACACAACACATTCAAATCAAACAGTCAGACAACATACAAGAACATATACCCCAGCCGGGTAGGAAGGTCCAGCGCTCGGCCGTAACCCTTCTGTCTGTTTGGACTCTCACATACATTCGGTTAATCATAGAAAAACGAGAACAAAACTTTTTAGCCCCTTAAATTCATAAAACAGACATGATAGTCTGAGACGATAGGACTGCTTTTTAGTTTTTATTTGAATAAAAGAGGGTTTCCCGGTTGTGTCATTAGTGAGACAGAGATTTCACGGGTAAGTGAAACTTTTGAAGCAGTCCGAAGAAGTGTGAAGTACTCCGAAGAAGTGTGAGTACAGATTAAGGTCCTCATTGGAGACGTCCTTTGAGTGAAGGAATATATTTCCCCATTCCAAGTCTGAGAATGTGAAACAGTAGGTCTCAGACTTTTGACCCTACCGGGGGACCTAAGCATGATGAAATGAAAAAGACATATGGTCCAGAGGTTTTCCACCAGAAGGTTCTTTTAGTATGTTAGAAATAAGAAAATTAGAAGAAAAGTTTTGCAAATATGAGAAAGAGATGAAGCAAAAAAAAAGAAAATTAAGTTTAAATAAGAAGTAAGAAAGGTATAGAATTTTGGAAAAAATAAAGTGTATTAAGAGAAAGAAAGGAAAATGTTAAACAAATGCCATGACGGAATGATGATAATAATTTAGTATTAGCTGTGCCGGATCCAGACCTGGACTCCTGCCCTCCACAACGCCTGCAACAACAACAGCCAGCCCTGCCACAAGCCTCTGGCTCTCGGGAAGAAGGGACTTCTTCCATCCTCCCTCGGGAAGAAATTCCATCATTCTCACAACATCAGCTACATAGGTCTGATGATGAGGAAAAGGAAGACGTTTGGTTCTCCAGCGTACCTGCCCAAGAACTTTTAACGCAAGTGACAAAAATCCTTTACCCACAATCTGGACTTCAGAGATCTAAACGTGAGAAAAAACAAAACCAGATTCAAACCATGCCTATGGTTAAAGTTGCAGTTCCCACTGGACCATTACTGGTTTATCGACCCTGGACTGAGACTGACATCATGGAAGCATAACAATGCTTACCAGATCCAGAGATTTCTGGACCCCATTTTGCTGACGAGTTGCGAGATTTCTGCGCACAATTCTGCCCGACTGGGGTTGAATTGCGTCGCATATTGGCAAAAAAGTTCAAACCGTCCGACCTCTGCAAAATAGAGGCCAGTATGCTACAACTGGATTTGCGACCTACCAACAGTGAACGAGGACATAATGATAACGCTCAATATGAAGCAGCCAACCAAAGACTGTGTCAAGCCATCACCACTCAATTTCCAACCAAAATCAATATGTCCCACATTTACACCTGCAAACAGAAACCTGGTGAAGGGACTGATGATTTTGTACACCGCATCCTTGAGGAAGTCAGCAAGCACAGCGGTCATCAGAGACCAAGGGATTTGGGTAATGAATCAGGACCATGGGAGAGTATTGCATGCAATGCAATAATTAAAGGCCTCATGCCAGATGTCGCCACTGAAGTAAAGAACATTTACGTGGGATGGTGTGAGGGTCCTCGTTTGGCTGACGTTCGCCGATATGCTCGCCATGCTCATAACCAAATTGAGACGCGTAAGACAACCAAAAGGGACAAGTGTGAAAAGGAGCTGCATTTGGCAGCCATGACCATGTATTACGCAGTTGGTGTAAACAGAGGACGAGGCCGAAGTCGAAGACGTGGACGTGTGGGATCAGAGCTATGATCCGAATATTTGTTTTTGCTGTGGCCAGACTGGACACTGGAAGAAGGACTGTCCACAGCTGAAAAGTGATGAAATTGGGCAAAAGGCTGACTGAGGGTGGGAGGCAGGTTCTGGACGTCACGCAGCAGCGGAGCCTCCACTAATGGGTGATAGCACAAACACACTCACACATTTTTCCTGCTCTGTGTAGTGAAGAAACGCTTGCCGACTGTGATTCACGTAGTAAAGTTTTGCATGCTATTTCCGTCCTAGAGCAAAGATATTTCTCTCAGAATATGGGAACTTATGTTCATCAGTAGTGACGTCAGGGGAGTTTTATTGTCCTCCAAAGTTAAGTGGAAACCACGTTTACTCTATGTCTGCCTCAGGCCAGGTTGTGAAGGAGAAAATGACAATGCCCATTGCGTGTTGTCACTCCCGATGAGCTCTCCTTCAAACACTAATTTTTGTTATCAGAGTTGTGTCCCATTAACCTGATGGGCTGTGATCTCATGTGTAAATTAGGCATTATTTTAACTTCTACACCAGAGGGTGTTAAGGTTATGTTACAGCCTGACAAAGTTTTCACAGCAGTGCAGTTTGATTCATCGGCACTTACATATGCTTATGAGTGGAAACTTCCCAGCTCTCCTTTTTCACAACAACTAGTGGAAGAAGCAAAAGTGTTAGTTTCACCCCTTTCTGATTTCATGCAACCTACTGATTTGCACTGCACATCACACATTTCTTTGGGGCCTGACAATGACTATGAGAAGAAGTGAAAAAATATGTGCACCTACTTTATTGGCTGTGTCGCTCACTCCAGAGCACTTCGATTTTTTTAATGTTTATGGTACTCGCCCTCACATTTCCTTGGCCAAACGTACACACTGGCAGTGACAAGGTGTGGGAGAGTTTGTTGCTACATGTCAGAAATAAATGGAGTGGACTGTTTCACCTGCTGATCCAAATTTGATGTTTTCTGAACGATTGTCAGCATACAAAAAAACATTTTTGAGTACAATGCATTGTCAAAGAACTGTGGACTTAATTCCTACCACAGAATCACATTTTGAAGCATGTTTTTTATCTGAAACAGATTTGTCTTCGATACCCATGTTGGCTGAAGTGCCCAATGATCTTTGGGCAAAGAGCAAATATGATGTGGGGTTGATAAAAGGCTGTGAACCAGTAATTGTCACCCCTAAATCAGACTTTTGTCCATGTAAAAAACAGTACCCTTTTAAGCCTGAAGCAATTAAAGGGATTAAACCTGTTTTTCAATCTTTTCAGAAAACAGGCGTTATTGTTCCTTTTGAAAATTCACCTGTGCTTACTCCATTGTTTCCTGTTAAAAAGATTAAAGATGCTGGCCAGCCAGATGAATGGCGTTTTGTACAGGACCTCCAAGCGGTGAATGCTGCAGTTCAGCCACATGCTCCTACTGTGCCCAACCCACACACTATTTTGTCTCAAATTACATCAGATGCACAGTTTTTCTCAGTGGTTGACTTGTCGCCAGTGCACCCTGATAGCCCATTTTGGTTTGCTTTTTAGTTTGAAGGGAGATCTTGGACTTTTACCCGGTTATGCCAGGGGTACTGTGAAAGTCCCACTATTTACAATGCTGCCCTCAAAGCTAGTCTGGATTAACTTCAATCAACCACAGGCTCTGCTCTTTTGCAGTATGTGGATGACATCCTTTTATGTGGTCCATCTAAACAACAGTGTGAAAAAGACAGTGAATCTGTTGAAACATCTTCCTTCTTATGGCCATAAAGCCAGCCTTTCTAAATTACAGTTTGTACAGGACGAAGTCACCTTTTTGGGTCATGTGATTTCTAAGGATGGGCGCTCACTTTCTCCTAAACGTGTTGCTGCAGTTCAGATCATTCCTAAACCGGTTACTAAAAAACAGCTTATGTCATTCTTAGGTATAACATCTTACTGCAGGAACTTTATTCCTAACTACTCTTTTCTCGAAGCTCTCTTAGGTGCTCTTATCCATGGTAAAGGCAGCTGCAGTTCTGACATGCAGCTCCAGTCAGCTGATCGTGTTCCATGGACTCCTGAGGCTGAATCAGCCTTTAGTGAGCTTAAGCTGGCTCTTCAAACAGCACCAACACTTGGCATTCCAGATCCTCATAAACCTTTCATACAGGCAGTTGATGAGAAGCATGGTTGTATGACATCTGTTCTTATGCAGGAACATGGGGCAGGCAAAGGCCAGTGGCTCATTTCTCAGCAAAACTGGACTCTGTGGCTGCAGGCCTGCCTGGTTGTCTTCGTGCTGTTGCAGCTGCAGAGAAAGCTGTCCTGGCCTCCCAAGATATTGTGGGCTACGCTAATTTGACTGTTTTGGTTCCTCATACTGTTGCCATTATTCTTCTCGAGCAGAAAACTTCACATCTTTCAACTGCTTGTTGGCTCAGATACACCTCTGTGCTCCGTGATATGCCAAATGTCACTGTTAAACGTTGTACTGTTCTGAATCCTGCTACTTTGCTTCCGACTCCTGAGGATGGGGAGCCTCATGACTGTGAAGCTGTTTTGGAACAAGTTTGTACACCCCGACCTGATCTTTTAGAGACTCCTCTTCCAAACTCTGACATGATTCTTTTTGTAGATGGATCAGCTTTGCGTGATCCAGCCACAGGTACTAACTGTGTTTGGTTTGCAGTATGTTCTTCACATGACACTTTGTTGTCTGGTTCTCTTCCTAAACATTTCTCCGCTCAAACTACTGAACTTATTGCACTTACTGAAGCTTGTAAGTTGGCAGCTGGTAAGTCTGTCACTATTTACACAGATTCCAGATATGCTTTTGGTGTTGTTCATGACTTTGGTGCGCTGTGGAAACACAGGCATTTCCTTAAATCAGATGGTAAAACTATTCTGAACTCCAAGCAGGTTTCTGATCTTCTTGATGCGATCCATTTGCCTACAGCAATCTCGGTCTGTAAGTGTGCGGCTCACACTAACTCAGACGATCCTGTTGCTTGTGGTAATGCCAGAGCTGATGCTGCAGCTAAGCAAGCAGCTAATTTTTTTCCTGTTTTTGCTTCCCTCTCTTTGCAGGCAGAAGACTCCCTCACAGATGTCCATGCTTTGCAAACTTTTGCCTCTGCAGATGAAATTTGGTCCTCTGGACGCATTTGGTCCTCTGTGGGTGCAACTCATACGGATGGTGTTTGGATGGGACCTGAGGGTAAACCCTGTCTACCTAAACATTTTTTTCCTCATTTTTCAAAATTGACACATGGGTTGAACCATGTGTCAAAAGGAGGGATGCTGAATGCACTCACTGCTCAGTGGTTCACAAAAGGGTTCAGTTCATATGCGCAAAAATACTGTCAGTCATGTATGGTTTGTGCCACACATAATGTAGGAAAGGCATTACACACATCGCAAGTTGCACACCCTCCACCAGAGAAACCTTTTGAACATTTGATGATGGATTTTGTTGAACTCACACCAGCTGAAGGAAAGAAATATGCACTAGTAATAGTGGACGTGTTTAGTAAATGGGTTGAAGTTTTCCCTGCAAAACATGCAAACAGTAATGCAGTGACTAAAGCACTGCTAAACAGAAATCATTCCTAGATGGGGCATTCCAGAGAAGATCAGCAGTGATAATGGCACACATTTTGTAAACACTGCATTGACTGAGGTTGGTAAATTCCTGGGAATAAGCTTGCGCACACATTGTGCTTATCATCCACAGAGTGGAGGTGCTGTGGAAAAAGAAAATGGTACATTAAAGTCCAAGTTAGCCAAATGTTGTGAAGAAACAGGTCTGCCATGGACAAAAGCATTACCTATTGTGCTTACCTACATGAGAATGAGAATCAGAGCTCAAGTGAATCTCAGCCCATTTGAAATTTTATTTGGCAGACCTCCTAACCTGGGATTGGGACCTGTAACCAGACCCCTCCCTTCCACAACTGTTTGTGATGATGCTATGTTGTCTTACTGTCGAAACCTTTCCACTGTTCTATCTCAAGTTTCACAGGCAGTAAAAGCAGCCCTTCCAGCCACAGAAAACACACCACTCCAACCAGATGACAGGTGGTGAAGGAACTTCGCAGGAAACATTGGAAGTCCAAACGTTGGCAAGGCCCGTTCCAGGTGCTACTGGTCACTCACACAGCTGTTAAAGTTGCAGAGAGAGCAACCTGGATTCATGCCAGTCACTGTAAGAAGGTACCAGAACCAGTAGATGACTTCCACCCTGACATACATCAGCCTAACCAACACGCCCGGAAGGACAAAGATAAGAGTCAGCAGTAAAAGCTGTACTCCACCGGTGTGTTAAGTGCTAGTAACCTCTGACACCGAAGATTGAAACATCCTTACTGAGACCAGCGATGAAGATGATCATACACATGCTGTGAACCATGGAAGAAACTGTTTGTTGTTTGTATTTTCTTATTTGTAACCAGCATGTGCACATTGTATCTTGATTTCACAGGAAGCAATAATACAGGGCTGCTGTATTTCCCCACGACCCGAGAGACCACCAGACGCCCGAAGCCACACAGCCCCCCCCAGCACACACCCAACCGCCCAGAGCGACGGGACAGCAACCCACCACCACCACTATGTGATCAAGCTAATCAGAAGGGACCAGAGAGAATTAAATTCAGCCAATTGATGTTTTGAGGAAGCAGACATTGTTTCCATGCTAATATAATCTAAAAGAAAATTTCTAAACTGGTTAATACACAGATTGTTCTTCGCTTTCCAGTTCATGAGAATAGTTTTCTTTGCTATACATAACACTGTGAGGATCATGTGTGCTAAGCTAAATTCCACGTTGATGTTGTCTAAGTCACCCAGTATGCACAGTGTGGGGCATGCAGGAATGCTACACTTTAGTCATGTTGATAGGTCCGCACAGACTTCAAGCCAGAACTTCTGGACAGGCGCACAAAACCACAAAGCGTGTGCATAATCATCAGGTGTGTTATCTGTGCAATGTGAGCAGATGTTTGAGTGTGTTAAACCCATCCTGAACATCCTTTGTCCTGTATAGTGTGTTCTATGAAGAATTTTGTATTGTATGAGCTGTAAATTAGGATTTCGAGTCATTCTGAAGGTGTTCAAACATATATGTGGCCAGAAGCTATGACTAGAACTGATGGATAAATCTGCCTCCCATTTTGAGGACGGTAGAGACATTGTGTCATCTATCTTAGACAATAATTTATATATTTTTGATAGTAGTTTTGGGGTGCAGATGCTTAGAAATTCTACTACCCTAATCGGGAGTTGTAAGTCTGGTTGGTGGAGGATATATTTCTTTTTTATTATAGACTTAAGTTGTTGATATTCTAGGAATTTATTGCTGCCTATCTCATGTTGTGATATGAGCTCATCAAATAAAATAAAATGTCCATTTTGGATTATATGTTCCAGATGTTTGATTCCTTTGATCTTCCAGAGAGTAAAGTTTAGCATTTTTTTGTTTTGCAGGATGTCAGGATTGTTCCAGATGGGTGTAAGCTTACACGGGACAAGTGAAGACTATGTTATTTTAAGAAATTCCCACCAGGCTGTCAGAGAGGTGCTGATGTTAATGCTTTTGAAACATTTGTGATTTTTTACGTTTTGACTAATAAGTGGCAGGTCAGAGATTTCCAGATTATCACACAATGCTTGTTCTATATTTATCCATGGTTCATCTATTGGGCTAGGTTTAAACCATTTTTATATATACTGTAACCTATTGGCTAAGGAATAGTGCTGAAAATTAGGTAAATCTAATCCACCCTGTCCTTGGTCTTCTGTAGGGTTTTTAAACTAATACGTGGTGGTTTGTTTTTCCACAGAAATTTGGAGATGCATGAACCTAGTGACTTAAACCAAGTAGCAGATGGTTTTATGGGGATCATTGAGAACAAATAGTTAACTTTTGGTAGTATCATCATTTTAATGGTTGTAACTCTCCCCATAAGTGATATAGGTAAGGACTTCAAACGAGAGAGATCGTCCTCTACTGTCTTTAATAATTGCACATAATTTAGCTTTGTTAGCCCTGAGAGCCTGGAGGAAATGTTTATTCCTAAATATCTAATATTTCCTGACTGTAAAGTGATCGCAGGTATATTCTGGTCCCTATAGTTAATGGGCAGAACTGTGGTCTTAGACCAATTGATAGAGTAGTCAGAAAGTGCTGAGAATTTATTTATGAGTGTGATCGTGTGAGTGAGAGACGTTTGTGAGTTCTGAAGGAAAAGTAATACATCATCAGCATAAAGACTTATTTTATGCTCAATATTTTGGGGTTGGATGCCTTTAATATTTCTATCTTGTCTGATAGCAGCTGCTAAAGGTTCGATGAAAATAGCAAAAAGTGAGGGAGAAAGTGGGCAACCCTGTCTTGTACCTCTCTGCAGACTGAAGCTTGGAGAAGTTTGATCATTTGTCCTGACACTTGCACTTGGGGAGTCAGTTATTTTCTTTTGAGGAGATAAGAGGCTTTAATAATAATATCTTGCAAGAGAGAACAACACAGTACAGAATACAGAGTTGCTCTGACCACTGAAGCAAAAACACACAGTTATATTGCCCACTCATCACGTCATCTGTTTTTGGGTATAGTTGATTGTTCTTCTAACTTTCCTCCCCAACCATTAGTTGAGGTTACCCAGACACACTCGTAAATACCAGCCTAACCCTGTCCCCCCTAAAGTGTAGCTATCTCATAATAACAAGCCCACCATTGTAAAGAGGAATTTAAGAAAACAGGGCAGGGTGGTACCTTGCAGCTCAGTGTTTTGCAGGTTATACACAGTAACACTCAATGCAATGCATATAAGAATTATTTTCCATTACATTCCTCCCTTTTGATTATAATAATACCATTATATTAATCAACCCAAAAGAAACAAGGAAAATAATAACTTTATCTGTAAAACATCAGCCTGCATTTGCACACAACGTGAGTTTAAAATGCAGGCATCATAGTGATAAAGGGTCCAATGATAAACAATCAAAACATGAACAATTAAATATGATTATCTTCATCCCTCTCTAAGTCAGCGTCACTAGAGGAAAAATTTTGAAAGCAAAAAAGTTCTTTGAGTCATTTGAATCATTTGGTGAGATACATACAATGAGGCCTTTCACACAGGGAAAAATACAGCAGCCCTGTATTATTGCTTCCTGTGAAATCAAGATACAATGTGCACATGCTGGTTACAAATAAGAAAATACAAACAACAAACAGTTTCTTCCATGGTTCACAGCATGTGTATGATCATCTTCATCGCTGGTCTCAGTAAGGATGTTTCAATCTTCGGTGTCAGAGGTTACTAGCACTTAACACACCGGTGGAGTACAGCTTTTACTGCTGACTCTTATCTTTGTCCTTCCGGGCGTGTTGGTTAGGCTGATGTATGTCAGGGTGGAAGTCATCTACTGGTTCTGGTACCTTCTTACAGTGACTGGCATGAATCCAGGTTGCTCTCTCTGCAATTTTAACAGCTGTATGAGTGACCAGTAGCACCTGGAACGGGCCTTGCCAACGTTTGGACTTCCAATGTTTCCTGCGAAGTTCCTTCACCACCTGTCATCTGGTTGGAGTGGTGTGTTTTCTGTGGCTGGAAGGGCTGCTTTTACTGTCTGTGAAACTTGAGATAGAACAGTGGAAAGGTTTCGACAGTAAGACAACATAGCATCATCACAAACAGTTGTGGAAGGGAGGGGTCTGGTTACAGGTCCCAATCCCAGGTTAGGAGGTCTGCCAAATAAAATTTCAAATGGGCTGAGATTCACTTGAGCTCTGATTCTCATTCTCATGTAGGTAAGCACAATAGGTAATGTTTTTGTCCATGGCAAACCTGTTTCTTCACAACATTTGGCTAACTTGGACTTTAATGTACCATTTTCTCTTTCCACAGCACCTCCACTCTGTGGATGATAAGCACAATGTGTGCGCAAGGTTATTCCCAGGAATTTACCAACCTCAGTCAATGCAGTGTTTACAAAATGTGTGCCATTATCACTGCTGATCTTCTCTGGAATGCCCCATCTAGGAATGATTTCTGTTTAGCAGTGCTTTAGTCACTGCATTACTGTTTGCATGTTTTGCAGGGAAAACTTCAACCCATTTACTAAACACGTCCACTATTACTAGTGCATATTTCTTTCCTTCAGCTGGTGTGAGTTCAACAAAATCCATCATCAAATGTTCAAAAGGTTTCTCTGATGGAGGGTGTGCAACTTGCGATGTGTGTAATGCCTTTCCTACATTATGTGTGGCACAAACCATACATGACTGACAGTATTTTTGCGCATATGAACTGAACCCTTTTGTGAACCACTGAGCAGTGAGTGCATTCAGCATCCCCCCTTTTGACACATGGTCCAACCCATGTGTCAATTTTGAAAAATGAGGAAAAAAATGTTTAGGTAGACAGGGTTTACCATCAGGTCCCATCCAAACACCATCCATATAAGTTGCACCCACAGAGGACCAAATGCGTCCAGAGGACCAAATTTCATCTGCAGAGGCAAAAGTTTGCAAAGCATGGAGATCTGTGAGGGAGTCTTCTGCCTGCAAAGAGAGGGAAGCGAAAACAGGAAAAGATTTAGCTGCTTGCTTAGCTGCAGCATCAGCTCTGGCATTGCCACAAGCAACAGGATTGTCTGAGTTAGTGTGAGCCGCACACTTACAGACCGAGATTGCTGTAGGCAAAAGGATCGCATCAAGAAGATCAGAAACCTGCTTGGAGTTCAGAATAGTTTTACCATCTGATTTAAGGAAATGCCTGTGTTTCCACAGCGCACCAAAGTCATGAACAACACCAAAAGCATATCTGGAATCTGTGTAAATAGTGACAGACTTACCAGCTGCCAACTTACAAGCTTCAGTAAGTGCAATAAGCTCAGTAGTTTGAGCAGAGAAATGTTTAGGAAGAGAACCAGACAACAAAGTGTCATGTGAAGAACATACTGCAAACCAAACACAGTTAGTACCTGTGGCTGGATCACGCAAAGCTGATCCATCTACAAAAAGAATCATGTCAGAGTTTGGAAGAGGAGTCTCTAAAAGATCAGGTCGGGGTGTACAAACTTGTTCCAAAACAGCTTCACAGTCATGAGGCTCCCCATCCTCAGGAGTCGGAAGCAAAGTAGCAGGATTCAGAACAGTACAACGTTTAACAGTGACATTTGGCATATCACAGAGGTGTATCTGAGCCAACGAGCAGTTGAAAGATGTGAAGTTTTCTGCTCGAGAAGAATAAAGGCAACAGCATGAGGAACCAAAACAGTCAAATTAGCGTAGCCCACAATATCTTGGGAGGCCAGGACAGCTTTCTCTGCAGCTGCAACAGCACGAAGACAACCAGGCAGGCCTGCAGCCACAGAGTCCAGTTTTGCTGAGAAATGAGCCACTGGCCTTTGCCTGCCCCATGTTCCTGCATAAGAACAGATGTCATACAACCATGCTTCTCATCAACTGCCTGTATGAAAGGTTTATGAGGATCTGGAATGCCAAGTGTTGGTGCTGTTTGAAGAGCCAGCTTAAGCTGACTAAAGGCTGGAGCTGCATGTCAGAACTGCAGCTGCCTTTACCATGGATAAGAGCACCTAAGAGAGCTTCGAGAAAAGAGTAGTTAGGAATAAAGTTCCTGCAGTAAGATGTTATACCTAAGAATGACATAAGCTGTTTTTTAGTAACTGGTTTAGGAATGATCTGAACTGCAGCAACACGTTTAGGAGAAAGTGAGCGCCCATCCTTAGAAATCACATGACCCAAAAAGGTGACTTCGTCCTGTACAAACTGTAACTTAGAAAGGCTGGCTTTATGGCCATAAGAAGGAAGATGTTTCAACAGATTCACTGTCTTTTTCACACTGTTGTTTAGATGGACCACATAAAAGGATGTCATCCACATACTGCAAAAGAGCAGAGCCTGTGGTTGATTGAAGTTAATCCAGACTAGCTTTGAGGGCAGCATTGTAAATAGTGGGACTTTCACAGTACCCCTGGCATAACCGGGTAAAAGTCCAAGATCTCCCTTCAAACTAAAAAGCAAACCAAAATGGGCTATCAGGGTGCACTGGCGACAAGTCAACCACTGAGAAAAACTGTGCATCTGATGTAATTTGAGACAAAATAGTGTGTGGGTTGGGCACAGTAGGAGCATGTGGCTGAACTGCAGCATTCACCGCTTGGAGGTCCTGTACAAAACGCCATTCATCTGGCTGGCCAGCATCTTTAATCTTTTTAACAGGAAACAATGGAGTAAGCACAGGTGAATTTTCAAAAGGAACAATAACGCCTGTTTTCTGAAAAGATTGAAAAACAGGTTTAATCCCTTTAATTGCTTCAGGCTTAAAAGGGTATTGTTTTTTACATGGACAAAAGTCTGATTTAGGGGTGACAATTACTGGTTCACAGCCTTTTATCAACCCCACATCATATTTGCTCTTAGCCCAAAGATCATTGGGCACTTCAGCCAACATGGGTATCGAAGACAAATCTGTTTCAGATAAAAAACATGCTTCAAAATGTGATTCTGTGGTAGGAATTAAGTCCACAGTTCTTTGACAATGCATTGTACTCAAAAATGTTTTTTTGTATGCTGACAATCGTTCAGAAAACATCAAATTTGGATCAGCAGGTGAAACGGTCCACTCCATTTCTTTCTGACATGTAGCAACAAACTCTCCCACACCTTGTCACTGCCAGTGTGTACATTTGGCCAAGGAAATGTGAGGGCGAGTACCACAAACATTAAAAAAATCGAAGTGCTCTGGAGTGAGCGACACAGCCAATAAAGTAGGCGCACATATTTTTTCACTTCTTCTCATAGTCATTGTCAGGCCCCGAAGAAATGTGTGATGTGCAGTGCAAATCAGTAGGTTGCATGAAATCAGAAAGGGGTGAAACTAACGCTTTTGCTTCTTCCACTAGTTGTTGTGAAAAAGGAGAGCTGGGAAGTTTCCACTCATAAGCATATGTAAGTGCCGATGAATCAAACTGCACTGCTGTGAAAACTTTGTCAGGCTGTAACATAACCTTAACACCCTCTGGTGTAGAAGTTAAAATAATGCCTAATTTACACATGAGATCACAGCCCATCAGGTTAATGGGACACAACTCTGATAACAAAAATGAGTGTTTGAAGGAGAGCTCATCGGGAGTGACAACACGCAATGGGCATTGTCATTTTCTCCTTCACAACCTGGCCTGAGGCAGACATACAGTAAACGTGGTTTCCACTTAACTTTTGAGGACAATCAAACTCCCCTGACGTCACTACTGATGAACATAAGTTCCTATATTCTGAAAGAAATATCTTTGCTCTAGGACGGAAATAGCATGCAAAACTTTACTACGTGAATCACAGTCGGCAAGCGTTTCTTCACTACACAGAGCAGGAAAAATGTGTGAGTGTGTTTGTGCTATCACCCATCAGTGGAGGCTCCGCTGCCGCGTGACGTCCAGAACCTGCCTCCCACCCTCAGTCAGCCTTTTGCCCAATTTCATCACTTTTCAGCTGTGGACAGTCCTTCTTCCAGTGTCCAGTCTGGCCACAGTAAAAACAAATATTCGGATCATAGCTCTGGCGTGGCCCATTTCGACCTCCTCTCCCACACGTCCACGTCTTCAACTTCGGCCTCGTCCTCTGTTTACACCAACTGCGTAATACATGGTCATGGCTGCCAAATGCAGCTCCTTTTCACACTTGTCCCTTTTGGTTGTCTTACGCGTCTCAACTTGGTTATGAGCATGGCAAACATATCGGCGAACGTCAGCCAAACGAGGACCCTCACACCATCCCACGTAAATGTTCTTTACTTCAGTGGCGACATCTGGCATGAGGCCTTTAATTATTGCATTGCATGCAATACTCTCCCATGGTCCTGATTCATTACCCAAATCCCTTGGTCTCTGATGACCGCTGTGCTTGCTGACTTCCTCAAGGATGCGGTGTACAAAATCATCAGTCCCTTCACCGGGTTTCTGTTTGCAGGTGTAAATGTGGGACATATTGATTTTGGTTGGAAATTGAGTGGTGATGGCTTGACACAGTCTTTGGATGGCTGCTTCATATTGAGCGTTATCATTATGTCCTCGTTCACTGTTGGTAGGTCGCAAATCCAGTTGTAGCATACTGGCCTCTATTTTGCAGAGGTCGGTCGGTTTGAACTTTTTTGCCAATGTGCGACGCAATTCAACCCCAGTCGGGCAGATTGTGCGCAGAAATCGCGCAACTCGTCAGCAAAATGGGGTCCAGAAATCTCTGGATCTGGTAAGCATTGTTATGCTTCCATGATGTCAGTCTCAGTCCAGGGTCGATAAACCAGTAATGGTCCAGTGGGAACTGCAACTTTAACCATAGGCATGGTTTGAATCTGTTTTTGTTTTTTCTCACGTTTAGATCTCTGAAGTCCAGATTGTGGGTAAAGGATTTTTGTCACTTGCGTTAAAAGTTCTTGGGCAGGTACGCTGGAGAACCAAACGTCTTCCTTTTCCTCATCATCAGACCTATGTAACTGATGTTGTGAGAATGATGGAATTTCTTCCAGAGGGAGGATGGAAGAAGTCCCTTCTTCCCGAGAGGCTTGTGGCAGGGCTGGCTGTTGTTGTTGCAGGGCAGGAGTCCAGGTCTGGATCCGGCACAGCTAATACTAAATTATTATCATCATTCCGTCATGGCATTTGTTTAACATTTTCCTTTCTTTCTCTTAATACACTTTATTTTTTCCAAAATTCTATACCTTTCTTACTTCTTATTTAAACTTAATTTTCTTTTTTTTGCTTCATCTCTTTCTCATATTTGCAAAACTTTTCTTCTAATTTTCTTATTTCTAACATACTAAAAGAACCTTCAGGTGGAAAACCTCTGGACCATATGTCTTTTTCATTTCATCATGCTTAGGTCCCCCGGTAGGGTCAAAAGTCTGAGACCTACTGTTTCCCATTCTCAGACTTGGAATGGGGAAATATATTCCTTCACTCAAAGGACGTCTCCAATGAGGACCTTAATCTGTACTCACACTTCTTCGGAGTACTTCACACTTCTTCGGACTGCTTCAAAAGTTTCACTTACTCATGAAATCTCTGTCTCACTGATGACACAACCGGGAAACACTCTTTTATTCAAATAAAAACTAAAAAGCAGTCCTATCGTCTCAGACTATCATATTTCAAAAATGATCCCAGCGCTGGTATTCAAGAAAAGGACCTGCCAGTCCTCTCTCTCAGAAAAGGCCTTGGAGGTATGAGGCTGGAACAGCTACTTCAGTCCAGGCTGGCCATGCACTGCGATCCGGTCCAGAGACACCAGTCGAGGGATCCTGTTCTTGACGCCAAAATTGTGGTGGAAATTTAGTAACGCACAGAGTCAGTTATTTTCTTCTGAGGAGATAAGAGGCTTTAATAATAATATCTTGAAAGAGAGAACAACACAGTACAGAATACAGAGTTGCTCTGACCACTGAAGCAAAAACACACAGTTATATTGCCCGCTCATCACGTCATCTGTCTTTGGTTGATAGTTGATTGTTCTTCTAACTTTCCTCCCCAACCATCAGTTTAGGTTACCCAAAAGGAGTGTATTGCTCCATCACAAGTATGCTTCTTTCACATACAGGGTAATATGAAGAATTTTATGCCTGAAACCTATTTAGACATGCAAAAATATGAAGGACAAAGCAGTTTTAACTTGGTTTGAGTGAAGGAATTCATTTTATATCAAAATCCGGAATTGTGCATTATGGCAGCAGAATTGTAGTCTGAATACCTTTATGCCAAACAGATTTGCTTTGCCAAGGGAAGTTTTATAAATGTTTATTGTTTATGTTTACAATATATAAACTAGCAGAATAATTAATTCATCCTCCTGGTCCCTCCCACCCCGGAGAGGGCAGCCAAAGACTGGCTGCAATAGGCAACCTTTCAACCCAACCCAACACAGGGCAGGAGGGCCTGATGTCCACCAGGCTCGGGGCCTGCAGTCACCATATTCCGGGAGCTACTGTACCCCCAGAAGGAACCCATCCCGCCCCACCCCACTCAACCCAACCCCACCCCGGAGGACCTCTACAAAAACAAACAAACAACAACAAAAATCAAACAAACAAACAAACAAATCACCCGGTCACACCAGTCGCAGCAGCGAGACCCACCATCACCCAGGCCCCCCCCAACAGGGGAAAAGCACACCCCCACACAGACCCCCTCCCCCTCACCGCACGCCCCAACACCCTAAAAAAAATAACCACCTGCGGACACCTTGGAGTTCCCAGAGCAACAAGGCCGGCACCAGGATCTGCACCAACCCACGCATATTGTGGCATGTCCAGGGCAACCCAGACCCCCCAGGCACAGGCAGGGCCCCGCCCCGGGCGGAAGGCAGCGGCAAGCCACCAGGTCCAGGCCCAGCTCCACCACCCACGCCAGAGCGGCCCGGTCACCCGGTACAGAGCCAGCAGCCACCACCCCAAGGCCCCTAAGGGACCCCGCCCCACACCGCAAGACAGCCCCACCCGCAAGCCCCCAAAACTGCCCTCCAAGCCCGACACACAGTCCCCCCCAGCAATGACCAACCCGGTCCCCACGACCCGAGAGACCACCAGACGCCCGAAGCCACACAGCCCCCCCCAGCACACACCCAACCGCCCAGAGCGACGGGACAGCAACCCACCACCAACACTATGTGATCAAGCTAATCAGAGGGGACCAGAGAGAATTAAATTCAGCCAATTGATGTTTTGAGGAGGCAGACATTGTTTCCATGCTAATATAATCTAAAAGAAAATTTCTAAACTGGTAAATACACAGATTGTTCTTCGCTTTCCAGTTCATGAGAATAGTTTTCTTTGCTATACATAACACTGTGAGGATCATGTGTGCTAAGCTAAATTCCACGTTGATGTTGTCTAAGTCACCCAGTATACACAGTGTGGGGCATGCAGGAATGCTACACTTTAGCCATGTTGATAGGTCCGCACAGACTTCAAGCCAGAACTTCTGGACAGGCGCACAAAACCACAAAGCGTGTGCATAATCATCAGGTGTGTTATCTGTGCAATGTGAGCAGATGTTTGAGTGTGTTAGACCCATCCTGAACATCCTTTGTCCTCTATAGTGTGTTCTATGAAGAATTTTGTATTGTATGAGCTGTAAATTAGGATTTTGAGTCATTCTGAAGGTGTTCAAACATATTTGTGGCCAGAAGCTATGACTAGAACTAATGGATAAATCTGCCTCCCATTTTGAGGACGGTAGAGACATTGTGTCATCTATCTTAGACAATAATTTATATATTTTTGATAGTAGTTTTGGGGTGCAGATGCTTAGAAATTCTGCTACCCTAATCGGGAGTTGTAAGTCTGGTTGGTGGAGGATATATTTCTTTGTTATTATAGACTTAAGTTGTTGATATTCTAGGAATTTATTGCTGCCTATCTCATGTTGTGATATGAGCTCATCAAATGAAATAAAATGTCCATTTTGGATTATATGTTCCAGATGTTTGATTCCTTTGATCTTCCACAGAGTAAAGTTTAGCATTTTTTTGTTTTGCAGGATGTCAGGATTGTTCCAGATGGGTGTAAGCTTACACGGGACAAGTGAAGACTTTGTTATTTTAAGAAATTCCCACCAGGCTGTCAGAGAGGTGCTGATGTTAATGCTTTTGAAACATTTGTGATTTTTTACGTTTTGACTAATAAGTGGCAGGTCAGAGATTTCCAGATTATCACACAATGCTTGTTCTATATTTATCCATGTTCATCTATTGGGCTAGGTTTAAACCATTTTGATATATACTGTAACCTATTGGCTAAGGAATAGTGCTGAAAATTAGGTAAATCTAATCCACCACTGTCCTTGGTCTTCTGTAGGGTTTTTAAACTAATACGTGGTGGTTTGTTTTTCCACGGAAATTTGGAGATGCATGAATCTAGTGACTTAAACCAAGTAGCAGGTTGGTTTTATGGGGATCATTGAGAACAAATAGTTAACTTTTGGTAGTATCATCATTTTAATGGTTGTAACTCTCCCCATAAGTGATATAGGTAAGGACTTCCAACGAGAGAGATTGTCCTCTACTGTCTTTAATAATTGCACATAAATTAGCTTTGTTAGCTCTGAGAGCCTGGAGGAAATGTTTATGCCTAAATATCTAATCTTTCCTGACTGTAAAGTGATCGCAGGTATATTCTGGACCCTACAGTTAATGGGCAGAACTGTGGTCTTAGACCAATTGATAGAGTAGTCAGAAAGTGCTGAGAATTTATTTATGAGTGTGATCGTGAGTGAGAGACGTCTGTGAGTTCTGAAGGAAAAGTAATACATCATCAGCATAAAGACTTATTTTATGCTCAATATTTTGGGGTTGGATGTCTTTAATATTTCTATCTTGTCTGATAGCAGCTGCTAAAGGTTTGATGAAAATAGCAAAAAGTGAGGGAGAAAGTGAGCAACCCTGTCTTGTACTTCTCTGCAGACTGAAGCTTGGAGAAGTTTGATCATTTGTCCTGACACTTGCATTTGGGGAGTCAGTTATTTTCTTGTGAGGAGATAAGAGACTTTAATAATAATATCTTGCAAGAGAGAACAACACAGTACAGAATACAGAGTTGCTCTGACCACTGAAGCAAAAACACACAGTTATATTGCCCGCTCATCACGTCATCTGTTTTTGGGTATAATTGATTGTTCTTCTAACTTTCCTCCCCAACCATCAGTTGAGGTTACCCAGACACACTCGTAAATACCAGCCTAACCCTGTCCCCCCTAAAGTGCAGCTATCTCATTATAACAAGCCCACCATTGTAAAGAGGAATTTAAGAAAACAGGGCAGGGTGGTACCTTGCAGCTCGGTCATTTGCAGGTTATACACAGTAACACTCAATACAATGCATATAAGAATTATTTTCCATTACATTCCTCCCTTTTGATTATAATAATACCATTATATTAATCAACCCAAAAGAAACAAGGAAAATAATAACTTTATCTGTAAAACATCAGCCTGCATTTGCACACAACGTGAGTTTAAAATGCAGGCATCATAGTAATAAAGGGTCCAATGATAAACAATCAAAACATGAACAATTAAACATGATTATCTTCATCCCTCTCTAAGTCAGTGTCACTAGAGGAAAAATTTTGAAAGCAAGAAAGTTATTTGAGTCATTTGGTCTTTTTCACACTGTTGTTTAGATGGACTACATAAAATGATGTCATCCACATACTGCAAAAGAGCAGAGCCTGTGGTTGATTGAAGTTAATCCAGACTAGCTTTGAGGGCAGCATTGTAAATAGTGGGACTTTCACAGTACCCCTGGCATAACCGGGTAAAAGTCCAAGATCTCCCTTCAAACTAAAAAGCAAACCAAAATGGGCTATCAGGGTGCACTGGCGACAAGTCAACCACTGAGAAAAACTGTGCATCTGATGTAATTTGAGACAAAATAGTGTGTGGGTTGGGCACAGTAGGAGCATGTGGCTGAACTGTAGCATTCACCGCTTGGAGGTCCTGTACAAAACGCCATTCATCTGGCTGGCCAGCATCTTTAATCTTTTTAACAGGAAACAATGGAGTAAGCACAGGTGAATTTTCAAAAGGAACAATAACGCCTGTTTTCTGAAAAGATTGAAAAACAGGTTTAATCCCTTTAATTGCTTCAGGCTTAAAAGGGTATTGTTTTTTACATGGACAAAAGTCTGATTTAGGGGTGACAATTACTGGTTCACAGCCTTTTATCAACCCCACATCATATTTGCTCTTAGCCCAAAGATCATTGGGCACTTCAGCCAACATGGGTATCGAAGACAAATCTGTTTCAGATAAAAAACATGCTTCGAAATGTGATTCTGTGGTAGGAATTAAGTCCACAGTTCTTTGACAATGCATTGTACTCAAAAATGTTTTTTTGTATGCTGACAATCGTTCAGAAAACATCAAATTTGGATCAGCAGGTGAAACAGTCCACTCCATTTCTTTCTGACATGTAGCAACAAACTCTCCCACACCTTGTCACTGCCAGTGTGTACGTTTGGCCAAGGAAATGTGAGGGCGAGTACCACAAACATTAAAAAAATCGAAATGCTCTGGAGTGAGCGACACAGCCAATAAAGTAGGCGCACATATTTTTTCACTTCTTCTCATAGTCATTGTCAGGCCCCAAAGAAATGTGTGATGTGCAGTGCAAATCAGTAGGTTGCATGAAATCAGAATGGGGTGAAACTAACGCTTTTGCTTCTTCCACTAGTTGTTGTGAAAAAGGAGAGCTGGGAAGTTTCCACTCATAAGCATATGTAAGTGCCGATGAATCAAACTGCACTGCTGTGAAAACTTTGTCAGGCTGTAACATAACCTTAACACCCTCTGGTGTAGAAGTTAAAATAATGCCTAATTTACACATGAGATCACAGCCCATCAGGTTAATGGGACACAACTCTGATAACAAAAATGAGTGTTTGAAGGAGAGCTCATCGGGAGTGACAACACGCAATGGGCATTGTCATTTTCTCCTTCACAACCTGGCCTGAGGCAGACATAGAGTAAACGTGGTTTCCACTTAACTTTGGAGGACAATAAAACTCCCCTGACGTCACTACTGATGAACATAAGTTCCTATATTCTGAGAGAAATATCTTTGCTCTAGGACGGAAATAGCATGCAAAACTTTACTACGTGAATCACAGTCGGCAAGCGTTGCTTCACTACACAGAGCAGGAAAAATGTGTGAGTGTGTTTGTGCTATCACCCATTAGTGGAGGCTCCGCTGCCGCGTGACGTCCAGAACCTGCCTCCCACCCTCAGTCAGCCTTTTGCCCAATTTCATCACTTTTTAGCTGTGGACAGTCCTTCTTCCAGTGTCCAGTCTGGCCACAGTAAAAACAAATATTCGGATCATAGCTCTGGCGTGGCTCCTCTCCCACACGTCCACGTCTTCGACTTCGGCCTCGTCCTCTGTTTACACCAACTGCGTAATACATGGTCATGGTTGCCACATGCAGCTCCTTTTCACACTTGTCCCTTTTGGTTGTCTTACGCGTCTCAACTTGGTTCTGAGCATGGCGAGCATATCGGCGAACGTCAGCCAAACGAGGACCCTCACACCATCCCACGTAAATGTTCTTTACTTCAGTGGCGACATCTATATAATATTGTCTGGGTCCCGTTAAAACATGTATTTTTCCCATCTAATTCCTTGTTTGCTTTAAAACAAGTATTCCCCATTTTCTATCCCTTCAGTAGCCAACCAGTTTGTATGGAGTACACTGGAGCAACTTGACTGATCAGTAAAACACTGCTTTTGTTGTCACCGCAAGGCTTCCCCCGTCGGTTGTTTCACTGAGACACTACTGAGTAACTACAACTCAACACAGTTTATACACATAACATTCATATACATACTAACAAACAAACAAACAATAATTTATCGCAATTTTCTCATCTCTGTTTGAACGTACACCCAGGTAAATATTCCTGTAGTCTTCTCATACCGACTATGGACCCATTCATTGTTTAACTTCACTGTTTTGCAAATCCTAATTGGATATTACACATTGACATTGAACTTTACTGGATAAGCAGGTCTTCATTGCATTCAGCAGCCTATATGTGAGCATTTATGTGTAAGCTGTTCTTCTTTGCATTTATCAGCAGCAAGCAATTCTTCAGTGCACATGCATATGTAAATAGTAAAACAATTCCAATGTGTTAGCGAAACCTTCTATATCACAGTGGTTTCTAAGGTCTATTTTAAGTTCTTTGCCATCAGTGAGATGACATTGTTTACAAAGTGTGTCAAATTATCACTGAAGATCTTTTCAGGAATTTCAAATCTAGAAATGAGTTATTTTACGCGTGATTTTGCTACTGAGAGTGCATCTGCTTGTGCACATGGAAATATTTCAGACCATTTGGTAAAAACCTCTGTTGTCACTGAGCAGAATCGTTTCCCTTAACATTAATTTAGTTCAATGAAATCTACAAAATAATGAAATAATGAAATCCAAACAAATATGTTGAAAAAGATACACTGGCTTAGGGAATTATCTTCGTTTTGGTCTTAGATTGCCCTGTGGAATGTGTTTTGCACATATTTGACCTGCTAGACAAAACTTTATTCATTTATTTATTCTAAAAAAATGTTTTTAATAATTAGTAAAACCATATGCTGTAAAAACCTGGTTCATTATTGCTTCCATCCCTCCTGTTGAGACATGACATGGTCCGTGGCTCAATACTGCAGCATATTTAAACAAATTCTTTGGCAGTATGGTTTTCCTTCCGGTCATTCATACGAGTCTATTGTAGATGGCAATTGAATAACATCTAATAATGCTAAAATATTTGTAGTTTATACATTTAGCTGTGGATGTCAACATACCTGTTTTTCCAATGCTGTGTTAACACATGTACAGTTGAGAAGGCATACTGACTGTCAGTGTAAACGTTAACAACCTTTTTGTTATTTAATTTACAAGCTTCAGTTAAAGCTACCAATTCGACTGCTTGAACAGAGTAATTTTTTGGTAGTGGTTGTTTTAAGAAAACTTCAGTTTCTGTTACTACTGCAAATCCTGTAGCATTTGTGCCATCAGGGTTTTTTTCTTTGATCTGTTGAATAAATATAGTTATTTCTGCATTTTCATAATGTATATCAGTTAAGTCTGGCCTGGGTAAATCACTGATGGTTATTTCTGACATGCAATCATGAGGCTTTCCATCTGTGGGGTAGGTAGCAGTGTGGATGGATTAAGTGTAGCACATCTCTCGACAACAAGGTGTGGCTGTGAAAGAAGAACTGTTATGTAGGAGAGATGTCTGGTAAAGATATTTTGTTAAGTAACCATATCACAGCCACTGCATGAGGTACCTTAAGTGTTAATGGGTGAAATAACACCATTATTGTTGATGCCTGCACTGCCAATGGCTTCTGGCCATTGATTCAAAAGTACGATCTCGTCCCTTTTTCCCCTTTCAGTGGACACTGGCCCCTAATTACCGCAATTCAGCAGGTGGTCTTTCATTAGGAGTACTGGACTCCCCCGTGCACGGTTTCAGCTCCGACCCTGGACAGCGGAAAAAACGTTGAGATCTGGTTTGAGGACCCAATTGTTGAGAAAAGTCTCTCAATGAGACTCAGAGTTGCTGGAGTCAGTTAATGCAAAGGTTTAATCTTGCAGCAAGTTCAAGAATGTGTGTGTGTATGGGTGTATGTGTGCGAACGTGTGTGAGTTTGTGTGTGTGAGAGTTTAAAGAACCTGTAATCCACAGGCAGGCCTTAACTAGTATGGCACGGGTCCAGCCTGTCTCATCTTTTTTGGAAGGTCCAGCGCTCGGCCGTAACCCTTCTGTCTGCTTGGACTCTCACATACATTCGGTTAATCATAGAAAAACGAGAACAAAACTTTTTAGCCCCTTAAATTCATAAAACAGACATGGTGCAGTTATTTCCATTGTAGAAAATAAGAGTAATCACCACCATTCCTATTAATTCTGGATATTCTAACAATCTGAATCTTTTTTAAATGTTCGATGAAGCCCTTTGCTGTTCTGTTTAGAGACTCAGCTGATCATAAACCAAGTTTTGCTCTTGAACCAAGCTTCTAAACTCTTCACCTTTTTCATTTCTCAGTTAGTATTCACTTTAAAACTGATTAAAAGAAAAATTAAATGAATGCCTATCAACAAATGTGGGATCTAAACTCTAGTGCTTCCTCTAAAATAATTTCCTTTCTCAATTCAGAAATGTGTGTGTGTAAGTCACAACACCCGTGACACCAAAATGGCTTTCTTTTCTCTCTTTTCTCTACACTCTGCACTGTGAGCACACACAACAAATCAGAAAGGCTTTTTTCTCTCTTTTCTACATTATGGACTGTGGGGACACAAAACCGCTCTCTCTTTTTTTTTTTTTGATTGTGTGCCAGGGCGTTGTCTCACGTATTAGATTATGCTTAAGATACGAATGAGTTTATCAGTCACATCAGAATCCATATATACTGATCCTCCCGTAATAAAATGGTCGGATCTTATCAAACACACTTTGTTTCTTGTGACAAGTCAGCGAAACAGCGTATACACGTCAAGACACTGAATCAAGTTTGCCACAAGAACTCATAAGTTTGGCAGTATTGCTCTGCCGTCAGCAATCATACACCCATTTTATTTTCATGAGACATGTGCAGGCACCTGTTCATCTACTGTTCTATCACTATGAATTAGTTTATCTATTATCAATAAGGATACTTCTACAACTACTATCAAAGTATGTCCGGACTTCTTATGTTGTCAGTTGCTATATATGAATAAGTGGGTTGCTACTGAAAAGCATTAAGCATGTCACACAGCCCAAACATATAACATTTCAGGACACACCACACAGTTAACAACCACAGTGGAGCGTGTCAAAGCCCAAACATGTAACATTCAACAGGACACTTACACAACACATTCAAATCAAACAGTCAGACAACATACAAGAACCTATACCCCAGCCGGCATTGCTCCCTGCCTATTTTCCTACAACTCACTATGTGTGTGCACACCTTTATTCACAAACTCTTCAACTTATACTCTTTTACCGAAGCTGCTACAGCTCGATTGGCCAAATACCCTTAGATCCTATTTCGGTGAATTTGACATCTGCCTTGCATGTAACAGATTAGCGGTTTAGCAGTTTTAATTTAGTTTGAGTGAAGGAATTCATTTTATAGCAAAATCCGAAATCGTGAAGAACTCATGGAAGTAAGCTTATTCTCGGATTCCTGAATCTTTAGATTTGCTCTTTCTTTTACTGCAAAGTACAACGTTGAGCAGCACTAATGAGTTGTTTCTATTTTTGGCAGGCTTTACCTTTGCGGATGAAGCCCTTTCTGTCTGTGCAAAAGAAATCTTGTTACTGTGCAGAGTGACTTCTCTGAGTAGAGTCGCCTTACTTGTTGCGACTGTGCCAATGTTCGAAGCTGGAGTGCAAAGTTGTTGCTTGAATGGTGCTCGCTGGAGCGTGCGGTAGTGTAAAGTTATACCATTTAAAAGGGCTGAAGAGTGCTCAGTGCAGCGGGTGGGCCGAGGTGCAAAGTGACACTATGGCCATAAAAAGAACACCGCTACAAGTGCGCATTGTGCCAGGAAGGGCCCTCGGACGTGAACCAGTGGACAGTTATCGCTTCTCGGCCTTTTGGCTAAGATCAAGTGTAGTATCTGTTCTTATCAGTTTAATGTCTGATGTGTCCTCTATGCGAGGACTACATATTAAATGGATTTGTATCAATAGGAGTTGAAAAAGGAGCTTGCTCCGTTCACTCCAAGCATCGACCCGGTACTGTAGTGCCCCTGGGAACGGTGCGCTCTCCTCTGCTCTTGTGAAAAAGCAAACAGCGGTGCAGGATGGAGGTTTCAGGGAGCCCAAGATGAAACTTTCTTTTAGTCTGCTGAGAAAAGAGAGTGAATGCGAAGTAGACTTTAACACGGCTCTGGGAGCGAGCCGAGTGCGGGCTAACCAGGCGAATTGCTTGAAAGAAACGCGACACCGAATGAGCGGTCAGAACAAAGCCTCAATACGGTGTTCCTGTGGTGTTTTTATAAAATGCGGTGAAAAAAAAGGTGTGAATGCCCCATAGAAAACTAAAAGGTGGAGCGGAAGTGTTCGGCTGCAAGAAGGTGTGAATGTCCGACTATATTTGGTGAAAAGCAGGTGAAGCAAGGTCTGAATGCCCAACCTTACATCATCAAAAGCGAGATCAGAGGTTTTTGGCTGCAAGAAGGCCATAGTTTGCCAAAAGTGGGTAAGGTGCGAATGACCGACTAAATATCAACAAAAGGGGGGGCGGAGGTCTTCGGATGCAAGTGGGTGTGAATATCCCACCATAGAAGTATGGTGGAGAGGAAGCTGTGAATGGCCGACCATAGTTTGCAAAACGCGGATGAGAAAAGGTGCGAATGTCCAACCATACATGATCAAAACAGGGAGCGGAGGTGTTTGGCTGCGACAAGGTGTGAATGTCCACCCATAATTAATGAAAAGCGGGCAACAAGTAGGTTCGAATGCCATACCATACATCATCAAAAGCAGGAGTGGATGTGTTCGGCTACAAGAAGGTTTGAATGTCCGAGCATAGTTTGTAAAAAGCTGGTAAGAAAAGGTTCGAATGCCTGAACATACATCATCAAAAGCAGGACTGGATGTGTTCGGCTACAAGAAGGTTTGAATGTCCGACCATAGTTGGTAAAAAGTGGGTATGAAAAGGTTCGAATGCCCAAGTTCGGCTGAAAAAAACTGTGTTCGGCTGCAAAAAGGTGTGAATGTTTGACTAAAGTTTGTAAGACAAGGTTCGAATGCCTGACAATGTATGATCAAAAGCGGGAGCGGAGGTGTTCAGCTGCAAGAAGGTCTAAATGTCCATCATTAATTGCTAGAAAACATGAAAGAAAATTTTCGAAAATCAATCTGCACATGATCATAAGTGGGAGAGGAGGTGTTCAGCTGCAAGAAGGTGTGAATGTCCTACCATAATTGCTGAAAAATGTGTTAGAAACGGTAAGAATGCCGGACCATACATCATCAAAAGCTAGAGAGGTGGTGTTCGGCTGCAAGTAGGTGTGAATGTCTGACTAAAGTTCAAATATATTAACAAAAGCGGGAGGAGAGGTCTTCGGATGAGTGGTTGAGAATTTCCAACCATAATCTATAAAATGCGGTGAAAAAAAAGGTGTGATAGAAACCTAAAAGGTGGAGCGGAAGTGTTCGGCTGCAAGAAGGTGTGAATGTCCGTCTATAGTTGGTGAAAAGCAGGAAAAGCAAGGTCTGAATGCCCAATCTTACATCATCAAAAGCGAGATCAGAGGTGTTTGGCTGCAAGAAAACGGGTAAGGTGTGAATGACCGACTAAATATCAACAAAAGTGGGGGCGGAGGTCTTCGGATGCAAGTGGGTGTGAATATCCCACCATACAAGTATGGTGGAGAGGAAGCTGTGAATGTCCGACCATGGTTTGTAAAACGCGGGTAAGACAAGGTGCGAATGTCCGACAATGTATGATCAAAAGAGGGAGCGGAGGTGTTCGGCTGCAAGGTCTGAATTTGCTGTGAATGTCCAACCATAATTTGTAAACACCGTTGAAGAAAAGCCTCGAAAGCCCGACTATACACCATCAAAAGCGGGAGCAGAGGTGTTCAGCTGCAAGAAGGTCTGAATGTCCACCAATAATTACTGAAAAATGGGTAAGAAGAGGTGTGAATGCCCAACTATACATCATCACAAGCAGAAGTGGATGTGTTCGGCCACAAGAAGGTTTGAATGTCCGACCATAGTTTGTAAAAGGCGGGTAAGAAAAGGTTTGAATGCCCGAACATACACAATCAAAAGAGGGAGCGGAGGTGTTTCGCTGCAAGAAGGTGTGAATGTCCGAGCATAGTTGGTAAAAAGCGGGTAAGAAAAGGTTAAAATACCCGACTCTACACAATCAATAGCGGGAGCGGAGTTGTTCGGCTAAAAGAAGGTGTGAAAGTCCGACCATGGTTTGTAAAAAGCGGGTAAGAAAAGGTTCGAATGCAAAAATATACACCATCAAAAGCGGAAGCCGAGGTGTTCGGCTGCAAGTAGGTCTGAATGTCCACCCATAATTAATGAAAAGCGGGCAACAAGTAGGTTCGAATGCCCAACCATACATCAACAAAAGCAGGAGTGGATGTGTTTGGCTACAAGAAGGTTTGAATGTCCAACCATAGTTTGTAAAAAGCGGGTAAGAAAAGGTGCGAATGCCCGAAAATACACCATCAAAAGAGGGAGCGGAGGTGTTCCGCTGTAAGATGGTGCGAATGTCCGACCATAGTTGGTAAAAAGCGGGTAAGAAAAGGTTCGAATGCCCGAATATATACCATCATAAGCGGAAGCGGAGGTGTTCGGCTGCAAGAAGGTGTGATCGTCCGACCAAAGTTTGTAAAAAGCAGTTAAGAAAAGGTTTGAATATCCAACCAAACATAATCAAAAGTGGGAGCAGAGCTGTTCGACTGCAAGTAGGTGTGAATTTCCACCCATAATTCCTGAAAAATGGGTAAGAAAAGGTGCGAATGCCCAACCATACATCATCAAAAGAAGAAGTGGATGTCTTCTGCTACAAGAAGGTTTGAATGTCCGACCATAGCTTGTAAAAAGTGGGTAAGAAAAAGTTCGAATGCTCGAACATACACCATCAAATTTGGGAGCGGAGGTGTTCCGCTGTAAGACGGTGTGAATGTCCGACCATAATTGGTAAAAAGCGGGTAAGAAAAGGTTAAAATACCCGACTGTACACAATCAATAGCGGGAGCGGAGTTGTTCGGCTACAAGAAGGTGTGAAAGTCCGACCATGGTTTGTAAAACGCGGGTAAGACAAGGTGCGAATGCCCGACAATGTATGATCAAAAGAGGGAGCGGAGGTGTTCGGCTGCAAGGTCTGAATTTCCAACCATAATTTGTAAACACCGTTGAAGAAAAGCCTCGAAAGCCCGACTATACACCATCAAAAGCGGGAGCAGAGGTGTTCAGCTGCAAGAAGGTCTGAATGTCCACCAATAATTACTGAGAAATGGGTAAGAAAAGGTGTGAATGCCCAACTATACATCATCACAAGCAGAAGTGGATGTGTTCGGCCACAAGAAGGTTTGAATGTCCGACCATAGTTTGTAAAAGGCGGGTAAGAAAAGGTTTGAATGCCCGAACATACACAATCAAAAGAGGGAGCGGAGGTGTTTCGCTGCAAGAAGGTGTGAATGTCCGAGCATAGTTTGTAAAAAGTGGGTAAGAAAAGGTTCGAATGCCAGAACATACACCATCAAAAGAGGGAGCGGAGGTTTTCCGCTGTAAGAAGGTGTGAATGTCCGACCATAGTTGGTAAAAAGCGGGTAAGAAAAGGTTAAAATACCCGACTCTACACAATCAATAGCGGGAGCGGAGTTGTTCGGCTAAAAGAAGGTGTGAAAGTCCGACCATGGTTTGTAAAAAGCGGGTAAGAAAAGGTTCGAATGCAAAAATACACACCATCAAAAGCGGAAGCCGAGGTGTTCGGCTGCAAGTAGGTGTGAATGTCCACCCATAATTAATGAAAAGCGGGCAACAAGTAGGTTCGAATGCCCAACCATACATCAACAAAAGCAGGAGTGGATGTGTTTGGCTACAAGAAGGTTTGAATGTCCGAGCATAGTTTGTAAAAAGCGGGTAAGAAAAGGTGCGAATGCCCGACAATGTATGATCAAAAGAGGGAGTGGAGGTTTTCGGCTACAAGAAGGTTTGAATGTCCAACCATAGTTTGTAAAAAGCGGGTAAGAAAAGGTGCGAATGCCCGAAAATACACCATCAAAAGAGGGAGCGGAGGTGTTCCGCTGTAAGATGGTGCGAATGTCCGACCATAGTTGGTAAAAAGCGGGTAAGAAAAGGTTCGAATGCCCGAATATATACCATCATAAGCGGAAGCGGAGGTGTTCGGCTGCAAGAAGGTGTGAACGTCCGACCAAAGTTTGTAAAAAGCAGTTAAGAAAAGGTTCGAATATCCAACCAAACATAATCAAAAGTGGGAGCAGAGCTGTTCGACTGCAAGTAGGTGTGAATTTCCACCCATAATTCCTGAAAAATGGGTAAGAAAAGGTGCGAATGCCCAACCATACATCATCAAAAGAAGAAGTGGATGTGTTCTGCTACAAGAAGGTTTGAATGTCCAACCATAGCTTGTAAAAAGTGGGTAAGAAAAAGTTCGAATGCTCGAACATACACCATCCAATTTGGGAGCGGAGGTGTTCCGCTGTAAGACGGTGTGAATGTCCGACCATAATTGGTAAAAAGCGGGTAAGAAAAGGTTAAAATACCCGACTGTACACAATCAATAGCGGGAGCGGAGTTGTTCGGCTACAAGAAGGTGTGAAAGTCCGACCATGGTTTGTAAAACGCGAGTAAGACAAGGTGCGAATGCCCGACAATGTATGATCAAAAGAGGGAGCGGAGGTTTTCGGCTGCAAGGTCTGAATTTCCAACCATAATTTGTAAACACCGTTGAAGAAAAGCCTCGAAAGCCCGACTATACACCATCAAAAGCGGGAGCAGAGGTGTTCAGCTTCAAGAAGGTCTGAATGTCCACCAATAATTACTGAGAAATGGGTAAGAAAAGGTGTGAATGCCCAACTATACATCATCACAAGCAGAAGTGGATGTGTTCGGCCACAAGAAGGTTTGAATGTCCGACCATAGTTTGTAAAAGGCGGGTAAGAAAAGGTTTGAATGCCCGAACATACACAATCAAAAGAGGGAGCGGAGGTGTTTCGCTGCAAGAAGGTGTGAATGTCCGAGCATAGTTTGTAAAAAGTGGGTAAGAAAAGGTTCGAATGCCAGAACATACACCATGAAAAGAGGGAGCGGAGGTGTTCCGCTGTAAGAAGGTGTGAATGTCCGACCATAGTTGGTAAAAAGCGGGTAAGAAAAGGTTAAAATACCCGACTCTACACAATCAATAGCGGGAGCGGAGTTGTTCGGCTAAAAGAAGGTGTGAAAGTCCGACCATGGTTTGTAAAAAGCGGGTAAGAAAAGGTTCGAATGCAAAAATACACACCATCAAAAGCGGAAGCCGAGGTGTTCGGCTGCAAGTAGGTGTGAATGTCCACCCATAATTAATGAAAAGCGGGCAACAAGTAGGTTCGAATGCCCAACCATACATCAACAAAAGCAGGAGTGGATGTGTTTGGCTACAAGAAGGTTTGAATGTCCGAGCATAGTTTGTAAAAAGCGGGTAAGAAAAGGTGCGAATGCCCGACAATGTATGATCAAAAGAGGGAGTGGAGGTTTTCGGCTACAAGAAGGTTTGAATGTCCAACCATAGTTTGTAAAAAGCGGGTAAGAAAAGGTGCGAATGCCCGAAAATACACCATCAAAAGAGGGAGCGGAGGTGTTCCGCTGTAAGATGGTGCGAATGTCCGACCATAGTTGGTAAAAAGCGGGTAAGAAAAGGTTCGAATGCCCGAATATATACCATCATAAGCGGAAGCGGAGGTGTTCGGCTGCAAGAAGGTGTGAACGTCCGACCAAAGTTTGTAAAAAGCAGTTAAGAAAAGGTTCGAATATCCAACCAAACATAATCAAAAGTGGGAGCAGAGCTGTTCGACTGCAAGTAGGTGTGAATTTCCACCCATAATTCCTGAAAAATGGGTAAGAAAAGGTGCGAATGCCCAACCATACATCATCAAAAGAAGAAGTGGATGTGTTCTGCTACAAGAAGGTTTGAATGTCCGACCATAGCTTGTAAAAAGTGGGTAAGAAAAAGTTCGAATGCTCGAACATACACCATCAAATTTGGGAGCGGAGGTGTTCCGCTGTAAGACGGTGTGAATGTCCGACCATAATTGGTAAAAAGCGGGTAAGAAAAGGTTAAAATACCCGACTGTACACAATCAATAGCGGGAGCGGAGTTGTTCGGCTACAAGAAGGTGTGAAAGTCCGACCATGGTTTGTAAAACGCGGGTAAGACAAGGTGCGAATGCCCGACAATGTATGATCAAAAGAGGGAGCGGAGGTGTTCGGCTGCAAGGTCTGAATTTCCAACCATAATTTGTAAACACCGTTGAAGAAAAGCCTCGAAAGCCCGACTATACACCATCAAAAGCGGGAGCAGAGGTGTTCAGCTGCAAGAAGGTCTGAATGTCCACCAATAATTACTGAGAAATGGGTAAGAAAAGGTGTGAATGCCCAACTATACATCATCACAAGCAGAAGTGGATGGGTGTTCAGCCATAAGAAGGTGTGAATGTCCGACCGTAGTTGGTAAAAAGCGGGTAAGAAAAGGTTAAAATGGCCGTCTGTACACAATCAATAGCGGGAGCGAATGTGTTCGGCTACAAGAAGGTGTGAAAGTCCGACCATGTTTTGTAAATAGCGGGTAAGAAAAGGTGCGAATGCCCGACAATGTATGATCAAAAGAGGGAGCGGAGGTTTTCGGCTAAAAGAAGGTCTGAATGTCCAACCATAATTTGTAAAAACCGGGGAAGAAAAGGCTCGAAAGCCCGACTATACACCATCAAAAGCGGGAGCAGAGGGGTTCAGCTGCAAGAAGGTCTGAATGTCCATCAATAATTGCTAGAAAACATGAAAGAAAATTTTCGAATATCAAACCGCACATGATCATAAGTGGGAGCGGAGGTGTTTAGCTGCAAGAAGGTGTGAATGTCCACCCATAATTCCTCAAAAATGGGTAAAAAAAAAGGTGCGAATGCCCAACCATACATCATCAAAAGCAGGACTGGATGTGTTCGGCTACAAGGTTTGAATGTCCGAGCATAGTTTGTTAAAAGCGGGTAAGAAAAGGTTCGAATGCCCGAACATACACCATCAAAAGAGGGAGCGGAGGTGTTCAGCCATAAGAAGGTGTGAATGTCCGACCGTAGTTGGTAAAAAGCGGGTAAGAAAAGGTTAAAATGGCCGTCTGTACACAATCAATAGCGGGAAGGGATGTGTTCGGCTACAAGAAGGTGTGAAAGTCCGACCATGTTTTGTAAAAAGCGGTTAAGAAAAGGTGTGAATGCCCGACAATGTATGATCAAAAGAGGGAGCGGAGGTTTTCGGCTGCAAGAAGGCCTGAATGTCCAACCATAATTTGTAAAAACCGGGGAAGAAAAGGCTCGGAAGCCCGACTATACACCATCAAAAGCGGGAGCAGAGGTGTTCAGCTGCAAGAAGGTCTCAATTACCAAATACCAAAGAACAACACTAAACCTTTAGGAATCCGAGAATAAGCTTCTTTTCACCAGTTCTACAAAATTTTGGATTTTGATATAAAATGAATTCCTTCACTCAAACCAAGTTAAAACTGCTTTGTCCTTCATATTTATCCATGTCTGAATCGGTTTCAACAAAATAGAAAGTATTACTTTGCAGTATACCAAAGAACAACACTAAACCTTTAGGAATCCGAGAATAAACTTATTTCCACGAGTTCTACACAATTTCGGATTTTGATAGAAAATGAATTCCTTCACTCAAACCAAGTGAAAACTGCTTTCTCATATTTTTCAGCAAGTATGGTCGGACATTCACACCTACTCACAGCCGAACACCTCCGCTCCCGCATTTGATGGTGTATAGTCGGGCATTCTCACCATTTCTCATCAGGTTTTTGCAAATTATGATCTGACATTCACACCTGCTTTTGATGTTGTATGGTTGGGCATTCGCACCTTTTTTTTACCCATTTTTCAGGAATTATGGGTGGACATTCACACCATCTTGCAGCTAAACACCTCCTCTCCCGCATATGATCATGTGCGGTTTGATATTCGAAAATTTTCTTTCATGTTTTCTAGCAATTATTGATGGACATTGAGACCTTCTTGCAGCTGAACACCTCCGCTCCCGCTTTTGATGATGTATAGTCGGGCTTTCGAGCCTTTTTTTCCCCGGTTTTTACAAATTATGGTTGGACATTCAGACCTTCTTGCAGCCGAAAACCTCCGCTCCCTCTTTTGATCATACATTGTCGGGCATTCGCACCTTTTCTTAACCACTTTTTACAAAACATGGTTGGACTTTCACACTTTCTTGTAGCCGAACACATCCCTTCCAGCTATTGATTGTGTACAGTCGGGTATTTTAACCTTTTCTTACCCGCTTTTTACCAACTACGGTCGGACATTCACACCTTCTTATGGCGGAACACCTCCGCTCCCTCTTTTGATGGTGTAGGTTCGGGCATTCGAACCTTTTCTTACCCGCTTTTTACAAACTATGCTCGGACATTCAAACCTTCTTGTAGCCGAACACATCCAGTCCTGCTTTTGATGATGTATGGTTGGGCATTCGCACCTTTTTTTTTACCCATTTTTGAGGAATTATGGGTGGACATTCACACCTTCTTGCAGCTGAACACCTCCTCTCCCACTTATGATCATGTGCGCTTTTGATGGTGTATAGTCGGGCTTCCGAGCCTTTTCTTCCCCGGTTTTTACAAATTATGGTTGGACATTTAGACCTTCTTGCAGCCGAAAACCTCCGTTCCCTCTTTTGATCATACATTGTCCGGCATTCGCAACTTTTCTTACCCGCTTTTTACAAACCATGGTCGGACTTTCACACCTTTTAGTAGCCAAACAACTCCGCTCCCGCTATTGATTGTGTACAGTCGGGTATTTTAACCTTTTCTTACCCGCTTTTTACCAATTATGGTGGGACATTCACACCTTCTTACAGCGGAACACCTCCGCTCCCTGTTTTGATCAGTTATGGTCTGGCAATACTACCTTTTCTTACCCGTTTTTGAGTTATTATGGCTGGACATTCACAGCTTCTTGCAGCCGAACACCTCTTCTCCCGCTTTTGATGATGACTGGTCCGGCATTCTTACCTTTTCTAACACATTTTTCAGCAATTATTGTTGGTCATTCACACCTTTCTCATCAGCTTTTTACAAATTATGATCTGACATTCACACCTACTTGCAGCCGAACAACTCCGCTCCCGCTATTGATTGTGTAGAGTTGGGTATTTTAGCCTTTTCTTACCCGCTTTTTACCAACTATGGTCGGACATTCACACCTTCTTACAGCGGAACACCTCCGCTCCCTCTTTTGATGGTGTATATTTTGGCATTCGAACCTTTTCTTACCCGCTTTTTACAAACCATGGTCGGACTTTCATACCTTCTTTTAGCCGAACAACTCCGCTCCCGCTATTGATTGTGTAGAGTTGGGTATTTTAGCCTTTTCTTACCCGCTTTTTACCAACTATGGTCGGACATTCACACCTTCTTACAGCGGAACACCTCCGCTCCCTCTTTTGATGGTGTATGTTCTGGCATTCGAACCTTTTCTTACCCACTTTTTACAAACTATGCTCGGACATTCACACCTTCTTGCAGTGAAACACCTCCGCTCCCTCTTTTGATGGTGTATGTTCGGGCATTTGCACCTTTACTTACCCGCTTTTTACAAACTATGGTCGTACATTCAAACCTTGTAGCCGAAAACCTCCACTCCCTCTTTTGATCATACTTTGTCGGGCATTCGCACCTTTTCTTACCCGCTTTTTACAAACTATGCTCGGACATTCAAACCTTCTTGTATCCAAACACATCCACTCCTGCTTTTGTTGATGTATGGTTGGGCATTCGAACCTACTTGTTGCCCGCTTTTCATTAATTATGGGTGGACATTCACACCTTGTCACAGCCAAACACCTCCGCTCCCTCTTTTGATCATGTATGGTTGGACATTCGCACCTTTTCTCACCCGCTTTTTGCAAACTATGGTCGGCCATTCACAGCTTCCTCTCCACCATACTTGTATGGTGGGATATTCACACCCACTTGCATCCGAAGATCTCCGCCCCCACTTTTGTTGATATTTAGTCGGTCATTCACACCTTACCTGTTTTCTTGCCGCCAAACACCTCTGATCTCGCTTTTGATGATGTAAGATTGGGCATTCAGACCTTACTTTTCCTGCTTTTCACCAACTATAGATGGACATTCACACCTTCTTGCAGCCGAACACTTCCGCTCCACCTTTTAGGTTTCTATCACACCTTTTTTTTCACCGCATTTTATAGATTATGGTTGGAAATTCTCAACCACTCATCCAAAGACCTCTCCTCCCGCTTTTGTTAATATATTTGAACTTTAGTCAGACATTCACACCTACTTGTAGCCGAACACCACCTCTCTAGCTTTTGATGAGGTATGGTCCGGGATTCTTACCGTTTCTAACACATTTTTCAGCAATTATGGTAGGATATTCACAGCTTCTTGCAGCTGAACACCTCCTCTCCCACTTATGATCATGTGCGGATTGATTTTCGAAAATTTTCTTTCATGTTTTCTAGCAATTAATTATGGACATTTAGACCTTCTTGCAGCTGAACACCTCCGCTCCCGCTTTTGATCATACATTGTCAGGCATTCGCACCTTGTCTTACCCGCTTTTTACAAACTTTAGTCGAACATTCACACCTTTTTGCAGCCGAACACAGTTTTTTGCAGCCGAATTTGGGCATTCACACCTTTTCATACCCACTTTTTACCAACTATGGTCGGACATTCACACCGTCTTACAGCGGAACACCTCCGCTCCCTCTTTTGATGGTGTATGCTCGGACATTCAAACCTTCTTGTAGCCGAACACATCCACTCCTGCTTTTGATGATGTATGGTATGGCATTCGAACCTACTTGTTGCCCGCTTTTCATTAATTATGGGTGGACATTCACACCTTGTCGCAGCCAAACACCCTGTTTCGATCATGTATGGTTGGACATTCGCACCTTTTCTCACCCGCTTTTTGCAAACTATGGTCGGCCATTCACAGCTTCCTCTCCACCATACTTGTATGGTGGGATATTCACACCCACTTGCATCCGAAGACCGCCGCCCCCACTTTTGTTGATATTTAGTCGGTCATTCGCACCTTACCCGCTTTTGGCAAACTATGGCCTTCTTGCAGCCAAAAACCTCTGATCTCGCTTTTGATGATGTAAGGTTGGGCATTCAGACCTTGCTTCACCTGCTTTTCACCAAATATAGTCGGACATTCACACCTTCTTGCAGCCGAACACTTCCGCTCCACCTTTTAGTTTTCTATGGGGCATTCACACCTTTATTTTCACCGCATTTTATAAAAACACAACAGGAACACCGTATTGAGGCTTTGTTCTGACCGCTCATTCGGTGTCGCGTTTCTTTCAAGCATTTCTCCTGGTTAGCCCGCACTCGGCTCGCTCCCAGAGCCGTGTTAAAGTCTACTTCGCATTCACTCTCTTTTCTCAGCAGACTAAAAGAAACTTCCATCCTGCACCGCTGTTAGCTTTTTCACAAGAGCAGAGGAGAGCGCACCGTTCCCAGCGGCACTGCAGTACCGGGTCGATGCTTGGAGTGAACGGAGCAAGCTCCTTTTTCAACTCCTATTGATAAAAATCCATTTAATATGTAGTCCTTGCATAGACATATCACATATTAAACTGATAAGTACAGATGGATTATGTGCAATTAGTAAAGAGAGTAGAGGACGATCTCTCTCGTTGGAAGTCCTTACCTATATCACTTATGGGGAGAGTTACAACCATTAAAATGATGATACTACCAAAAGTTAACTATTTGTTCTCAATGATCCCCATAAAACCATCTGCTACTTGGTTTAAGTCACTAGATTCATGCATCTCCAAATTTCTGTGGAAAAACAAACCACCACGTATTAGTTTAAAAACCCTACAGAAGACCAAGGACAGTGGTGGATTAGATTTACCTCATTTTCAGCACTATTCCTTAGCCAATAGGTTACAATATATATCAAAATGGTTTAAACCTTGTTGTTGTCACAGTTCCCAGAGACGTTGTAATCGTTGAGGATTCTATATTCAACCCCTCATTAGAGGCACGTGTTGCAGATTGATGACACTGAATCTTCTTCTCTGTTCATTGCTGGCATCATTCCCAGCATCGTAAGTGTTCGTGGCATTGTTAGCCTCTTCTTCTGGATCTTGATATCGAGCATCCTTTTGTATTTCTGGTTTGTAAGTCCTCTCTCTTCGTTCACCGGAGTCTTCGTCTCTTTGTCCTTGAGTTTGGTGATTTTTTCTTCTTTTGATGCCTTGACACAGTGTGACAGGTGATACCACATGGGAGATCCTTTAACTTGGACTGCTGTCCCTGTGCTGCGAAATGGCTGTGCTGCTCAAATGGTCTCTCCTTCATCATATACACAGTTATTTATACATCACCTTCCACCATGAAGCGTTGTCCCTTTTTGTTTCTCTCTTTGTTCTTAAAATGCTGTTATAAATGTCTAAACCAATCCATTAAACTAGATCATTTTGGCAGTAAAGCGATCTACAATGTGCTTGGTCGCAAAGCTGCTCATCTGTGGTAAACAGCTCTTCAGAAAGGCATTCTTCAATTGATTTCACTCATTTTATGTAATAATTTTGTGATTTCCTAGAAAACTACACTTCTTCTCCCATCTGTCTGAGTATTTAATATTGTCTGGGTCCCGTTAAAACATGTATTTTTCCCATCTAATTCCTTGTTTGCTTTAAAACAAGTATTCCCCATTTTCTATCCCTTCAGTAGCCAACCAGTTTGTATGGAGTACACTGGAGCAACTTGACTGATCAGTAAAACACTGCTTTTGTTGTCACCGCAAGGCTTCCCCCGTCGGTTGTTTCACTGAGACACTACTGAGTAACTACAACTCAACACAGTTTATACACATAACATTCATATACATACTAACAAACAAACAAACAATAATTTATCGCAATTTTCTCATCTCTGTTTGAACGTACACCCAGGTAAATATTCCTGTAGTCTTCTCATACCGACTATGGACCCATTCATTGTTTAACTTCACTGTTTTGCAAATCCTAATTGAATATTACACATTGACATTGAACTTTACTGGATAAGCAGGTCTTCATTGCATTCAGCAGCCTATATGTGAGCATTTATGTGTAAGCTGTTCTTCTTTGCATTTATCAGCAGCAAGCAATTCTTCACTGCACATGCATATGTAAATAGTAAAACAATTCCAATGTGTTAGCGAAACCTTCTATATCACAGTGGTTTCTAAGGTCTATTTTAAGTTCTTTGCCATCAGTGAGATGACATTGTTTACAAAGTGTGTCAAATTATCACTGAAGATCTTTTCAGGAATTTCAAATCTAGAAATGAGTTATTTTACGCGTGATTTTGCTACTGAGAGTGCATCTGCTTGTGCACATGGAAATATTTCAGACCATTTGGTAAAAACCTCTGTTGTCACTGAGCAGAATCGTTTCCCTTAACATTAATTTAGTTCAATAAAATCTACAAAATAATGAAATAATGAAATCCAAACAAATATGTTGAAAAAGATACACTGGCTTAGGGAATTATCTTCGTTTTGGTCTTAGATTGCCCTGTGGAATGTATTTTGCACATATTTGACCTGCTAGACAAAACTTTATTCATTTATTTATTCTAAAAAAATGTTTTTAATAATTAGTAAAACCATATGCTGTAAAAACCTGGTTCATTATTGCTTCCATCCCTCCTGTTGAGACATGACATGGTCCGTGGCTCAATACTGCAGCATATTTAAACAAATTCTTTGGCAGTATGGTTTTCCTTCCGGTCATTCATACGAGTCTATTGTAGATGGCAATTGAATAACATCTAATAATGCTAAAATATTTGTAGTTTATACATTTAGCTGTGGATGTCAACATACCTGTTTTTCCAATGCTGTGTTAACACATGTACAGTTGAGAAGGCATACTGACTGTCAGTGTAAACGTTAACAACCTTTTTGTTATTTAATTTACAAGCTTCAGTTAAAGCTTCCAATTCGACTGCTTGAACAGAGTAATTTTTTGGTAGTGGTTGTTTTAAGAAAACTTCAGTTTCTGTTACTACTGCAAATCCTGTAGCATTTGTGCCATCAGGGTTTTTTTCCTTGATCTGTTGAATAAATATAGTTATTTCTGCATTTTCATAACGTATATCAGTTAAGTCTGGCCTGGGTAAAACACTGATGGTTATTTCTGGCTTTCCATCTGTGGGGTAGGTAGCAGTGTGGATGGATTAAGTGTAGCACATCTCTCGACAACAAGGTGTGGCTGTGAAAGAAGAACTGTTATGTAGGAGAGATGTCTGGTAAAGATATTTTGTTAAGTAACCATATCACAGCCACTGCATGAGGTACCTTAAGTGTTAATGGGTGAAATAACACCATTATTGTTGATGCCTGCACTGCCAATGGCTTCTGGCCATTGATTCAAAAGTACGATCTCGTCCCTTTTTCCCCCTTTCAGTGGACACTGGCCCCTAATTACCGCAATTCAGCAGGGGGTCTTTCATTAGGAGTACTGGACTCCCCCGTGCACGGTTTCAGCTCCGACCCTGGACAGCGGAAAAAACGTTGAGATCTGGTTTGAGGACCCAATTGTTGAGAAAAGTCTCTCAATGAGACTCAGAGTTGCTGGAGTCAGTTAATGCAAAGGTTTAATCTTGCAGCAAGTTCAAGAATGTGTGTGTGTATGGGTGTATGTGTGCGAACGTGTGTGAGTTTGTGTGTGTGAGAGTTTAAAGAACCTGTTATCCACAGGCAGGCCTTAACTAGTATGGCACGGGTCCAGCCTGTCTCATCTTTTTTGGAAGGTCCAGCGCTCGGCCGTAACCCTTCTGTCTGTTTGGACTCTCACATACATTCGGTTAATCATAGAAAAACGAGAACAAAACTTTTTAGCCCCTTAAATTCATAAAACAGACATGGTGCAGTTATTTCCATTCTAGAAAATAAGAGTAATCACCACCATTCCTATAAATTCTGGATATTCTAACAATCTGAATCTTTTTTAAATGTTCGATGAAGCCCTTTGCTGTTCTGTTTAGAGACTCAGCTGATCATAAACCAAGTTTTGCTCTTGAACCAAGCTTCTAAACTCTTCACCTTTTTCATTTCTCAGTTAGTATTCACTTTAAAACTGATTAAAAGAAAAATTAAATGAATGCCTATCAACAAATGTGGGATCTAAACTCTAGTGCTTCCTCTAAAATAATTTCCTTTCTCAATTCAGAAATGTGTGTGTGTAAGTCACAACACCCGTGACACCAAAACGGCTTTCTTTTCTCTCTTTTCTCTACACTCTGCACTGTGAGCACACACAACAAATCAGAAAGGCTTTTTTTCTCTCTTTTCTACATTATGGACTGTGGGGACACAAAACCGCTCTCTCTTTTTTTTTTTTTTGATTGTGTGCCAGGGCGTTGTCTCACGTATTAGATTATGCTTAAGATACGAATGAGTTTATCAGTCACATCAGAATCCATACATACTGATCCTCCCGTAATAAAATGGTCGGATCTTATCAAACACACTTTGTTTCTTGTGACAAGTCAGCGAAACAGCGTATACACGTCAAGACACTGAATCAAGTTTGCCACAAGAACTCATAAGTTTGGCAGTATTGCTCTGCCGTCAGCAATCATACACCCATTTTATTTTCATGAGACATGTGCAGGCACCTGTTCATCTACTGTTCTATCACTATGAATTAGTTTATCTATTATCAATAAGGATACTTCTACAACTACTATCAAAGTATGTCCGGACTTCTTATGTTGTCAGTTGCTATATATCAATAAGTGGGTTGCTACTGAAAAGCATTAAGCATGTCACACAGCCCAAACATATAACATTTCAGGACACACCACACAGTTAACAACCACAGTCAAGCGTGTCAAAGCCCAAACATGTAACATTCAACAGGACACTTACACAACACATTCAAATCAAACAGTCAGACAACATACAAGAACCTATACCCCAGCCGGCATTGCTCCCTGCCTATTTTCCTACAACTCACTATGTGTGCGCACACCTTTATTCACAAACTCTTCAACTTATACTCTTTTACCGAAGCTGCTACAGCTCGATTGGCCAAATACCCTTAGATCCTATTTCGGTGAATTTGACATCTGCCTTGCATGTAACAGATTAGCGGTTTAGCAGTTTTAATTTAGTTTGAGTGAAGGAATTCATTTTATAGCAAAATCCGAAATCGTGAAGAACTCATGGAAGTAAGCTTATTCTCGGATTCCTGAATCTTTAGATTTGCTCTTTGTTTTACTGCAAAGTACAACGTTGAGCAGCACTAATGAGTTGTTTCTATTTTTGGCAGGCTTTACCTTTGCGGATGAAGCCCTTTCTGTCTGTGCAAAAGAAATCTTGTTACTGTGCAGAGTGACTTCTCTGAGTAGAGTCGCCTTACTTGTTGCGACTGTGCCAATGTTCGAAGCTGGAGTGCAAAGTTGTTGCTTGAATGGTGCTCGCTGGAGCGTGCGGTAGTGTAAAGTTATACCATTTAAAAGGGCTTAAGAGTGCTCAGTGCAGCGGGTGGGCCGAGGTGCAAAGTGACACTATGGCCATAAAAAGAACACCGCTACAAGTGCGCATTGTGCCAGGAAGGGCCCTCGGACGTGAACCAGTGGACAGTTATCGCTTCTCGGCCTTTTGGCTAAGATCAAGTGTAGTATCTGTTCTTATTAGTTTAATGTCTGATGTGTCCTCTATGCGAGGACTACATATTAAATGGATTTGTATCAATAGGAGTTGAAAAAGGAGCTTGCTCCGTTCACTCCAAGCATCGACCCGGTACTGTAGTGCCCCTGGGAACGGTGCGCTCTCCTCTGCTCTTGTGAAAAAGCAAACAGCGGTGCAGGATGGAAGTTTCAGGGAGCCCAAGATGAAACTTTCTTTTAGTCTGCTGAGAAAAGAGAGTGAATGCGAAGTAGACTTTAACACGGTTCTGGGAGCGAGCCGAGTGCGGGCTAACCAGGAGAATTGCTTGAAAGAAACGCGACACCGAATGAGCGGTCAGAACAAAGCCTCAATACGGTGTTCCTGTGGTGTTTTTATAAAATGCGGTGAAAAAAAAGGTGTGAATGCCCCATAGAAAACTAAAAGGTGGAGCGGAAGTGTTCGGCTGCAAGAAGGTGTGAATGTCCGACTATATTTGGTGAAAAGCAGGTGAAGCAAGGTCTGAATGCCCAACCTTACATTATCAAAAGCGAGATCAGAGGTTTTTGGCTGCAAGAAGGCCATAGTTTGCCAAAAGTGGGTAAGGTGCGAATGACCGACTAAATATCAACAAAAGTGGGGGCGGAGGTCTTCGGATGCAAGTGGGTGTGAATATCCCACCATAGAAGTATGGTGGAGAGGAAGCTGTGAATGGCCGACCACAGTTTGCAAAAAGCGGGTGAGAAAAGGTGCGAATGTCCAACCATACATGATCAAAACAGGGAGCGGAGGTGTTTGGCTGCGACAAGGTGTGAATGTCCACCCATAATTAATGAAAAGCGGGCAACAAGTAGGTTCGAATGCCCAACCATACATCATCAAAAGCAGGAGTGGATGTGTTCGGCTACAAGAAGGTTTGAATGTCCGAGCATAGTTTGTAAAAAGCGGGTAAGAAAAGGTTCGAATGCCTGAACATACATGATCAAAAGCAGGACTGGATGTGTTCGGCTACAAGAAGGTTTGAATGTCCGACCATAGTTGGTAAAAAGTGGGTATGAAAAGGTTCGAATGCCCAAAATCGGCTGAAAAAAACTGTGTTCGGCTGCAAAAAGGTGTGAATGTTTGACTAAAGTTTGTAAGACAAGGTTCGAATGCCTGACAATGTATGATCAAAAGCGGGAGCGGAGGTGTTCAGCTGCAAGAAGGTCTAAATGTCCATCATTAATTGCTAGAAAACATGAAAGAAAATTTTCGAAAATCAATCTGCATATGATCATAAGTGGGAGAGGAGGTGTTCAGCTGCAAGAAGGTGTGAATGTCCTACCATAATTGCTGAAAAATGTGTTAGAAACGGTAGGAATGCCGGACCATACATCATCAAAAGCTAGAGAGGTGGTGTTCGGCTGCAAGTAGGTGTGAATGTCTGACTAAAGTTCAAATATATTAACAAAAGCGGGAGGAGAGCTCTTCGGATGAGTGGTTGAGAATTTCCAACCGTAATCTATAAAATGCGGTGAAAAAAAAGGTGTGATAGAAACCTAAAAGGTGGAGCGGAAGTGTTCGGCTGCAAGAAGGTGTGAATGTCCGTCTATAGTTGGTGAAAAGCAGGAAAAGCAAGGTCTGAATGCCCAATCTTACATCATCAAAAGCGAGATCAGAGGTGTTTGGCTGCAAGAAAACGGGTTAGGTGTGAATGACCGACTAAATATCAACAAAAGTGGGGGCGGAGGTCTTCGGATGCAAGTGGGTGTGAATATCCCACCATACAAGTATGGTGGAGAGGAAGCTGTGAATGTCCGACCATGGTTTGTAAAACGCGGGTAAGACAAGGTGCGAATGTCCGACAATGTATGATCAAAAGAGGGAGCGGAGGTGTTCGGCTGCAAGGTCTGAATTTCCAACCATAATTTGTAAACACCGTTGAAGAAAAGCCTCGAAAGCCCGACTATACACCATCAAAAGCGGGAGCAGAGGTGTTCAGCTGCAAGAAGGTCTGAATGTCCACCAATAATTACTGAAAAATGGGTAAGAAGAGGTGTGAATGCCCAACTATACATCATCAAAAGCAGAAGTGGATGTGTTCGGCCACAAGAAGGTTTGAATGTCCGACCATAGTTTGTAAAAGGCGGGTAAGAAAAGGTTTGAATGCCCGAACATACACAATCAAAAGAGGGAGCGGAGGTGTTTCTTTGCAAGAAGGTGTGAATGTCCGAGCATAGTTTGTAAAAAGTGGGTAAGAAAAGGTTCGAATGCCCGAACATACACCATCAAAAGAGGGAGCGGAGGTGTTCCGCTGCAAGAAGGTGTGAATGTCCGAGCATAGTTTGTAAAAAGCGGGTAAGAAAAGGTTCGAATGCCCGAACATACACCATCAAAAGAGGGAGCGGAGGTGTTCCGCTGTAAGAAGGTGTGAATGTCCAACCATAGTTGGTAAAAAGCGGGTAAGAAAAGGTTAAAATAACCGACTCTACACAATCAATAGCGGGAGCGGAGTTGTTCGGCTAAAAGAAGGTGTGAAAGTCCGACCATGGTTTGTAAAAAGCGGGTAAGAAAAGGTTCGAATGCAAAAATATACACCATCAAAAGCGGAAGCCGAGGTGTTCGGCTGCAAGTAGGTCTGAATATCCACCCATAATTAATGAAAAGCGGGCAACAAGTAGGTTCGAATGCCCAACCATACATCAACAAAAGCAGGAGTGGATGCGTTTGGCTACAAGAAGGTTTGAATGTCCGAGCATAGTTTGCAAAAAGCGGGTAAGAAAAGGTGCGAATGCCCGACAATGTATGATCAAAAGAGGGAGTGGAGGTTTTCGGCTACAAGAAGGTTTGAATGTCCAACCATAGTTTGTAAAAAGCGGGTAAGAAAAGGTGCGAATTCCCGAACATACACCATCAAAAGAGGGAGCGGAGGTGTTCCGCTGTAAGATGGTGCGAATGTCCGACCATAGTTGGTAAAAAGCGGGTAAGAAAAGGTTCGAATGCCCGAATATATACCATCATAAGCGGAAGCGGAGGTGTTCGGCTGCAAGAAGGTGTGAACGTCCGACCAAAGTTTGTAAAAAGCAGTTAAGAAAAGGTTCGAATATCCAACCAAACATAATCAAAAGTGGGAGCAGAGCTGTTCGACTGCAAGTAGGTGTGAATTTCCACCCATAATTCCTGAAAAATGGGTAAGAAAAGGTGCGAATGCCCAACCATACATCATCAAAAGAAGAAGTGGATGTGTTCTGCTACAAGAAGGTTTGAATGTCCGACCATAGTTTGTAAAAAGTGGGTAAGAAAAAGTTCGAATGCTCGAACATACACCATCAAAATTGGAAGCGGAGGTGTTCCGCTGTAAGACGGTGTGAATGTCCGACCATAATTGGTAAAAAGCGGGTAAGAAAAGGTTAAAATACCCGACTGTACACAATCAATAGCGGGAGCGGAGTTGTTCGGCTACAAGAAGGTGTGAAAGTCCGACCATGGTTTGTAAAACGCAGGTAAGACAAGGTGCGAATGCCCGACAATGTATGATCAAAAGAGGGAGCGGAGGTGTTCGGCTGCAAGGTCTGAATTTCCAACCAATAATTACTGAAAAATGGGTAAGAAAAGGTGTGAATGCCCAACTATACATCATAAAAAGCAGAAGTGGATGTGTTCGGCTGCAAGAAGGTGTGAATGTCCGAGCATAGTTTGTAAAAAGTGGGTAAGAAAAGGTTCGAATGCCAAAATATACACCATCAAAAACGGAAGCTGAGGTGTTCGGCTGCAAGTAGGTGTGAATGTCAGATCATAATTTGCAAAAAGCTGATGAGAAAGGTGTGAATGACCGACAATAATTACTGAAAAATGTGTTAGAAAAGGTAAGAATGCCGGACTATTCATCATCAAAAGCAGAGAAGAGGTGTTCGGATGCAAGAAGCTGTGAATGTCCAGCCATAATTACTCAAAAACGGGTAAGAAAAGGTAGTATTGCCAGACCATAAATGATCAAAACAGGGAGCGGAGGTGTTCCGCTGTAAGAAGGTGTGAATGTCCGACCATAATTGGTAAAAAGCGGGTAAGAAAAGGTTAAAATACCCGACTGTACACAATCAATAGCGGGAGCGGAGTGGTTTGGCTACTAAAAGGTGTGAAAGTCCGACCATACATCCTCAAAAGCAGAACTGGATGTGTTCGGCTACAAGAAGGTTTGAATGTCTGACCATAGTTTGTAAAAAGCGGGTAAGAAAAGGTTCGAATGCCCAAACATACACCATCAAAAGAGGGAGCGGAGGTGTTCCGCCATAAGAAGGTGTGAATGTCCGACCGTAGTTGGTAAAAAGCGGGTAAGAAAAAGTTCGAATGGCCAACCATACATCATCAAAAGCAGGACTGGATGTGTTCGGCTACAAGGTTTGAATGTCCGAGCATAGTTTGTTAAAAGCGGGTAAGAAAAGGTTCGAATGCCCGAACATACACCATCAAAAGAGGGAGCGGAGGTGTTCCGCCATAAGAAGGTGTGAATGTCCGACCGTAGTTGGTAAAAAGCGGGTAAGAAAAGGTTAAAATGGCCGTCTGTACACAATCAATAGCGGGAAGGGATGTGTTCGGCTACAAGAAGGTGTGAAAGTCCGACCATGTTTTGTAAAAAGCGGTTAAGAAAAGGTGTCAATGCCCGACAATGTATGATCAAAAGAGGGAGCGGAGGTTTTCGGCTGCAAGAAGGTCTGAATGTCCAACCATAATTTGTAAAAACCGGGGAAGAAAAGGCTCGGAAGCCCGACTATACACCATCAAAAGCGGGAGCAGAGGTGTTCAGCTGCAAGAAGGTCTCAATGTCCATCAATAATTGCTAAAAAACATGAAAGAAAATTTTCGAATATCAAACCGCACATGATCATATGCGGGAGAGGAGGTGTTCAGCTGCAAGAAGGTGTGAATGTCCACCCATAATTCCTGAAAAATGGGTAAAAAAAGGTGCGAATGCCCAACCATACATCATCAAAAGCAGGTGTGAATGTCAGATCATAATTTGCAAAAACCTGATGAGAAATGGTGAGAATGCCCGACTATACACCATCAAATGCGGGAGCGGAGGTGTTCGGCTGTGAGTAGGTGTGAATGTCCGACCATACTTGCTGAAAAATATGACAAAGCAGTTTATGACATATGACATATGATATATAATAATAATAATATGACACCTCCGTTCCCTCTTTTGATCATACATTGTCCGGCATTCGCACCTTTTCTTACCCGCTTTTTACAAACCATGGTCGGACTTTCACACCTTTTAGTAGCCGAACAACTCCGCTCCCGCTATTGATTGTGTACAGTCCGGTTTTTTAACCTTTTCTTACCCGCTTTTTACCAACTATGGTCGGACATTCGCAGCATCTTACAGCGGAACACCTCCGCTCCCTCTTTTGATGGTGTATGTTCGGGCATTCGAACTTTTTCTTACCCGCTTTTTACAAACTATGGTCGGACATTCAAACCTTCTTGTAGCAGAACACATCCACTTCTTCTTTTGATGATGTATGGTTGGGCATTCGCACCTTTTCTTACCCATTTTTCAGGAATTATGGGTGGATATTCACACCTACTTGCAGTCGAACAGCTCTGCTCCCACTTTTGATTATGTTTGGTTGGATATTCGAACCTTTTCTTAACTGCTTTTTACAAACTTTGGTCGGACGTTCACACCTTCTTGCAGCCGAACACCTCCGCTTCCGCTTTTGATGGTATATATTCGGGCATTCGAACCTTTTCTTACCCACTTTTTACCAACTATGGTCGGACATTCACACCGTCTTTCAAGTGTAACACCTCCGCTCCCTCTTTTGATGGTGTATGTTCGGGCATTTGCACCTTTTCTTACCCGCTTTTTACAAACTATGGTCGTACATTCAAACCTTGTAGCCGAAAACCTCCACTCCCTCTTTTGATCATACTTTGTCGGGCATTCGCACCTTTTCTTACCCGCTTTTTACAAACTATGCTCGGACATTCAAACCTTCTTGTAGCCAAACACATCCACTCCTGCTTTTGTTGATGTATGGTTGGGCATTCGAACCTACTTGTTGCCCGCTTTTCATTAATTATGGGTGGACATTCACACCTTGTCACAGCCAAACACCTCCGCTCCCTGTTTTGATCATGTATGGTTGGACATTCGCACCTTTTCTCACCCGCTTTTTGCAAACTATGGTCGGCCATTCACAGCTTCCGCTCCACCATACTTGTATGGTGGGATATTCACACCCACTTGCATCCGAAGATCTCCGCCCCCACTTTTGTTGATATTTAGTCGGTCATTCACACCTTACCCGTTTTCTTGCCGCCAAACACCTCTGATCTCGCTTTTGATGATGTAAGATTGGGCATTCAGACCTTGCTTTTCCTGCTTTTCACCAACTATAGATGGACATTCACACCTTCTTGCAGCCGAACACTTCCGCTCCACCTTTTAGGTTTCTATCACACCTTTTTTTTCACCGCATTTTATAGATTATGGTTGGAAATTCTCAACCACTCATCCGATGACCTCTCCTCCCGCTTTTGTTAATATATTTGAACTTTAGTCAGACATTCACACCTACTTGTAGCCGAACACCACCTCTCTAGCTTTTGATGAGGTATGGTCCGGGATTCTTACCGTTTCTAACACATTTTTCAGCAATTATGGTAGGATATTCACACCTTCTTGCAGCTGAACACCTCCTCTCCCACTTATGATCATGTGCGGATTGATTTTCGAAAATTTTCTTTCATGTTTTCTAGCAATTAATTATGGACATTTAGACCTTCTTGCAGCTGAACACCTCCGCTCCCGCTTTTGATCATACATTGTCAGGCATTCGCACCTTGTCTTACCCGCTTTTTACAAACTTTAGTCGAACATTCACACCTTTTTGCAGCCGAACACAGTTTTTTGCAGCCGAATTTGGGCATTCGCACCTTTTCATACCCACTTTTTACCAACTATGGTCGGACATTCACACCGTCTTACAGCGGAACACCTCCGCTCCCTCTTTTGATGGTGTATGTTCGGGCATTCGAACCTTTTCTTACCCGCTTTTTACAAACTATGCTCGGACATTCAAACATTCTTGTAGCCAAACACATCCACTCCTGCTTTTGATGATGTATGGTATGGCATTCGAACCTACTTGTTGCCCGCTTTTCATTAATTATGGGTGGACATTCACACCTTGTCGCAGCCAAACACCCTGTTTCGATCATGTATGGTTGGACATTCGCACCTTTTCTCACCCGCTTTTTGCAAACTATGGTCGGCCATTCACAGCTTCCTCTCCACCATACTTGTATGGTGGGATATTCACACCCACTTGCATCCGAAGACCTCCGCCCCCACTTTTGTTGATATTTAGTCGGTCATTCGCACCTTACCCGCTTTTGGCAAACTATGGCCTTCTTGCAGCCAAAAACCTCTGATCTCGCTTTTGATGATGTAAGGTTGGGCATTCAGACCTTGCTTCACCTGCTTTTCACCAAATATAGTCGGACATTCACACCTTCTTGCAGCCGAACACTTCCGCTCCACCTTTTAGTTTTCTATGGGGCATTCCCACCTTTATTTTCACCGCATTTTATAAAAACACCACAGGAACACCGTATTGAGGCTTTGTTCTGACCGCTCATTCGGTGTCGCGTTTCTTTCAAGCATTTCTCCTGGTTAGCCCGCACTCGGCTCGCTCCCAGAGCCGTGTTAAAGTCTACTTCGCATTCACTCTCTTTTCTCAGCAGACTGAAAGAAACTTCCATCCTGCACCGCTGTTAGCTTTTTCACAAGAGCAGAGGAGAGCGCACCGTTCCCAGCGGCACTGCAGTACCGGGTCGATGCTTGGAGTGAATGGAGCAAGCTCCTTTTTCAACTCCTATTGATAAAAATCCATTTAATATGTAGTCCTTGCATAGACATATCACATATTAAACTGATAAGTACAGATGGATTATGTGCAATTAGTAAAGAGAGTAGAGGACGATCTCTCTCGTTGGAAGTCCTTACCTATATCACTTATGGGGAGAGTTACAACCATTAAAATGATGATACTACCAAAAGTTAACTATTTGTTCTCAATGATCCCCATAAAACCATCTGCTACTTGGTTTAAGTCACTAGATTCATGCATCTCCAAATTTCTGTGGAAAAACAAACCACCACGTATTAGTTTAAAAACCCTACAGAAGACCAAGGACAGTGGTGGATTAGATTTACCTCATTTTCAGCACTATTCCTTAGCCAATAGGTTACAATATATATCAAAATGGTTTAAACCTTGTTGTTGTCACAGTTCCCAGAGACGTTGTAATCGTTGAGGATTCTATATTCACCCCCTCATTAGAGGCACGTGTTGCAGATTGATGACACTGAATCTTCTTCTCTGTTCATTGCTGGCATCATTCCCAGCATCGTAAGTGTTCGTGGCATTGTTAGCCTCTTCTTCTGGATCTTGATATCGAGCATCCTTTTGTATTTCTGGTTTGTAAGTCCTCTCTCTTCGTTCACCGGAGTCTTCGTCTCTTTGTCCTTGAGTTTGGTGATTTTTTCTTCTTTTGATGCCTTGACACAGTGTGACAGGTGATACCACATGGGAGATCCTTTAACTTGGACTGCTGTCCCTGTGCTGCGAAATGGCTGTGCTGCTCAAATGGTCTCTCCTTCATCATATACACAGTTATTTATACATCACCTTCCACCATGAAGCGTTGTCCCTTTTTGTTTCTCTCTTTGTTCTTAAAATGCTGTTATAAATGTCTAAACCAATCCATTAAACTAGATCATTTTGGCAGTAAAGCGATCTACAATGTGCTTGGTCGCAAAGCTGCTCATCTGTGGTAAACAGCTCTTCAGAAAGGCATTCTTCAATTGATTTCACTCATTTTATGTAATAATTTTGTGATTTCCTACAAAACTACACTTCTTCTCCCATCTGTCTGAGTATTTAATATTGTCTGGGTCCCGTTAAAACATGTATTTTTCCCATCTAATTCCTTGTTTGCTTTAAAACAAGTATTCCCCATTTTCTATCCCTTCAGTAGCCAACCAGTTTGTATGGAGTACACTGGAGCAACTTGACTGATCAGTAAAACACTGCTTTTGTTGTCACCGCAAGGCTTCCCCCGTCGGTTGTTTCACTGAGACACTACTGAGTAACTACAACTCAACACAGTTTATACACATAACATTCATATACATACTAACAAACAAACAAACAATAATTTATCGCAATTTTCTCATCTCTGTTTGAACGTACACCCAGGTAAATATTCCTGTAGTCTTCTCATACCGACTATGGACCCATTCATTGTTTAACTTCACTGTTTTGCAAATCCTAATTGAATATTACACATTGACATTGAACTTTACTGGATAAGCAGGTCTTCATTGCATTCAGCAGCCTATATGTGAGCATTTATGTGTAAGCTGTTCTTCTTTGCATTTATCAGCAGCAAGCAATTCTTCACTGCACATGCATATGTAAATAGTAAAACAATTCCAATGTGTTAGCGAAACCTTCTATATCACAGTGGTTTCTAAGGTCTATTTTAAGTTCTTTGCCATCAGTGAGATGACATTGTTTACAAAGTGTGTCAAATTATCACTGAAGATCTTTTCAGGAATTTCAAATCTAGAAATGAGTTATTTTACGCGTGATTTTGCTACTGAGAGTGCATCTGCTTGTGCACATGGAAATATTTCAGACCATTTGGTAAAAACCTCTGTTGTCACTGAGCAGAATCGTTTCCCTTAACATTAATTTAGTTCAATGAAATCTACAAAATAATGAAATAATGAAATCCAAACAAATATGTTGAAAAAGATACACTGGCTTAGGGAATTATCTTCGTTTTGGTCTTAGATTGCCCTGTGGAATGTATTTTGCACATATTTGACCTGCTAGACAAAACTTTATTCATTTATTTATTCTAAAAAAATGTTTTTAATAATTAGTAAAACCATATGCTGTAAAAACCTGGTTCATTATTGCTTCCATCCCTCCTGTTGAGACATGACATGGTCCGTGGCTCAATACTGCAGCATATTTAAACAAATTCTTTGGCAGTATGGTTTTCCTTCCGGTCATTCATACGAGTCTATTGTAGATGGCAATTGAATAACATCTAATAATGCTAAAATATTTGTAGTTTATACATTTAGCTGTGGATGTCAACATACCTGTTTTCCCAATGCTGTGTTAACACATGTACAGTTGAGAAGGCATACTGACTGTCAGTGTAAACGTTAACAACCTTTTTGTTATTTAATTTACAAGCTTCAGTTAAAGCTACCAATTCGACTGCTTGAACAGAGTAATTTTTTGGTAGTGGTTGTTTTAAGAAAACTTCAGTTTCTGTTACTACTGCAAATCCTGTAGCATTTGTGCCATCAGGGTTTTTTTCCTTGATCTGTTGAATAAATATAGTTATTTCTGCATTTTCATAACGTATATCAGTTAAGTCTGGCCTGGGTAAAACACTGATGGTTATTTCTGGCTTTCCATCTGTGGGGTAGGTAGCAGTGTGGATGGATTAAGTGTAGCACATCTCTCGACAACAAGGTGTGGCTGTGAAAGAAGAACTGTTATGTAGGAGAGATGTCTGGTAAAGATATTTTGTTAAGTAACCATATCACAGCCACTGCATGAGGTACCTTAAGTGTTAATGGGTGAAATAACACCATTATTGTTGATGCCTGCACTGCCAATGGCTTCTGGCCATTGATTCAAAAGTACGATCTCGTCCCTTTTTCCCCCTTTCAGTGGACACTGGCCCCTAATTACCGCAATTCAGCAGGGGGTCTTTCATTAGGAGTACTGGACTCCCCCGTGCACGGTTTCAGCTCCGACCCTGGACAGCGGAAAAAACTTTGAGATCTGGTTTGAGGACCCAATTGTTGAGAAAAGTCTCTCAATGAGACTCAGAGTTGCTGGAGTCAGTTAATGCAAAGGTTTAATCTTGCAGCAAGTTCAAGAATGTGTGTGTGTATGGGTGTATGTGTGCGAACGTGTGTGAGTTTGTGTGTGTGAGAGTTTAAAGAACCTGTAATCCACAGGCAGGCCTTAACTAGCATGGCACGGGTCCAGCCTGTCTCATCTTTTTTGGAGGGTCCAGCGCTCGGCCGTAACCCTTCTGTCTGTTTGGACTCTCACATACATTCGGTTAATCATAGAAAAACGAGAACAAAACTTTTTAGCCCCTTAAATTCATAAAACAGACATGGTGCAGTTATTTCCATTCTAGAAAATAAGAGTAATCACCACCATTCCTATAAATTCTGGATATTCTAACAATCTGAATCTTTTTTAAATGTTCGATGAAGCCCTTTGCTGTTCTGTTTAGAGACTCAGCTGATCATAAACCAAGTTTTGCTCTTGAACCAAGCTTCTAAACTCTTCACCTTTTTCATTTCTCAGTTAGTATTCACTTTAAAACTGATTAAAAGAAAAATTAAATGAATGCCTATCAACAAATGTGGGATCTAAACTCTAGTGCTTCCTCTAAAATAATTTCCTTTCTCAATTCAGAAATGTGTGTGTGTAAGTCACAACACCCGTGACACCAAAACGGCTTTCTTTTCTCTCTTTTCTCTACACTCTGCACTGTGAGCACACACAACAAATCAGAAAGGCTTTTTTCTCTCTTTTCTACATTATGGACTGTGGGGACACAAAACCGCTCTCTCTTTTTTTTTTTTGATTGTGTGCCAGGGCGTTGTCTCACGTATTAGATTATGCTTAAGATACGAATGAGTTTATCAGTCACATCAGAATCCATACATACTGATCCTCCCGTAATAAAATGGTCGGATCTTATCAAACACACTTTGTTTCTTGTGACAAGTCAGCGAAACAGCGTATACACGTCAAGACACTGAATCAAGTTTGCCACAAGAACTCATAAGTTTGGCAGTATTGCTCTGCCGTCAGCAATCATACACCCATTTTATTTTCATGAGACATGTGCAGGCACCTGTTCATCTACTGTTCTATCACTATGAATTAGTTTATCTATTATCAATAAGGATACTTCTACAACTACTATCAAAGTATGTCCGGACTTCTTATGTTGTCAGTTGCTATATATCAATAAGTGGGTTGCTACTGAAAAGCATTAAGCATGTCACACAGCCCAAACATATAACATTTCAGGACACACCACACAGTTAACAACCACAGTGAAGCGTGTCAAAGCCCAAACATGTAACATTCAACAGGACACTTACACAACACATTCAAATCAAACAGTCAGACAACATACAAGAACCTATACCCCAGCCGGCATTGCTCCCTGCCTATTTTCCTACAACTCACTATGTGTGCGCACACCTTTATTCACAAACTCTTCAACTTATACTCTTTTACCGAAGCTGCTACAGCTCGATTGGCCAAATACCCTTAGATCCTATTTCGGTGAATTTGACATCTGCCTTGCATGTAACAGATTAGCGGTTTAGCAGTTTTAATTTAGTTTGAGTGAAGGAATTCATTTTATAGCAAAATCCGAAATCGTGAAGAACTCATGGAAGTAAGCTTATTCTCGGATTCCTGAATCTTTAGATTTGTTCTTTCTTTTACTGCAAAGTACAACGTTGAGCAGCACTAATGAGTTGTTTCTATTTTTGGCAGCCTTTACCTTTGCGGATGAAGCCCTTTCTGTCTGTGCAAAAGAAATCTTATTACTGTGCAGAGTGACTTCTCTGAGTAGAGTCGCCTTACTTGTTGCGACTGTGCCAATGTTCGAAGCTGGAGTGCAAAGTTGTTGCTTGAATGGTGCTCGCTGGAGCGTGCGGTAGTGTAAAGTTATACCATTTAAAAGGGCTGAAGAGTGCTCAGTGCAGCGGGTGGGCCGAGGTGCAAAGTGACACTATGGCCATAAAAAGAACACCGCTACAAGTGCGCATTGTGCCAGGAAGGGCCCTCGGACGTGAACCAGTGGACAGTTATCGCTTCTCGGCCTTTTGGCTAAGATCAAGTGTAGTATCTGTTCTTATCAGTTTAATGTCTGATGTGTCCTCTATGCGAGGACTACATATTAAATGGATTTGTATCAATAGGAGTTGAAAAAGGAGCTTGCTCCGTTCACTCCAAGCATCGACCCGGTACTGTAGTGCCCCTGGGAACGGTGCGCTCTCCTCTGCTCTTGTGAAAAAGCAAACAGCGGTGCAGGATGGAAGTTTCAGGGAGCCTAAGATGAAACTTTCTTTTAGTCTGCTGAGAAAAGAGAGTGAATGCGAAGTAGACTTTAACACGGCTCTGGGAGCAAGCCGAGTGCGGGCTAACCAGGAGAATTGCTTGAAAGAAATGCGACACCGAATGAGCGGTCAGAACAAAGCCTCAATACGGTGTTCCTGTGGTGTTTTTATAAAATGCGGTGAAAAAAAAGGTGTGAATGCCACATAGAAAACTAAAAGGTGGAGCGGAAGTGTTCGGCTGCAAGAAGGTGTGAATGTCCGACTATATTTGGTGAAAAGCAGGTGAAGCAAGGTCTGAATGCCCAACCTTACATCATCAAAAGCGAGATCAGAGGTTTTTGGCTGCAAGAAGGCCATAGTTTGCCAAAAGTGGGTAAGGTGCGAATGACCGACTAAATATCAACAAAAGTGGGGGCGGAGGTCTTCGGATGCAAGTGGGTGTGAATATCCCACCATAGAAGTATGGTGGAGAGGAAGCTGTGAATGGCCGACCATAGTTTGCAAAAAGCGGGTGAGAAAAGGTGCGAATGTCCAACCATACATGATCAAAACAGGGAGCGGAGGTGTTTGGCTGCGACAAGGTGTGAATGTCCACCCATAATTAATGAAAAGCGGGCAACAAGTAGGTTCGAATGCCCAACCATACATCATCAAAAGCAGGAGTGGATGTGTTCGGCTACAAGAAGGTTTGAATGTCCGAGCATAGTTTGTAAAAAGCTGGTAAGAAAAGGTTCGAATGCCTGAACATACATCATCAAAAGCAGGACTGGATGTGTTCGGCTACAAGAAGGTTTGAATGTCCGACCATAGTTGGTAAAAAGTGGGTATGAAAAGGTTCGAATGCCCAAGTTCGGCTGAAAAAAACTGTGTTCGGCTGCAAAAAGGTGTGAATGTTTGACTAAAGTTTGTAAGACAAGGTTCGAATGCCTGACAATGTATGATCAAAAGCGGGAGCGGAGGTGTTCAGCTGCAAGAAGGTCTAAATGTCCATCATTAATTGCTAGAAAACATGAAAGAAAATTTTCGAAAATCAATCTGCACATGATCATAAGTGGGAGAGGAGGTGTTCAGCTGCAAGAAGGTGTGAATGTCCTACCATAATTGCTGAAAAATGTGTTAGAAACGGTAAGAATGCCGGACCATACATCATCAAAAGCTAGAGAGGTGGTGTTCGGCTGCAAGTAGGTGTGAATGTCTGACTAAAGTTCAAATATATTAACAAAAGCGGGAGGAGAGGTCTTCGGATGAGTGGTTGAGAATTTCCAACCATAATCTATAAAAAGCGGTGAAAAAAAAGGTGTGATAGAAACCTAAAAGGTGGAGCGGAAGTGTTCGGCTGCAAGAAGGTGTGAATGTCCGTCTATAGTTGGTGAAAAGCAGGAAAAGCAAGGTCTGAATGCCCAATCTTACATCATCAAAAGCGAGATCAGAGGTGTTTGGCGGCAAGAAAACGGGTAAGGTGTGAACGACCGACTAAATATCAACAAAAGTGGGGGCGGAGGTCTTCGGATGCAAGTGGGTGTGAATATCCCACCATACAAGTATGGTGGAGAGGAAGCTGTGAATGTCCGACCATGGTTTGTAAAACGCGGGTAAGACAAGGTGCGAATGTCCGACAATGTATGATCAAAAGAGGGAGCGGAGGTGTTCGGCTGCAAGGTCTGAATTTCCAACCATAATTTGTAAACACCGTTGAAGAAAAGCCTCGAAAGCCCGACTATACACCATCAAAAGCGGGAGCAGAGGTGTTCAGCTGCAAGAAGGTCTGAATGTCCACCAATAATTACTGAAAAATGGGTAAGAAGAGGTGTGAATGCCCAACTATACATCATCAAAAGCAGAAGTGGATGTGTTCGGCCACAAGAAGGTTTGAATGTCCGACCAGAGTTTGTAAAAGGCGGGTAAGAAAAGGTTTGAATGCCCGAACATACACAATCAAAAGAGGGAGCGGAGGTGTTTCGCTGCAAGAAGGTGTGAATGTCCGAGCATAGTTTGTAAAAAGCGGGTAAGAAAAGGTTCGAATGCCCGAACATACACCATCAAAAGAGGGAGCGGAGGTGTTCCGCTGTAAGAAGGTGTGAATGTCCAACCATAGTTGGTAAAAAGCGGGTAAGAAAAGGTTAAAATACCCGACTCTACACAATCAATAGCGGGAGCGGAGTTGTTCGGCTAAAAGAAGGTGTGAAAGTCCGACCATGGTTTGTAAAAAGCGGGTAAGAAAAGGTTCGAATGCAAAAATATACACCATCAAAAGCGGAAGCCGAGGTGTTCGGCTGCAAGTAGGTCTGAATGTCCACCCATAATTAATGAAAAGCGGGCAACAAGTAGGTTCGAATGCCCAACCATACATCAACAAAAGCAGGAGTGGATGTGTTTGGCTACAAGAAGGTTTGAATGTCCGAGCATAGTTTGTAAAAAGCGGGTAAGAAAAGGTGCGAATGCCCGACAATGTATGATCAAAAGAGGGAGTGGAGGTTTTCGGCTACAAGAAGGTTTGAATGTCCAACCATAGTTTGTAAAAAGCGGGTAAGAAAAGGTTCGAATGCCCGAATATATACCATCATAAGCGGAAGCGGAGGTGTTCGGCTGCAAGAAGGTGTGAACGTCCGACCAAAGTTTGTAAAAAGCAGTTAAGAAAAGGTTCGAATATCCAACCAAACATAATCAAAAGTGGGAGCAGAGCTGTTCGACTGCAAGTAGGTGTGAATTTCCACCCATAATTCCTGAAAAATGGGTAAGAAAAGGTGCGAATGCCCAACCATACATCATCAAAAGAAGAAGTGGATGTGTTCTGCTACAAGAAGGTTTGAATGTCCGACCATAGCTTGTAAAAAGTGGGTAAGAAAAAGTTCGAATGCTCGAACATACACCATCAAAATTGGGAGCGGAGGTGTTCCGCTGTAAGACGGTGTGAATGTCTGACCATAATTGGTAAAAAGCGGGTAAGAAAAGGTTAAAATACCCGACTGTACACAATCAATAGCGGGAGCGGAGTTGTTCGGCTACAAGAAGGTGTGAAAGTCCGACCATGGTTTGTAAAACGCGGGTAAGACAAGGTGCGAATGCCCGACAATGTATGATCAAAAGAGGGAGCGGAGGTGTTCGGCTGCAAGGTCTGAATTTCCAACCATAATTTGTAAACACCGTTGAAGAAAAGCCTCGAAAGCCCGACTATACACCATCAAAAGCGGGAGCAGAGGTGTTCAGCTGCAAGAAGGTCTGAATGTCCACCAATAATTACTGAGAAATGGGTAAGAAAAGGTGTGAATGCCCAACTATACATCATCACAAGCAGAAGTGGATGTGTGCGGCCACAAGAAGGTTTGAATGTCCGACCATAGTTTGTAAAAGGCGGGTAAGAAAAGGTTTAAATGCCCGAACATACACAATCAAAAGAGGGAGCGGAGGTGTTTCGCTGCAAGAAGGTGTGAATGTCCGAGCATAGTTTGTAAAAAGTGGGTAAGAAAAGGTTCGAATGCCAGAACATACACCATCAAAAGAGGGAGCGGAGGTTTTCCGCTGTAAGAAGGTGTGAATGTCCGACCATAGTTGGTAAAAAGCGGGTAAGAAAAGGTTCGAATGCCCGAATATATACCATCAAAAGCGGAAACGGAGGTGTTCGGCTGCAAGAAGGTGTGAACGTCCGACCAAAGTTTGTAAAAAGCAGTTAAGAAAAGGTTCGAATATCCAACCAAACATAATCAAAAGTGGGAGCAGAGCTGTTCGACTGCAAGTAGGTGTGAATGTCCACCCATAATTCCTGAAAAATGGGTAAGAAAAGGTGCGAATGCCCAACCATACATCATCAAAAGAAGAAGTGGATGTGTTCTGCTACAAGAAGGTTTGAAGGTCCGACCATAGTTTGTAAAAAGTGGGTAAGAAAAAGTTTGAATGCCCGAACATACACCATCAAAAGAGGGAGCGGAGGTGTTCCGCTGTAAGACGGTGTGAAAGTCCGATCATAATTGGTAAAAAGCGGGTAAGAAAAGGTTAAAATACCCGACTCTACACAATCAATAGCGGGAGCGGAGTTGTTCGGCTACAAGAAGGTGTGAAAGTCCGACCATGGTTTGTAAAACGCGGGTAAGACAAGGTGCGAATGCCCGACAATGTATGATCAAAAGAGGGAGCGGAGGTGTTCGGCTGCAAGGTCTGAATTTCCAACCAATAATTACTGAAAAATGGGTAATAAAAGGTGTGAATGCCCAACTATACATCATAAAAAGCAGAAGTGGATGTGTTCGGCCACAAGAAGGTTTGAATGTCCGACCATAGTTTGTAAAAAGCGGGTAAGAAAAGGTTCGAATGCCCGAACATACACAATCAAAAGAGGGAGCGGAGGGGTTTCGCTGCAAGAAGGTGTGAATGTCCGAGCATAGTTTGTAAAAAGTGGGTAAGAAAAGGTTCGAATGCCAAAATATACACCATCAAAAACGGAAGCCGAGGTGTTCGGCTGCAAGTAGGTGTGAATGTCAGATCATAATTTGCAAAAAGCTGATGAGAAAGGTGTGAATGACCGACAATAATTACTGAAAAATGTGTTAGAAAAGGTAAGAATGCCGGACTATTCATCATCAAAAGCAGAGAAGAGGTGTTCGGATGCAAGAAGCTGTGAATGTCCAGCCATAATTACTCAAAAACGGGTAAGAAAAGGTAGTATTGCCAGACCATAAATGATCAAAACAGGGAGCGGAGGTGTTCCGCTGTAAGGTGTGAATGTCCGACCATAATTGGTAAAAAGCGGGTAAGAAAAGGTTAAAATACCCGACTGTACACAATCAATAGCGGGAGCGGAGTTGTTTGGCTACTAAAAGGTGTGAAAGTCCGACCATACATCCTCAAAAGCAGAACTGGATGTGTTCGGCTACAAGAAGGTTTGAATGTCCGACCATAGTTTGTAAAAAGCGGGTAAGAAAAGGTTCGAATGCCCAAACATACACCATCAAAAGAGGGAGTGGAGGTGTTCCGCCATAAGAAGGTGTGAATGTCCGACCGTAGTTGGTAAAAAGTTGGTAAGAAAAGGTTAAAATACCCGACTGCACACAATCAATAGCGGGAGCGAATGTGTTCGGCTACAAGAAGGTGTGAAAGTCCGACCATGTTTTGTAAAAAGCGGGTAAGAAAAGGTGCGAATGCCCGACAATGTATGATCAAAAGAGGGAGCGGAGGTTTTCGGCTAAAAGAAGGTCTGAATGTCCAACCATAATTTGTAAAAACCGGGGAAGAAAAGGTTTGAAAGCCCGACTATACACCATCAAAAGCGGGAGCAGAGGGGTTCAGCTGCAAGAAGGTCTGAATGTCCATCAATAATTGCTAGAAAACATGAAAGAAAATTTTCGAATATCAAACCGCACATGATCATAAGTGGGAGCGGAGGTGTTTAGCTGCAAGAAGGTGTGAATGTCCACCCATAATTCCTCAAAAATGGATAAAAAAAAAAGGTGCGAATGCCCAACCATACATCATCAAAAGCAGGTGTGAATGTCAGATCATAATTTGCAAAAACCTGATGAGAAATGGTGAGAATGCCCGACTATACACCATCAAATGCGGGAGCGGAGGTGTTCGGCTGTGAGTAGGTGTGAATGTCCGACCATACTTGCTGAAAAATATGACAAAGCAGTTTTCACTTGGTTTGAGTGAAGGATTTCATTTTATATCAAAATCCGAAATTGTGTAGAACTCGTGGAAATAAGTTTATTCTCGGATTCCTAAAGGTTTAGTGTTGTTCTTTGGTATACTGCAAAGTAATACTTTTTATTTTGTTGAAACCGATTCAGACATGGATAAATATCAAGGACAAAGCAGTTTTAACTTGGTTTGAGTGAAGGAATTCATTTTATATCAAAATCCGAAATTGTGTAGAACTCGTGGAAATAAGTTTATTCTCGGATTCCTAAAGGTTTAGTGTTGTTCTTTAGTATACTGCAAAGTAATACTTTCTATTTTATTGAAACCGATTAAGTTAAAACTGCTTTGTCCTTCATATTTATCCATGTCATAATAGCTTTAAACAAAAAAGAACGTTGTACTTTGCAGGATAGGAAAGAACAACTCTAAACCTTTTCAGGAATCCGAGAATAAGCTTCTTATCACCAGTTCTACACAATTTCGGATTTTGATATAAAATGAATTCCTTCACTCAAACCAAGTTAAAACTGCTTTGTCCTTCATATTTATCCATGTCTGAATAGGTTTCAACAAAAAAGAAAGTATTAATTTGCAGTATACCAAAGAACAACACTAAACCTTTAGGAATCCGAGAATAAGCTTCTTATCACCAGTTCTACACAATTTCGGATTTTGATATAAAATGAATTCCTTCACTCAAACCAAGTTAAAACTGCTTTGTCCTTAATATTTATCCATGTCTGAATAGGTTTCAACAAAAAAGAAAGTATTACTTTGCAGTATACCAAAGAACAACACTAAACCTTTAGGAATCCGAGAATAAGCTTCTTATCGCCAGTTCTACACAATTTCGGATTTTGACATAAAATGAATTCCTTCACTCAAACCAAGTTAAAACTGCTTTGTCCTTAATATTTATCTGTGTCTGAATAGGTTTCAACAAAAAAGAAAGTATTACTTTACAGTATACCAAAGAACAACACTAAACCTTTAGGAATCCGAGAATAAGCTTCTTATCACCAGTTCTACACAATTTCGGATTTTGATATAAAATGAATTCCTTCACTCAAACCAAGTTAAAACTGCTTTGTCCTTCATATTTATCCATGTCTGAATGGGTTTCAACAAAATAGAAAGTATTACTTTGCAGTATACCAAAGAACAACACTAAACCTTTAGGAATCCGAGAATAAACTTATTTCCACGAGTTCTACACAATTTCGGATTTTGATATAAAATGAATTCCTTCACTCAAACCAAGTGAAAACTGCTTTGTCATATTTTTCAGCAAGTATGGTCGGACATTCACACCTACTCACAGCCGAACACCTCCGCTCCCGCATTTGATGGTGTATAGTCGGGCATTCTCACCATTTCTCATCAGGTTTTTGCAAATTATGATGACATTCACACCTGCTTTTGATGTTGTATGGTTGGGCATTCGCACCTTTTTTTACCCATTTTTCAGGAATTATGGATGGACATTCACACCATCTTAAAGCTGAACACCTCCTCTCCCGCATATGATCATGTGCGGTTTGATATTCGAAAAATTTTCTTTCATGTTTTCTAGCAATTATTGATGGACATTGAGACCTTCTTGCAGCTGAACACCTCTGCTCCCGCTTTTGATGGTGTATAGTTGGGCTTTCGAGCCTTTTCTTCCCCGGTTTTTACAAATTATGGTTGGACATTCAGACCTTCTTGCAGCCGAAAACCTCCGCTCCCTCTTTTGATCATACATTGTCGGGCATTCGCACCTTTTCTTACCCGCTTTTTACAAAACATGGTCGGACTTTCACACCTTCTTGTAGCCGAACACATCCCTTCCCGCTATTGATTGTGTACAGTCGGGTATTTTAACCTTTTCTTACCCGCTTTTTACCAATTATGGTGGGACATTCACACCTTCTTACAGCGGAACACCTCCACTCCCTGTTTTGATCATTTATGGTCTGGCAATACTACCTTTTCTTACCCGTTTTTGAGTTATTATGGCTGGACATTCACAGCTTCTTGCAGCCGAACACCTCTTCTCCGGCTTTTGATGATGAATGGTCCGGCATTCTTACCTTTTCTAACACATTTTTCAGCAATTATTGTCGGTCATTCACACCTTTCTCATCAGCTTTTTACAAATTATGATCTGACATTCACACCTACTTGCAGCCGAACACCTCGGCTTCCGCTTTTGATGGTGTATATTTTGGCATTCGAACCTTTTCTTACCCGCTTTTTACAAACCATGGTCGGACTTTCATACCTTCTTTTAGCCGAACAACTCCGCTCCCGCTATTGATTGTGTAGAGTTGGGTATTTTAGCCTTTTCTTACCCGCTTTTTACCAACTATGGTCGGAAATTCACACCTTCTTACAGCGGAACACCTCCGCTCCCTCTTTTGATGGTGTATGTTCTGGCATTCGAACCTTTTCTTACCCACTTTTTACAAACTCTGGTCGGACATTCACACCTTCTTGCAGTGAAACACCTCCGCTCCCTCTTTTGATTGTGTATGTTCGGGCATTCGAACCTTTTCTTACCCGCCTTTTACAAACTATGGTCGGACATTCAAACCTTCTTGTGGCCGAACACATCCACTTCTGCTTGTGATGATGTATAGTTTGGCATTCACACCTTTTCTTACCCATTTTTCAATAATTATTGGTGGACATTCAGACCTTCTTGCAGCTGAACACCTCCGCTCCCGCTTTTGATGGTGTATAGTCGGGCTTTCGAGCCTTTTCTTCAACGGTGTTTACAAATTATGGTTGGAAATTAAGACCTTGCAGCCGAACACCTCCGCTCCCTCTTTTGATCATACATTGTCGGGCATTCACACCTTGTCTTACCCGCTTTTTACAAACCATGGTCGGACTTTCACACCTTCTTGTAGCCGAACAACTCCGCTCCCGCTATTGATTTTGTACAGTCCGGTTTTTTAACCTTTTCTTACCCGCTTTTTACCAACTATGGTCGGACATTCGCAGCATCTTACAGCGGAACACCTCCGCTCCCTCTTTTGATGGTGTATGTTCGGGCATTCGAACTTTTTCTTACCCGCTTTTTACAAACTATGGTCGGACATTCAAACCTTCTTGTAGCAGAACACATCCACTTCTTCTTTTGATGATGTATGGTTGGGCATTCGCACCTTTTCTTACCCATTTTTCAGGAATTATGGGTGGATATTCACACCTACTTGCAGTCGAACAGCTCTGCTCCCACTTTTGATTATGTTTGGTTGGATATTCGAACCTTTTCTTAACTGCTTTTTACAAACTTTGGTCGGACGTTCACACCTTCTTGCAGCCGAACACCTCCGCTTCCGCTTTTGATGGTATATATTCGGGCATTCGAACCTTTTCTTACCCACTTTTTACCAACTATGGTCGGACATTCACACCGTCTTTCAAGTGTAACACCTCCGCTCCCTCTTTTGATGGTGTATGTTCGGGCATTCGCACCTTTTCTTACCCGCTTTTTACAAACTATGGTCGTACATTCAAACCTTGTAGCCGAAAACCTCCACTCCCTCTTTTGATCATACTTTGTCGGGCATTCGCACCTTTTCTTACCCGCTTTTTACAAACTATGCTCGGACATTCAAACCTTCTTGTAGCCAAACACATCCACTCCTGCTTTTGTTGATGTATGGTTGGGCATTCGAACCTACTTGTTGCCCGCTTTTCATTAATTATGGGTGGACATTCACACCTTGTCACAGCCAAACACCTCCGCTCCCTGTTTTGATCATGTATGGTTGGACATTCGCACCTTTTCTCACCCGCTTTTTGCAAACTATGGTCGGCCATTCACAGCTTCCTCTCCACCATACTTGTATGGTGGGATATTCACACCCACTTGCATCCGAAGACCTCCGCCCCCACTTTTGTTGATATTTAGCCGATCATTCGCACCTTACCCGCTTTTGGCAAACTATGGCCTTCTTGCAGCCAAAAACCTCTGATCTCGCTTTTGATGATGTAAGGTTGGGCATTCAGACCTTGCTTCACCTGCTTTTCACCAAATATAGTCGGACATTCACACCTTCTTGCAGCCGAACACTTCCGCTCCACCTTTTAGTTTTCTATGGGGCATTCACACCTTTTTTTACACCGCATTTTATAAAAACACCACAGGAACACCGTATTGAGGCTTTGTTCTGACCGCTCATTCGGTGTCGCGTTTCTTTCAAGCAATTCCCCTGGTTAGCCCACACTCGGCTCGCTCCCAGAGCCATGTTAAAGTCTGCTTCGCATTCACTCTCTTTTCTCAGCAGATTAAAGAAACTTCCATCCTGCACCGCTGTTTGCTTTTTCACAAGAGCAGAGGAGAGCGCACCGTTCCCAGCGGCACTGCAGTACCGGGTCGATGCTTGGAGTGAACGGAGCAAGCTCCTTTTTCAACTCCTATTGATAAAAATCCATTTAATATGTAGTCCTTGCATAGACATATAACATATTAAACTGATAAGTACAGATACTACACTTGATCTTAGCCAAAATGCCGAGAAGCGATAACTGTCCACTGGTTCACGTCCGAGGGCCCTTCCTGGCACAATGCGCACTTGTAGCGGTGTTCGTTTTATGGCCATAGTGTCACTTTGCACCTCCGCCCACCCGCTGCACTGAGCACTCTTCAACCCTTTTAAATGGCATAACTTTACACTACCGCACGCTCCAGCGAGCACCATTCAAGCAACATCGGCACAGTCGCAGCAAGTGAGGCGACTCTACTCAGAGAAGTCACTCTGCGCAGTAACAAGATTTCTTTTGCACAGACAGAAAGGGCTTCACCCGCAAAGGTAAAGCCTGCCAAAAATAGAAACAACTCATTAGTGCTGCTCTACACGGAAGTCTTTAGTAAAAGGCGAAAGACTTGTACATTATGAAGAGAAACCAGTGTATGATTATCCATCACTGCGGGAGCAGGGCATCAGGCTAGTTGGCATAGCCACCTTCCCCATGGTGAGCTTTGCTTGGTTGAGACGCTTGCTCCCCCCCCTTGCTCCTCGGCTGACCAAGTAGGAACAATCGGCCATATTCGATGGCTGCCTTGTCTTTTACTCTGTGCAAAAGACAAGGCAGCCACAAACAACACGGGAACACCGTGTTGAGGCTTTGATCTGACTGCTCATTCGGTGTCGCGTTTCTTTCAAGCAATTCTCCCAGTTAGCCTGCACTCGGCTCGCTCCCAGAACCGTGTTAAAGTCTGCTTCGCATTCACTCTCTTTTATCAGCAGATTAAAAGAAAGTTTCATCTTAGGCTCCCTGAAACTTCCATCCTGCACCGCTGTTTGCTTTTTCACAAGAGCAGAGGAGAGCGCACCGTTCCCAGGGGCACTGCAGTACCGGGTCGATGCTTGGAGTGAACGGAGCAAGCTCCTTTTTCAACTCCTATTGATACAAATCCATTTAATATGTAGTCTCGCATAGAGGACATATCAGACATTCAATTCAATTCAATTCAATTCAATTTTATTTATATAGCGCCAGATTACAACAATTGTCATCTCAAGGCACTTAAGTAATATAGTCCAATTCAAGCCAATTGGAATTCAATTCATTGTAATCATGATCCAATTAATTCATATAGAGCCAATTCAAAAAATTAATATCCTAGCTAAGGAAACCAACAGATTGCACCGAAACGTGTCTTCAGTCCAATCTCCCGTCCTGAGCGTGCCTGTGGCAACTGTGGAAAGGAACGACTCCCTTTTAACAGGAAGAAACCTCTGGCAGAACCAGACTCAGGAAGGGTGGCCATCCGCCTCGACCAGCTGGGGTTTAAGAAGATAAGAACAGATACTACACTTGATCTTAGCCAAAAGGCCGAGAAGCGAGAACTGTCCACTGGTTCACGTCCGAGGGCCCTTCCTGGCACAATGCGCACTTGTAGCGGTGTTCTTTTTATGGCCATAGTGTCACTTTGCACCTCCGCCCACCCGCTGCACTGAGCACTCTTCAGCCCTTTTAAATGGTATAACTTTACACTACCACACGCTCCAGCGAGCACCATTCAAGCAACAACTTTGCACTCCAGCTTCGAACATCGGCACAGTCGCAACAAGTAAGGCGACTCTACTCAGAGAAGTCACTCTGCACAGTAACAAGATTTCTTTTGCACAGACAGAAAGGGCTTCATCCGCAAAGGTAAAGCCTGCCAAAAATAGAAACAACTCATTAGTGCTGCTCAACGTTGTACTTTGCAGTAAAAGAAAGAGCAAATCTAATGTTTCAGGAATCCGAGAATAAGCTTACTTTCATGAGTTCTTCACGATTTCGGATTTTGCTATAAAATGAATTCCTTCACTCAAACTAAATTAAAACTGCTAAACCGCTAATCTGTTACATACAAGGCAGATGTCAAATTCACCGAAATAGGATCTAAGGGTATTTGGCCAATCGAGCTGTAGCAGCTTCGGTAAAAGAGTATAAGTTGAAGAGTTTGTGAATAAAGGTGTGCGCACACATAGTGAGTTGTAGGAAAATAGGCAGGGAGCAATGCCGGCTGGGGTATATGTTCTTGTATGTTGTCTGACTGTTTGATTTGAATGTGTTGTGTAAGTGTCCTGTTGAATGTTACATGTTTGGGCTTTGACACGCTTCACTGTGGTTGTTAACTGTGTGGTGTGTCCTGAAATGTTATATGTTTGGGCTGTGTGACATGCTTAATGCTTTTCAGTAGCAACCCACTTATTCATATATAGCAACTGACAACATAAGAAGTCCGGACATACTTTGATAGTAGTTGTAGAAGTATCCTTATTGATAATAGATAAACTAATTCATAGTGATAGAACAGTAGATGAACAGGTGCCTGCACATGTCTCATGAAAATAAAATGGGTGTATGATTGCTGACGGCAGAGCAATACTGCCAAACTTATGAGTTCTTGTGGCAAACTTGATTCAGTGTCTTGACGTGTATACGCTGTTTCGCTGACTTGTCACAAGAAACAAAGTGTGTTTGATAAGATCCGACCATTTTATTACGGGAGGATCAGTATGTATGGATTCTGATGTGACTGATAAACCCATTCGTATCTTAAGCATAATCTAATACGTGAGACAACGCCCTGGCACACAATCAAAAAAAAAAAAGAGAGAGAGCGGTTTTGTGTCCCCACAGTCCATAATGTAGAAAAGAGAGAAAAAAGCCTTTCTGATTTGGTGTGTGTGCTCACAGTGCAGAGTGTAGAGAAAAGAGAGAAAAGAAAGCCGTTTTGGTGTCACGGGTGTTGTGACTTACACACACACATTTCTGAATTGAGAAAGGAAATTATTTTAGAGAAAGCACTAGAGTTTAGATCCCACATTTGTTGATAGGCATTCATTTAATTTTTCTTTTAATCAGTTTTAAAGTGAATACTAACTGAGAAATGAAAAAGGTGAAGAGTTTAGAAGCTTGGTTCAAGAGCAAAACTTGGTTTATGATCAGCTGAGTCTCTAAACAGAACAGCAAAGGGCTTCATCGAACATTTAAAAAAGATTCAGATTGTTAGAATATCCAGAATTTATAGGAATGGTGGTGATTACTCTTATTTTCTAGAATGGAAATAACTGCACCATGTCTGTTTTATGAATTTAAGGGGCTAAAAAGTTTTGTTCTCGTTTTTCTATGATTAACCGAATGTATGTGAGAGTCCAAACAGACAGAAGGGTTACGGCCGAGCGCTGGACCTTCCAAAAAAGATGAGACAGGCTGGACCTGTGCCATACTAGTTAAGACCTGCCTGTGGATAACAGGTTCTTTAAACTCTCACACACACAAACTCACACACGTTCGCACACATACACCCATACACACACACCTTCTTGAACTTGCTGCAAGATTAAACATTTGCATTAACTGACTCCAGCAACTCTGAGTCTCATTGAGAGACTTTTCTCAACAATTGGGTCCTCAAACCAGATCTCAACGTTTTTTCCGCTTTCCAGGGTCGGAGCTGAAACCGTGCACGGGGGAGTCCAGTACTCCTAATGAAAGACCCCCTGCTGAATTGCGGTAATTAGGGGCCAGTGTCCACTGAAAGGGGGAAACAGGGACGAGATCGTACTTTTGAATCAATGGCCAGAAGCCATTGGCAGTGCAGGCATCAACAATAATGGTGTTATTTCACCCATTAACACTTAAGGTACCTCATGCAGTGGCTGTGATATGGTTACTTAACAAAATATCTTTACCAGACATCTCTCCTACATAACAGTTCTTCTTTCACAGCCACACCTTGTTGTCGAGAGATGTGCTACACTTAATCCATCCACACTGCTACCTACCCCACAGATGGAAAGCCTCATGATTGCATGTCAGAAATAACCATCAGTGTTTTACCCAGGCCAGACTTAACTGATATACGTTATGAAAATGCAGAAATAACTATATTTATTCAACAGGTCAAGCAAAAAACCCTGATGGCACAAATGCTACAGGATTTGCAGTAGTAACAGAAACTGAAGTTTTCTTAAAACAACCACTACCAAAAAATTACTCTGTTCAAGCAGTCGAATTGGTAGCTTTAACTGAAGCTTGTAAATTAAATAACAAAAAGGTTGTTAACGTTTACACTGACAGTCAGTATGCCTTCTCAACTGTACATGTGTTAACACAGCATTGGAAAAACAGGTATGTTGACATCCACAGCTAAATGTATAAACTACAAATATTTTAGCATTATTAGATGTTATTCAATTGCCATCTACAATAGACTCGTATGAATGACCGGAAGGAAAACCATACTGCCAAAGAATTTGTTTAAATATGCTGCAGTATTGAGCCACGGACCATGTCATGTCTCAACAGGAGGGATGGAAGCAATAATGAACAAGGTTTTTACAGCATATGGTTTTACTAATTATTGAATTTTTTTTTTTAGAATAAATAAATGAATAAAGTTTTGTCTAGCAGGTCAAATATGTGCAAAATACATTCCACAGGGCAATCTAAGACCAAAACGAAGATAATTCCCTAAGCCAGTGTATCTTTTTCAACATATTTGTTTGTATTTCATTATTTCATTATTGTGTAGATTTCATTGAACTAAATTAATGTTAAGGGAAACGATTCTGCTCAGTGACAACAGAGGTTTTTACCAAATGGTCTGAAATATTTCCATGTGCACAAGCAGATGCACTCTCAGTAGCAAAATCACGCGTAAAATAACTCATTTCTAGATTTGAAATTCCTGAAAAGATCTTCAGTGATAATTTGACACACTTTGTAAACTATGTCATCTCACTGATGGCAAAGAACTTAAAATAGATCTTAGAAACCACTGTGATATAGAAGGTTTCGCTAACACATTGGAATTGTTTTACTATTTACATATGCATGTGCAGTGAAGAATTGCTTGCTGCTGATAAATGCAAAGAAGAACAGCTTACACATAGATGCTCACATATAGGCTGCTGAATGCAATGAAGACCTGCTTATCCAGTAAAGTTCAATGTCAATGTGTAATATTCAATTAAGATTTGCAAAACAGTGAAGTTAAACAATGAATGGGTCCATAGTCGGTATGAGAAGACTACAGGAATATTTACCTGGGTGTACGTTCAAACAGAGATGAGAAAATTGCGATAAATTATTGTTTGTTTGTTTGTTAGTATGTATATGAATGTTATGTGTATAAACTGTGTTGAGTTGTAGTTACTCAGTAGTGTCTCAGTGAAACAACCGACGGGGGAAGCCTTGCGGTGACAACAAAAGCAGTGTTTTACTGATCAGTCAAGTTGCTCCAGTGTACTCCATACAAACTGGTTGGCTACTGAAGGGATAGAAAATGGGGAATACTTGTTTTAAAGCAAACAAGGAATTAGATGGGAAAAATACATGTTTTAACGGGACCCAGACAATATTATATAGATGTCGCCACTGAAGTAAAGAACATTTACGTGGGATGGTGTGAGGGTCCTCGTTTGGCTGACGTTCGCCAATATGCTCGCCATGCTCAGAACCAAGTTGAGACGCGTAAGACAACCAAAAGGGACAAGTGTGAAAAGGAGCTGCATTTGGCAACCATGACCATGTATTACGCAGTTGGTGTAAACAGAGGACGAGGCCGAAGTCGAAGACGTGGACGTGTGGGAGAGGAGGTCGAAATGGGCCACGCCAGAGCTGTGATCCGAATATTTGTTTTTACTGTGGCCAGACTGGACACTGGAAGAAGGACTGTCCACAGCTAAAAAGTGATGAAATTGGGCAAAAGGCTGACTGAGGGTGGGAGGCAGGTTCTGGACGTCACGCGGCAGCGGAGCCTCCACTAATGGGTGATAGCACAAACACACTCACACATTTTTCCTGCTCTGTGTAGTGAAGCAACGCTTGCCGACTGTGATTCACGTAGTAAAGTTTTGCATGCTATTTCCGTCCTAGAGCAAAGATATTTCTCTCAGAATATAGGAACTTATGTTCATCAGTAGTGACGTCAGGGGAGTTTGATTGTCCTCCAAAGTTAAGTGGAAACCACGTTTACTGTATGTCTGCATCAGGCCAGGTTGTGAAGGAGAAAATGACAATGCCCATTGCGTGTTGTCACTCCCGATGAGCTCTCCTTCAAACACTCATTTTTGTTATCAGAGTTGTGTCCCATTAACCTGATGGGCTGTGATCTCATGTGTAAATTAGGCATTATTTTAACTTCTACACCAGAGGGTGTTAAGGTTATGTTACAGCCTGACAAAGTTTTCACAGCAGTGCAGTTTGATTCATCGGCACTTACATATGCTTATGAGTGGAAACTTCCCAGCTCTCCTTTTTCACAACAACTAGTGGAAGAAGCAAAAGCGTTAGTTTCACCCCTTTCTGATTTCATGCAACCTACTGATTTGCACTGCACATCACACATTTCTTTGGGGCCTGACAATGACTATGAGAAGAAGTGAAAAAATATGTGCGCCTACTTTATTGGCTGTGTCGCTCACTCCAGAGCACTTCGATTTTTTTAATGTTTGTGGTACTCGCCCTCACATTTCCTTGGCCAAACGTACACACTGGCAGTGACAAGGTGTGGGAGAGTTTGTTGCGACATGTCAGAAAGAAATGGAGTGGACCGTTTCACCTGCTGATCCAAATTTGATGTTTTCTGAACGATTGTCAGCATAGAAAAAAACATTTTTGAGTACAATGCATTGTCAAAGAACTGTGGACTTAATTCCTACCACAGAATCACATTTTGAAGCATGTTTTTTATCTGAAACAGATTTGTCTTCGATACCCATGTTGGCTGAAGTGCCCAATGATCTTTGGGCTAAGAGCAAATATGATGTGGGGTTGATAAAAGGCTGTGAACCAGTAATTGTCACCCCTAAATCAGACTTTTGTCCATGTAAAAAACAATACCCTTTTAAGCCTGAAGCAATTAAAGGGATTAAACCTGTTTTTCAATCTTTTCAGAAAACAGGCGTTATTGTTCCTTTTGAAAATTCACCTGTGCTTACTCCATTGTTTCCTGTTAAAAAGATTAAAGATGCTGGCCAGCCAGATGAATGGCGTTTTGTACAGGACCTCCAAGCGGTGAATGCTAAAGTTTAGCCACATGCTCCTACTGTGCCCAACCCACACACTATTTTGTCTCAAATTACATCAGATGCACAGTTTTTCTCAGTGGTTGACTTGTCGCCAGTGCACCCTGATAGCCCATTTTGGTTTGCTTTTTAGTTTGAAGGGAGATCTTGGACTTTTACCCGGTTATGCCAGGGGTACTGTGAAAGTCCCACTATTTACAATGCTGCCCTCAAAGCTAGTCTGGATTAACTTCAATCAACCACAGGTTCTGCTCTTTTGCAGTATGTGGATGACATCCTTTTATGTAGTCCATCTAAACAACAGTGTGAAAAAGACCAAATGACTCAAATAACTTTCTTGCTTTCAAAATCTTTCCTCTAGTGACGCTGACTTAGAGAGGGATGAAGATAATCATGTTTAATTGTTCATGTTTTGATTGTTTATCATTGGACCCTTTATTACTATGATGCCTGCATTTTAAACTCACGTTGTGTGCAAATGCAGGCTGATGTTTTACAGATAAAGTTATTATTTTCCTTGTTTCTTTTGGGTTGATTAATATAATGGTATTATTATAATCAAAAGGGAGGAATGTAATGGAAAATAATTCTTATATGCATTGTATTGAGTGTTACTGTGTATAACCTGCAAATGACCGAGCTGCAAGGTACCACCCTGCCCTGTTTTCTTAAATTCCTCTTTACAATGGTGGGCTTGTTATAATGAGATAGGTGCACTTTAACAGATGACGTGATGAGCGGGCAATATAACTGTGTGTTTTTGCTTCAGTGGTCAGAGCAACTCTGTATTCTGTACTGTGTTGTTCTCTCTTGCAAGATATTATTATTAAAGCCTCTTATCTCCTCACAAGAAAATAACTGACTCCCCAAATGCAAGTGTCAAGACAAATGATCAAACTTCTCCAAGCTTCAGTCTGCAGAGAAGTACAAGACAGGGTTGCTCACTTTCTCCCTCACTTTTTGCTATTTTCATCAAACCTTTAGCAGCTGCTATCAGACAAGATAGAAATATTAAAGACATCCAACCCCAAAATATTGAGCATAAAATAAGTCTTTATGCTGATGATGTATTACTTTTCCTTCAGAACTCACAGACGTCTCTCACTCACGATCACACTCATAAATAAATTCTCAGCACTTTCTGACTACTCTATCAATTGGTCTAAGACCACAGTTCTGCCCATTAACTGTAGGGTCCAGAATATACCTGCGATCACTTTACAGTCAGGAAATATTAGATATTTAGGCATAAACATTTCCTCCAGGCTCTCAGAGCTAACAAAGCTAATTTATGTGCAATTATTAAAGACAGTAGAGGACAATCTCTCTCGTTGGAAGTCCTTACCTATATCACTTATGGGGAGAGTTACAACCATTAAAATGATGATACTACCAAAAGTTAACTATTTGTTCTCAATGATCCCCATAAAACCAACCTGCTACTTGGTTTAAGTCACTAGATTCATGCATCTCCAAATTTCTGTGGAAAAACAAACCACCACGTATTAGTTTAAAAACCCTACAGAAGACCAAGGACAGTGGTGGATTAGATTTACCTAATTTTCAGCACTATTCCTTAGCCAATAGGTTACGGTATATATCAAAATGGTTTAAACCTAGCCCAATAGATGAACATGGATAAATATAGAACAAGCATTGTGTGATAATCTGGAAATCTCTGACCTGCCACTTATTAGTCAAAACGTAAAAAATCACAAATGTTTCAAAAGCATTAACATCAGCACCTCTCTGACAGCCTGGTGGGAATTTCTTAAAATAACAAAGTCTTCACTTGTCTAAGCTTACACCCATCTGGAACAATCCTGACATCCTGCAAAACAAAAAAATGCTAAACTTTACTCTCTGGAAGATCAAAGGAATCAAACATCTGGAACATATAATCCAAAATGGACATTTTATTTCATTTGATGAGCTCATATCACAACATGAGATAGGCAGCAATAAATTCCTAGAATATCAACAACTTAAGTCTATAATAACAAAGAAATATATCCTCCACCAACCAGACTTACAACTCCCGATTAGGGTAGTAGAATTTCTAAGCATCTGCACCCCAAAACTACTATCAAAAATATATAAATTATTGTCTAAGATAGATGACACAATGTCTCTACCGTCCTCAAAATGGGAGGCAGATTTATCCATCAGTTCTAGTCATAGCTTCTGGCCACATATATGTTTGAACACCTTCAGAATGACTCGAAATCCTAATTTACAGCTCATACAATACAAAATTCTTCATAGAACACACTATACAGGACAAAGGATGTTCAGGATGGGTCTAACACACTCAAACATCTGCTCACATTGCACAGATAACACACCTGATGATTATGTACACGCTTTGTGGTTTTGTGCGCCTGTCCAGAGGTTCTGGCTTGAAGTCTGTGCGGACCTATCAACATGACTAAAGTGTAGCATTCCTGCATGCCCCACACTGTGCATACTGGGTGACTTAGATAACATCAATGTGGAATTTAGCTTAGCACACATGATCCTCACAGTGTTATGTATAGCAAAGAAAACTATTCTCATGAACTGGAAAGCGAAGAACAATCTGTGTATTAACCAGTTTAGAAATTTTCTTTTAGATTATATTAGCATGGAAACAATGTCTGCTTCCTCAAAACATCAATTGGCTGAATTTAATTCTCTCTGGTCCCTTCTGATTAGCTTGATCACATAGTGGTGGTGGTGGGTTGCTGTCCCGTCGCTCTGGGCGGTTGGGTGTGTGCTGGGGGGGGCTGTGTGGCTTCGGGCGTCTGGTGGTCTCTCGGGTCGTGGGGAAATACAGCAGCCCTGTATTATTGCTTCCTGTGAAATCAAGATACAATGTGCACATGCTGGTTACAAATAAGAAAATACAAACAACAAACAGTTTCTTCCATGGTTCACAGCATGTGTATGATCATCTTCATCGCTGGTCTCAGTAAGGATGTTTCAATCTTCGGTGTCAGAGGTTACTAGCACACACACCGGTGGAGTACAGCTTTTACTGCTGACTCTTATCTTTGTCCTTCCGGGCGTGTTGGTTAGGCTGATGTATGTCAGGGTGGAAGTCATCTACTGGTTCTGGTACCTTCTTACAGTGACTGGCATGAATCCAGGTTGCTCTCTCTGCAACTTTAACAGCTGTGTGAGTGACCAGTAGCACCTGGAACGGGCCTTGCCAACGTTTGGACTTCCAATGTTTCCTGCGAAGTTCCTTCACCACCTGTCATCTGGTTGGAGTGGTGTGTTTTCTGTGGCTGGAAGGGCTGCTTTTACTGCCTGTGAAACTTGAGATAGAACAGTGGAAAGGTTTCGACAGTAAGACAACATAGCATCATCACAAACAGTTGTGGAAGGGAGGGGTCTGGTTACAGGTCCCAATCCCAGGTTAGGAGGTCTGCCAAATAAAATTTCAAATGGGCTGAGATTCACTTGAGCTCTGATTCTCATTCTCATGTAGGTAAGCACAATAGGTAATGCTTTTGTCCATGGCAGACCTGTTTCTTCACAACATTTGGCTAACTTGGACTTTAATGTACCATTTTCTCTTTCCACAGCACCTCCACTCTGTGGATGATAAGCACAATGTGTGCGCAAGCTTATTCCCAGGAATTTACCAACCTCAGTCAATGCAGTGTTTACAAAATGTGTGCCATTATCACTAATGATCTTCTCTGGAATGCCCCATCTAGGAATGATTTCTGTTTAGCAGTGCTTTAGTCACTGCATTACTGTTTGCATGTTTTGCAGGGAAAACTTCAACCCATTTACTAAACACGTCCACTATTACTAGTGCATATTTCTTTCCTTCAGCTGGTGTGAGTTCAACAAAATCCATCATCAAATGTTCAAAAGGTTTCTCTGGTGGAGGGTGTGCAACTTGCGATGTGTGTAATGCCTTTCCTACATTATGTGTGGCACAAACCATACATGACTGACAGTATTTTTGCGCATATGAACTGAACCCTTTTGTGAACCACTGAGCAGTGAGTGCATTCAGCATCCCCCCTTTTGACACATGGTTCAACCCATGTGTCAATTTTGAAAAATGAGGAAAAAAATGTTTAGGTAGACAGGGTTTACCATCAGGTCCCATCCAAACACCATCCGTATGAGTTGCACCCACAGAGGACCAAATGCGTCCAGAGGACCAAATTTCATCTGCAGAGGCAAAAGTTTGCAAAGCATGGAGATCTGTGAGGGAGTCTTTTGCCTGCAAAGAGAGGGAAGCGAAAACAGGAAAAAAATTAGCTGCTTGCTTAGCTGCAGCATCAGCTCTGGCATTGCCACAAGCAACAGGATCGTCTGAGTTAGTGTGAGCCGCACACTTACAGACCGAGATTGCTGTAAGCAAAAGGATCGCATCAAGAAGATCAGAAACCTGCTTGGAGTTCAGAATAGTTTTACCATCTGATTTAAGGAAATGCCTGTGTTTCCACAGCGCACCAAAGTCATGAACAACACCAAAAGCATATCTGGAATCTGTGTAAATAGTGACAGACTTACCAGCTGCCAACTTACAAGCTTCAGTAAGTGCAATAAGCTCAGTAGTTTGAGCAGAGAAATGTTTAGGAAGAGAACCAGACAACAAAGTGTCATGTGAAGAACATACTGCAAACCAAACACAGTTAGTACCTGTGGCTGGATCACGCAAAGCTGATCCATCTACAAAAAGAATCATGTCAGAGTTTGGAAGAGGAGTCTCTAAAAGATCAGGTCGGGGTGTACAAACTTGTTCCAAAACAGCTTCACAGTCATGAGGCTCCCCATCCTCAGGAGTCGGAAGCAAAGTAGCAGGATTCAGAACAGTACAATGTTTAACAGTGACATTTGGCATATCACGGAGCACAGAGGTGTATCTGAGCCAATAAGCAGTTGAAAGATGTGAAGTTTTCTGCTCGAGAAGAATAATGGCAACAGCATGAGGAACCAAAACAGTCAAATTAGCGTAGCCCACAATATCTTGGGAGGCCAGGACAGCTTTCTCTGCAGCTGCAACAGCACGAAGACAACCAGGCAGGCCTGCAGCCACAGAGTCCAGTTTTGCTGAGAAATGAGCCACTGGCCTTTGCCTGCCCCATGTTCCTGCATAAGAACAGATGTCATACAACCATGCTTGTCATCAACTGCCTGTATGAAAGGTTTATGAGGATCTGGAATGCCAAGTGTTGGTGATGTTTGAAGAGCCAGCTTAAGCTGACTAAAGGCTGATTCAGCCTCAGGAGTCCATGGAACACGATCAGCTGACTGGAGCTGCATGTCAGAACTGCAGCTGCCTTTACCATGGATAAGAGCACCTAAGAGAGCTTCGAGAAAAGAGTAGTTAGGAATAAAGTTCCTGCAGTAAGATGTTATACCTAAGAATGACATAAGCTGTTTTTTAGTAACCGGTTTAGGAATGATCTGAACTGCAGCAACATGTTTAGGAGAAAGTGAGCGCCCATCCTTAGAAATCACATGACCCAAAAAGGTGACTTCGTCCTGTACAAACTGTAACTTAGAAAGGCTGGCTTTATGGCCATAAGAAGGAAGATGTTTCAACAGATTCACTGTCTTTTTCACACTGTTGTTTAGATGGACTACATAAAAGGATGTCATCCACATACTGCAAAAGAGCAGAGCCTGTGGTTGATTGAAGTTAATCCAGACTAGCTTTGAGGGCAGCATTGTAAATAGTGGGACTTTCACAGTACCCCTGGCATAACCGGGTAAAAGTCCAAGATCTCCCTCCAAACTAAAAAGCAAACCAAAATGGGCTATCAGGGTGAGAAAAACTGTGCATCTGATGGAATTTGAGACAAAATAGTGTGTGGGTTGGGCACAGTAGGAGCATGTGGCTGAACTGCAGCATTCACCGCTTGGAGGTCCTGTACAAAACGCCATTCATCTGGCTGGCCAGCATCTTTAATCTTTTTAACAGGAAACAATGGAGTAAGCACAGGTGAATTTTCAAAAGGAACAATAACGCCTGTTTTCTGAAAAGATTGAAAAACAGGTTTAATCCCTTTAATTGCTTCAGGCTTAAAAGGGTATTGTTTTTTACATGGACAAAAGTCTGATTTAGGGGTGACAATTACTGGTTCACAGCCTTTTATCAACCCCACATCATATTTGCTCTTAGCCCAAAGATCATTGGGCACTTCAGCCAACATGGGTATCGAAGACAAATCTGTTTCAGATAAAAAACATGCTTCAAAATGTGATTCTGTGGTAGGAATTAAGTCCACAGTTCTTTGACAATGCATTGTACTCAAAAATGTTTTTTTCTATGCTGACAATCGTTCAGAAAACATCAAATTTGGATCAGCAGGTGAAACAGTCCACTCCATTTATTTCTGACATGTAGCAACAAACTCTCCCACACCTTGTCACTGCCAGTGTGTACGTTTGGCCAAGGAAATGTGAGGGCGAGTACCACAAACATTAAAAAAATCGAAGTGCTCTGGAGTGAGCGACACAGCCAATAAAGTAGGCGCACATATTTTTTCACTTCTTCTCATAGTCATTGTCAGGCCCCAAAGAAATGTGTGATGTGCAGTGCAAATCAGTAGGTTGCATGAAATCAGAAAGGGGTGAAACTAACACTTTTGCTTCTTCCACTAGTTGTTGTGAAAAAGGAGAGCTGGGAAGTTTCCACTCATAAGCATATGTAAGTGCCGATGAATCAAACTGCACTGCTGTGAAAACTTTGTCAGGCTGTAACATAACCTTAACACCCTCTGGTGTAGAAGTTAAAATAATGCCTAATTTACACATGAGATCACAGCCCATCAGGTTAATGGGACACAACTCTGATAACAAAAATGAGTGTTTGAAGGAGAGCTCATTGGGAGTGACAACACGCAATGGGCATTGTCATTTTCTCCTTCACAACCTGGCCTGAGGCAGACATACAGTAAACGTGGTTTCCACTTAACTTTGGAGGACAATAAAACTCCCCTGACGTCACTACTGATGAACATAAGTTCCCATATTCTGAGAGAAATATCTTTGCTCTAGGACGGAAATAGCATGCAAAACTTTACTACGTGAATCACAGTCGGCAAGCGTTTCTTCACTACACAGAGCAGGAAAAATGTGTGAGTGTGTTTGTGCTATCACCCATTAGTGGAGGCTCCGCTGCCGCGTGACGTCCAGAACCTGCCTCCCACCCTCAGTCAGCCTTTTGCCCAATTTCTTTGGTTGCCCGCTCATCACGTCATCTGTCTTTGGTTGATAGTTGATTGTTCTTCTAACTTTCCTCCTAAATTTCATCACTTTTCAGCTGTGGACAGTCCTTCTTCCAGTGTCAAGTCTGGCCACAGTAAAAACAAATATTCGGATCATAGCTCTGATCCCACACGTCCACGTCTTCGACTTCGGCCTCGTCCTCTGTTTACACCAACTGCGTAATACATGGTCATGGCTGCCAAATGCAGCTCCTTTTCACACTTGTCCCTTTTGGTTGTCTTACGCGTCTCAACTTGGTTATGAGCATGGCGAGCATATCGGCGAACGTCAGCCAAACGAGGACCCTCACACCATCCCACGTAAATGTTCTTTACTTCAGTGGCGACATCTGGCATATTTTCTTCTGAGGAGATAAGAGGCTTTAATAATAATATCTTGAAAGAGAGAACAACACAGTACAGAATACAGAGTTGCTCTGACCACTGAAGCAAAAACACACAGTTATATTGCCCGCTCATCACGTCATCTGTCTTTGGTTGATAGTTGATTGTTCTTCTAACTTTCCTCCTAAATTTCATCACTTTTCAGCTGTGGACAGTCCTTCTTCCAGTGTCCAGTCTGGCCACAGTAAAAACAAATATTCGGATCATAGCTCTGATCCCACACGTCCACGTCTTCGACTTCGGCCTCGTCCTCTGTTTACACCAACTGCGTAATACATGGTCATGGCTGCCAAATGCAGCTCCTTTTCACACTTGTCCCTTTTGGTTGTCTTACGCGTCTCAACTTGGTTATGAGCATGGCGAGCATATCGGCGAACGTCAGCCAAACGAGGACCCTCACACCATCCCACGTAAATGTTCTTTACTTCAGTGGCGACATCTGGCATGAGGCCTTTAATTATTGCATTGCATGCAATACTCTCCCATGGTCCTGATTCATTACCCAAATCCCTTGGTCTCTGATGACCGCTGTGCTTGCTGACTTCCTCAAGGAGGCGGTGTACAAAATCATCAGTCCCTTCACCGGGTTTCTGTTTGCAGGTGTAAATGTGGGACATATTGATTTTGGTTGGAAATTGAGTGGTGATGGCTTGACACAGTCTTTGGTTGGCTGCTTCATATTGAGCGTTATCATTATGTCCTCGTTCACTGTTGGTAGGTCGCAAATCCAGTTGTAGCATACTGGCCTCTATTTTGCAGAGGTCGGACGGTTTGAACTTTTTTGCCAATATGCGATGCAATTCAACCCCAGTCGGGCAGAATTGTGCGCAGAAATCTCGCAACTCGTCAGCAAAATGGGGTCCAGAAATCTCTGGATCTGGTAAGCATTGTTATGCTTCCATGATGTCAGTCTCAGTCCAGGGTCGATAAACCAGTAATGGTCCAGTGGGAACTGCAACTTTAACCATAGGCATGGTTTGAATCTGGTTTTGTTTTTTCTCACGTTTAGATCTCTGAAGTCCAGATTGTGGGTAAAGGATTTTTGTCACTTGCGTTAAAAGTTCTTGGGCAGGTACGCTGGAGAACCAAACGTCTTCCTTTTCCTCATCATCAGACCTATGTAGCTGATGTTGTGAGAATGATGGAATTTCTTCCCGAGGGAGGATGGAAGAAGTCCCTTCTTCCCGAGAGCCAGAGGCTTGTGGCAGGGCTGGCTGTTGTTGTTGCAGGCGTCGTGGAGGGCAGGAGTCCAGGTCTGGATCCGGCACAGCTAATACTAAATTATTATCATCATTCCGTCATGGCATTTGTTTAACATTTTCCTTTCTTTCTCTTAATACACTTTATTTTTTCCAAAATTCTATACCTTTCTTACTTCTTATTTAAACTTAATTTTCTTTTTTTTTGCTTCATCTCTTTCTCATATTTGCAAAACTTTTCTTCTAATTTTCTTATTTCTAACATACTAAAAGAACCTTCTGGTGGAAAACCTCTGGACCATATGTCTTTTTCATTTCATCATGCTTAGGTCCCCCGGTAGGGTCAAAAGTCTGAGACCTACTGTTTCCAATTCTCAGACTTGGAATGGGGAAATATATTCCTTCACTCAAAGGACGTCTCCAATGAGGACCTTAATCTGTACTCACACTTCTTCGGAGTACTTCACACTTCTTCGGACTGCTTCAAAAGTTTCACTTACCCATGAAATCTCTGTCTCACTAATGACACAACCGGGAAACCCTCTTTTATTCAAATAAAAACTAAAAAGCAGTCCTATCGTCTCAGACTATCATATTTCAAAAATGATCCCAGCGCTGGTATTCAAGAAAAGGACCTGCCAGTCCTCTCTCTCAGAAAAGCCCTTGGAGGTATGAGGCTGGAACAGCTACTTCAGTCCAGGCTGGCCATGCACTGCGATCCGGTCCAGAGACACCAGTCGAGGGATCCTGTTCGTGACGCCAAAATTGTGGTGGAAATTTAGTAACGCACAGAGTCAGTTATTTTCTTCTGAGGAGATAAGAGGCTTTAATAATAATATCTTGAAAGAGAGAACAACACAGTACAGAATACAGAGTTGCTCTGACCACTGAAGCAAAAACACACAGTTATATTGCCCGCTCATCACGTCATCTGTCTTTGGTTGATAGTTGATTGTTCTTCTAACTTTCCTCCCCAACCATCAGTTTAGGTTACCCAAAAGGAGTGTATTGCTCCATCACAAGTATGCTTCTTTCATATACAGGGTAATATGAATATGAATTTTATGCCTGAAACCTATTAAGACATGCAAAAATATGAAGGACAAAGCAGTTTTAACTTGGTTTGAGTGAAGGAATTCATTTTATAACAAAATCTGAAATTGTGTAGAACTCGTGAAAATAAGCTTATTCTCGGATTCCTAAAGGTTCAGTGTTGTTCTTTCCTATCCTGCAAAGTACAACGTTCTTTTTTGTTTAAAGCTATTTAGACATGGATAAATATGAAGGACAAAGCAGTTTTAACTTGGTTTGAGTGAAGGAATTAATTTTATATCAAAATCCGGAATTGTGTAGAACTCGTGAAAAGAAGCTTATTCTTGGATTCCTGAAAAAAATTAGTGTTGTTGTTTCCTATCCTGAAAAGTACTACGTTCGTTTTTGTTTAAAGGTATTTAGACATGGATAAATATGAAGGACAAAGCAGTTTTAACTTGGTTTGAGTGAAGGAATTGATTTTATATCAAAATCCGATATTGTGTAGAACTCGTCAAACGACGCTTATTCTCGGATTCCTGAAAAGGTTTAGTGTTGTTCTTTCCTATCCTGCAAAGTACAACGGTCTTTTTTGTTTAAAGCTATTTGGACATGGATAAATATGAAGGACAAAGCAGTTTTAACTTAGTTTGAGTGAAGGAATTCATTTTATATCAAAATCCGAAATTGTGTAGAACTCATGAAAGTAAGCTTATTCTCGGATTCCTGAAACTTTAGATTTGCTCTTTCTTTTACTGCAAAGTACAACGTTGAGCAGCACTAATGAGTTGTTTCTATTGTTGGCAGGCTTTACCTTTGCGGATGAAGCCCTTTCTGTCTGTGCAAAAGAAATCTTGTTACTGTGCAGAGTGACTTCTCTGAGTAGAGTCGCCTTACTTGTTGCGACTGTGCCGATGTTCGAAGCTGGAGTGCAAAGTTGTTGCTTGAATGGTGCTCGCTGGAGCGTGTGGTAGTGTAAAGTTATACCATTTAAAAGGGCTGAAGAGTGCTCAGTGCAGCGGGTGGGCGGAGGTGCGGAATGCGAAGTAGACTTTAACACGGCTCTGGGAGCGAGCCGAGTGCGGGCTAACCAGGAGAATTGCTTGAAAGAAACACGACACCGAATGAGGTGGCTGTTTTGGAACAAGTTTGTACACCCACGACCTGATCTTTTAGAGACTCCTCTTCCAAACTCTGACATGATTCTTTTTGTAGATGGATCAGCTTTGCGTGATCCAGCCACAGGTACTAACTGTGTTTGGTTTGCAGTATGTTCTTCACATGACACTTTGTTGTCTGGTTCTCTTCCTAAACATTTCTCTGCTCAAACTACTGAGCTTATTGCACTTACTGAAGCTTGTAAGTTGGCAGCTGGTAAGTCTGTCACTATTTACACAGATTCCAGATATGCTTTTGGTGTTGTTCATGACTTTGGTGCGCTGTGGAAACACAGGCATTTCCTTAAATCAGATGGTAAAACTATTCTGAACTCCAAGCAGGTTTCTGATCTTCTTGATGCGATCCTTTTGCCTACAGCAATCTCGGTCTGTAAGTGTGCGGCTCACACTAACTCAGACGATCCTGTTGCTTGTGGCAATGCCAGAGCTGATGCTGCAGCTAAGCAAGCAGCTAATTTTTTTCCTGTTTTCGCTTCCCTCTCTTTGCAGGCAGAAGACTCCCTCACAGATCTCCATGCTTTGCAAACTTTTGCCTCTGCAGATGAAATTTGGTCCTCTGGACGCATTTGGTCCTCTGTGGGTGCAACTCATACGGATGGTGTTTGGATGGGACCTGATGGTAAACCCTGTCTACCTAAACATTTTTTTCCTCATTTTTCAAAATTGACACATGGGTTGAACCATGTGTCAAAAGGGGGGATGCTGAATGCACTCACTGCTCAGTGGTTCACAAAAGGGTTCAGTTCATATGCGCAAAAATACTGTCAGTCATGTATGGTTTGTGCCACACATAATGTAGGAAAGGCATTACACACATCGCAAGTTGCACACCCTCCACCAGAGAAACCTTTTGAACATTTGATGATGGATTTTGTTGAACTCACACCAGCTGAAGGAAAGAAATATGCACTAGTAATAGTGGACGTGTTTAGTAAATGGGTTGAAGTTTTCCCTGCAAAACATGCAAACAGTAATGCAGTGACTAAAGCACTGCTAAACAGAAATCATTCCTAGATGGGGCATTCCAGAGAAGATCAGCAGTGATAATGGCACACATTTTGTAAACACTGCATTGACTGAGGTTGGTAAATTCCTGGGAATTGTGCTTATCATCCACAGAGTGGAGGTGCTGTGGAAAGAGAAAATGGTACATTAAAGTCCAAGTTAGCCAAATGTTGTGAAGAAACAGGTCTGCCATGGACAAAAGCATTACCTATTGTGCTTACCTACATGAGAATGAGAATCAGAGCTCAAGTGAATCTCAGCCCATTTGAAATTTTATTTGGCAGACCTCCTAACCTGGGATTGGGACCTGTAACCAGACCCCTCCCTTCCACAACTGTTTGTGATGATGCTATGTTGTCTTACTGTCGAAACCTTTCCACTGTTCTATCTCAAGTTTCACAGACAGTAAAAGCAGCCCTTCCAGCCACAGAAAACACACCACTCCAACCAGATGACAGGTGGTGAAGGAACTTCGCAGGAAACATTGGAAGTCCAAACGTTGGCAAGGCCCGTTCCAGGTGCTACTGGTCACTCACACAGCTGTTAAAGTTGCAGAGAGAGCAACCTGGATTCATGCCAGTCACTGTAAGAAGGTACCAGAACCAGTAGATGACTTCCACCCTGACATACATCAGCCTAACCAACACGCCCGGAAGGACAAAGATAAGAGTCAGCAGTAAAAGCTGTACAAGCCGGTGTGTTAAGTGCTAGTAACCTCTGACACCGAAGATTGAAACATCCTTACTGAGACCAGCGATGAAGATGATCATACACATGCTGTGAACCATGGAAGAAACTGTTTGTTGTTTGTATTTTCTTATTTGTAACCAGCATGTGCACATTGTATCTTGATTTCACAGGAAGCAATAATACAGGGCTGCTGTATTTCCCCACAACCCGAGAGACCACCAGACGCCCGAAGCCACACAGCCCCCCCCAGCACACACCCAACCGCCCAGAGCGACGGGACAGCAACCCACCACCACCACTATGTGATCAAGCTAATCAGAAGGGACCAGAGAGAATTAAATTCAGCCAATTGATGTTTTGAGGAAGCAGACATTGTTTCCATGCTAATATAATCTAAAAGAAAATTTCTAAACTGGTTAATACACAGATTGTTCTTCGCTTTCCAGTTCATGAGAATAGTTTTCTTTGCTATACATAACACTGTGAGGATCATGTGTGCTAAGCTAAATTCCACATTGATGTTGTCTAAGTCACCCAGTATGCACAGTGTGGGTCATGCAGGAATGCTACACTTTAGTCATGTTGATAGGTCCGCACAGACTTCAAGCAAGAACCTCTGGACAGGCGCACGAAACCACAAAGCGTGTGCATAATCATCAGGTGTGTTATCTGTGCAATGTGAGCAGATGTTTGAGTGTGTTAGACCCATCCTGAACATCCTTTGTCCTGTATAGTGTGTTCTATGAAGAATTTTGTATTGTATGAGCTCTAAATTAGGATTTTGAGTCATTCTGAAGGTGTTCAAACATATATGTGGCCAGAAGCTATGACTAGAACTGATGGATAAATCTGCCTCCCATTTTGAGGACGGTAGAGACATTGTGTCATCTATCTTAGACAATAATTTATATATTTTTGATAGTAGTTTTGGGGTGCAGATGCTTAGAAATTCTACTACCCTAATCGGGAGTTGTAAGTCTGGTTGGTGGAGGATATATTTCTTTGTTATTATAGACTTAAGTTGTTGATATTCTAGGAATTTATTGCTGCCTATCTCATGTTGTGATATGAGCTCATCAAATGAAATAAAATGTCCATTTTGGATTATATGTTCCAGATGTTTGATTCCTTTGATCTTCCACAGAGTAAAGTTTAGCATTTTTTTGTTTTGCAGGATGTCAGGATTGTTCCAGATGGGTGTAAGCTTACACGGGACAAGTGAAGACTTTGTTATTTTAAGAAATTCCCACCAGGCTGTCAGAGAGGTGCTGATGTTAATGCTTTTGAAACATTTGTGATTTTTTACGTTTTGACTAATAAGTGGCAGGTCAGAGATTTCCAGATTATCACACAATGCTTGTTCTATATTTATCCATGTTCATCTATTGGGCTAGGTTTAAACCATTTTGATATATACCGTAACCTATTGGCTAAGGAATAGTGCTGAAAATTAGGTAAATCTAATCCACCACTGTCCTTGGTCTTCTGTAGGGTTTTTAAACAAACTGTGGTTTGTTTTTCCACAGAAATTTGGAGATGCATGAATCTAGTGACTTAAACCAAGTAGCAGGTTGGTTTTATGGGGATCATTGAGAACAAATAGTTAACTTTTGGTAGTATCATCATTTTAATGGTTGTAACTCTCCCCATAAGTGATATAGGTAAGGACTTCCAACGAGAGAGATTGTCCTCTACTGTCATTAATAATTGCACATAAATTAGCTTTGTTAGCTCTGAGAGCCTGGAGGAAATGTTTATGCCTAAATATCTAATATTTCCTGACTGTAAAGTGATCGCAGGTATATTCTGGACCCTACAGTTAATGGGCAGAACTGTGGTCTTAGACCAATTGATAGAGTAGTCAGAAAGTGCTGAGAATTTATTTATGAGTGTGATCGTGTGAGTGAGAGACGTCTGTGAGTTCTGAAGGAAAAGTAATACATCATCAGCATAAAGACTTATTTTATGCTCAATATTTTGGGGTTGGATGTCTTTAATATTTCTATCTTGTCTGATAGCAGCTGCTAAAGGTTTGATGAAAATAGCAAAAAGTGAGGGAGAAAGTGAGCAACCCTGTCTTGTACCTCTCTGCAGACTGAAGCTTGGAGAAGTTTGATCATTTGTCCTGACACTTGCATTTGGGGAGTCAGTTATTTTCTTGTGAGGAGATAAGAGGCTTTAATAATAATATCTTGCAAGAGAGAACAACACAGTACAGAATACAGAGTTGCTCTGACCACTGAAGCAAAAACACACAGTTATATTGCCCGCTCATCACGTCATCTGTTTTTGGGTATAATTGATTGTTCTTCTAACTTTCCTCCCCAACCATCAGTTGAGGTTACCCAGACACACTCGTAAATACCAGCCTAACCCTGTCCCCCCTAAAGTGCAGCTATCTCATTATAACAAGCCCACCATTGTAAAGAGGAATTTAAGAAAACAGGGCAGGGTGGTACCTTGCAGCTCGGTCATTTGCAGGTTATACACAGTAACACTCAATACAATGCATATAAGAATTATTTTCCATTACATTCCTCCCTTTTGATTATAATAATACCATTATATTAATCAACCCAAAAGAAACAAGGAAAATAATAACTTTATCTGTAAAACATCAGCCTGCATTTGCACACAACGTGAGTTTAAAATGCAGGCATCATAGTAATAAAGGGTCCAATGATAAACAATCAAAACATGAACAATTAAACATGATTATCTTCATCCCTCTCTAAGTCAGCGTCACTAGAGGAAAGATTTTGAAAGCAAGAAAGTTATTTGAGTCATTTGGTCTTTTTCACACTGTTGTTTAGATGGACTACATAAAAGGATGTCATCCACATACTGCAAAAGAGCAGAGCCTGTGGTTGATTGAAGTTAATCCAGACTAGCTTTGAGGGCAGCATTGTAAATAGTGGGACTTTCACAGTACCCCTGTCATAACCGGGTAAAAGTCCAAGATTTCCCTTCAAACTAAAAAGCAAACCAAAATGGGCTATCAGGGTGCACTGGCGACAAGTCAACCACTGAGAAAAACTGTGCATCTGATGTAATTTGAGACAAAATAGTGTGTGGGTTGGGCACAGTAGGAGCATGTGGCTGAACTTTAGCATTCACCGCTTGGAGGTCCTGTACAAAACGCCATTCATCTGGCTGGCCAGCATCTTTAATCTTTTTAACAGGAAACAATGGAGTAAGCACAGGTGAATTTTCAAAAGGAACAATAACGCCTGTTTTCTGAAAAGATTGAAAAACAGGTTTAATCCCTTTAATTGCTTCAGGCTTAAAAGGGTATTGTTTTTTACATGGACAAAAGTCTGATTTAGGGGTGACAATTACTGGTTCACAGCCTTTTATCAACCCCACATCATATTTGCTCTTAGCCCAAAGATCATTGGGCACTTCAGCCAACATGGGTATCGAAGACAAATCTGTTTCAGATAAAAAACATGCTTCAAAATGTGATTCTGTGGTAGGAATTAAGTCCACAGTTCTTTGACAATGCATTGTACTCAAAAATGTTTTTTTGTATGCTGACAATCGTTCAGAAAACATCAAATTTGGATCAGCAGGTGAAACAGTCCACTCCATTTCTTTCTGACATGTAGCAACAAACTCTCCCACACCTTGTCACTGCCAGTGTGTACGTTTGGCCAAGGAAATGTGAGGGCGAGTACCACAAACATTAAAAAAATCGAAGTGCTCTGGAGTGAGCGACACAGCCAATAAAGTAGGCGCACATATTTTTTCACTTCTTCTCATAGTCATTGTCAGGCCCCAAAGAAATGTGTGATGTGCAGTGCAAATCAGTAGGTTGCATGAAATCAGAAAGGGGTGAAACTAGCGCTTTTGCTTCTTCCACTAGTTGTTGTGAAAAAGGAGAGCTGGGAAGTTTCCACTCATAAGCATATGTAAGTGCCGATGAATCAAACTGCACTGCTGTGAAAACTTTGTCAGGCTGTAACATAACCTTAACACCCTCTGGTGTAGAAGTTAAAATAATGCCTAATTTACACATGAGATCACAGCCCATCAGGTTAATGGGACACAACTCTGATAACAAAAATGAGTGTTTGAAGGAGAGCTCATCGGGAGTGACAACACGCAATGGGCATTGTCATTTTCTCCTTCACAACCTGGCCTGATGCAGACATACAGTAAACGTGGTTTCCACTTAACTTTGGAGGACAATCAAACTCCCCTGACGTCACTACTGATGAACATAAGTTCCTATATTCTGAGAGAAATATCTTTGCTCTAGGACTGAAATAGCATGCAAAACTTTACTACGTGAATCACAGTCGGCAAGCGTTGCTTCACTACACAGAGCAGGAAAAATGTGTGAGTGTGTTTGTGCTATCACCCATTAGTGGAGGCTCCGCTGCCGCGTGACGTCCAGAACCTGCCTCCCACCCTCAGTCAGCCTTTTGCCCAATTTCATCACTTTTTAGCTGTGGACAGTTCTTCTTCCAGTGTCCAGTCTGGCCACAGTAAAAACAAATATTCGGATCAGAGCTCTGGCGTGGCCCATTTCGACCTCCTCTCCCACACGTCCACGTCTTCGACTTCGGCCTCGTCCTCTGTTTACACCCACTGCGTAATACATGGTCATGGTTGCCAAATGCAGCTCCTTTTCACACTTGTCCCTTTTGATGGTCTTACGCGTCTCAACTTGGTTCTGAGCATGGCGAGCATATCGGCGAACGTCAGCCAAACGAGGACCCTCACACCATCCCACGTAAATGTTCTTTACTTCAGTGGCGACATCTATATAATATTGTCTGTAAAAACATGTATTCCCCATTTTCTATCCCTTCAGTAGCCAACCAGTTTGTATGGAGTACACTGGAGCAACTTGACTGATCAGTAAAACACTGCTTTTGTTGTCACCGCAAGGCTTCCCCCGTCGGTTGTTTCACTGAGACACTACTGAGTAACTACAACTCAACACAGTTTATACACATAACATTCATATACATACTAACAAACAAACAAACAATAATTTATCGCAATTTTCTCATCTCTGTTTGAACGTACACCCAGGTAAATATTCCTGTAGTCTTCTCATACCGACTATGGACCCATTCATTGTTTAACTTCACTGTTTTGCAAATCCTAATTGAATATTACACATTGTTAGAAAAATTCTCTGTAAAATTAGGCTCAGAGTCGCTGGATACGATTAATTAACACAAAACATTTATTTCTTGCAAGAAAGAGACAAGTCCGCACAAATCCACACAACCTGTCGGGAAGACCGCTCAGAGTTGTCTCCCGACCAAATGGTGCTCCAGCTATTTATGTTGTTTATGCTTGCTGATCACACAATGTTATGAGAAAAGGCGCTTTTCTCACCATTCATTATTATGGGAAGGAACATTCAATGTTATGGGGAAAGGTGCTTCTCTCCCCATTCCTTGTTATGGGAAGGAACATAAGAGGTGCTTCTCACCAGTTAATATTATGGGAAAGACTAGTACCAGAGTCAAAACTCTTTTGCTTGAATCATAGAAGGTGAACAGATGGAGGGACTCTTCTGTCATAGTATAACTATATAATTTTTCCAACATTCCCTCCTGTTTATGCTATGAAGTATTAAAACTGTACAATTAACATTGAATGTATTTCTATCGTTCGCAGTGCATAGGAGCGAAAAACCCATTTGCTTTATTTACGGGAAAATTCTCCTATGGCCCCATTCTCTCCTTGGCGACCGACCGCTTAGTCACTCACTCAGTATCAAAGGTCACACTCCGAACCGTTAATTTCAATGAATGGTGATGGACCTAGGTGTGACCAGCAAACACAAAACGGATACAACCAAAAATACATGGAAATAAGGACAAACAAACAATAAAACTATGACTAAATGATTAATGGACAAAATTAATACAATGGAATAATAAAAATGGAAATATGACACAAACAAAAAATTAATGAAATGAAAATAAGAATAATAAATGAAAATATGATTATATGCAATTAATAAATAATATGAAATTGATATTAAATGGAAAAATTAATAAAATGAAAAATAATAATAAATGAAAATCAAGAACAGTCAAACAATAATAATAATAATACAATGCAGTTTATTCAGTCCACTCTGCAATCGTCTGCTTCTGGCCGAACATCAGTCCGGCTGGGTCTGGAACTGCTAAGCTATCTTGGAAGGAGAGGTTACTAGCACTTCACTTCCCGGAAGAGGTCTTTACCACCTCTTATTCCCTAACTAATCCTCTTTTAGGACACTTCAGGATATAATTCAGCCATACAGTGGTTGAAGGCTGTAGATTGTTAGACGTTACTTGGTGGAATGAACTCTTCAAATCAGCTTTTCATTCAGTTGGGGTGGAGCGCTTAGCTTCACCGTCCACCCTTTTGTACACATGTGGATAAAAATTTGTGATTGTTCCGCCATCATCTTGGCATGATGGGAATTCCAGAATTCCAGAAACCTGTTCAGTTACCTGACTTTGAGTCCTGTAGTGGTTCTGCTGCTGATGCAGTTCATCAAACTGTGGACAAATGTTAGCAGGAAGAAGCAACATATCATCTTTACAATGCTCTACATTCAGGAATTGCCTTTTATTAGGTCCAATTCCCATGTTCATTGGTCTTTCATATGAACGCAAAAATAATCATTAGAGAAATCATTTAGAATTCACTCGGGGTCATTCAAAGTACTTTGAACTTTAAAGGTTATCATCGTCTCCATCGTCCACGTGTAGCTCGTTGTCATCATCTCCCTCTATCTGTTGATACATTATGCAGGTAAGGGTGGTTTCAATCAGTCTTTGGGACAGTCCTGTCAAGCATGTGATACAACATCAAGCACAGGTGGCTACTATGGCTGTGACAACAGACAGAGACCAAACCACTTCTCCATCATGTCAGTGAAGGGGTCGTTGATTTTCTATCAGCTCTGCAGAGAGTGAGGCGAGTCCCTCTTTGTGATTCTGCCATCTGCGGAAGTATTGTTAGGAATAAAGGAACAGAATAAAGTTCCAAACATTTTAATTGTTCAGCAATGCCTCGTAGATGTAATTTATCCAATAAACATTTTTATTTATTGTTGCCCACCAGAAAAGAAAAGATTCAAAGTCTGTAGTTACTTGATTTCTAGCTTTAAATTCATCTGGGACTCAGAACTCCAATGCTATCCAGGTACACTCTGTTGTCAAATGAACCTCCAGACGCAGTTGAACGCTTGAGACATTGCAGTTTCTCACCCAAGGCCTTAAAGTCCCCCACAGGGAACAGATGGAAAGGCATCTGTAGTTGGGCTATTGTGCAGCTGCCAGTTAGGCAGAAGGACGGACCTCAGTTTCATATCCCCACACAGCCACCAGAGGTCTGCTCTCATGGAAGTCTGGTTCCGAAACCAAGATGCTGAGTAGTTACCTGCATCCTGAGTGACATTGATGGATTTTTTTACAATAATCTGACATGAGTGTACCCACATTCTTACCTGTACCCCTGTGGATGAAACATATATAATTACCCGTATAAGCCAACGCTGAGGGCAGTACATCTCTTTTCTTAACTGCTGGGAACAACAAAGAGAGAGTTTTACATTGCTCTGTGTTAGGTACAAAATATTCATTATGCAATTGTAATGCAATTGTAATGCTTCATTTCTAAATTTATGTTCTGGCTTTAGCACATTCAATACAATTAGATTGGTTATTTTGTCATGCTGTACACATTCTAACAAAATTCCAACTGATACACTGGCGATTCTTAAAATAATTGAGCATAAGTCAATGTCAGCCACCCCATCTATTCCTGCAACAAAAAATAGGTTGACAAGTTATCTGTTGGACCTGAAGGACCTCCTATCTCTGTGGTCAGTCTGTGTCAAGGGTCTGAGGGTGATTCAATGCATTATCTTTTAGTTTTTTATTAATCTGTGCTTAATCCCATAGAATTAGGAATACGATAATAAGAATAATGATTAACAATACACAACTGGTTCCTTTTAACCTACAAAATCCTGGTAATCTGAATGGATGCCACGGCTGCTGTCTGTCTATCCCTGTCTTATTTTAGCCACACCCTATGTTCTCATTTTAGCCGTTGTTTTCTTCACTGAGGTTGAGACGAACCCCCTCCTGTTGAGAGAATTCCCCTTTGTAGTCAGACTTATGCCTCAGAGAACGGTGGTGGGTAACTAATCTTTCCCTACTTCTGCAGGTCGTGGCCTTACTGGTTTATAGTGTGATGAGGATCCAGGATATATTAGTTTAGCTGCTGTGGGTGCTGTAAGCAGTACCTGCTATGAACCTTCCCACCTTGGGCTGGAGCAGTTATCTTTCTTTATCACTTTGATGAGGATCCAGTCTCCAGGTTTTAGAGATTCCTCCACAGGGTCACCTGGAACAGACACTAGACAGAATAGATCTCTCTACTTGTTAACATTTTAACCATGTATCCTGCTAAGGTTTCTTCTCTTTCTTCATCATGTCTGGTGAATAGTTCTGTGGTAGTAAAAATGGTCATACATTATACATCATCTCAAATAGAGTTAATTCTGTGCTAGTTAGAGTAATATGTATGTTTAGGACTACTAGTGGTAAACAGTAACCCAATTCTTCCCAGTTTCTTCAGTCTTGCACAGTGGTTTCTGAGATCCTTTTTTGTTTTTAAGTTCTTCGCCATCAGGAAGATAATGTTGTTTACAAAGTGCGTCCCTGTTATCACTGTAGATTTTTCAGGAATTCCAAATCTAGGTAATATTTAATTCACCAGTGTTGAGGGTACATCTGCCTGTGCATTTGGAAATACTTCACTTCATTTGGTAAAACATCACTAATCACCAGGGAGACCCCTTTATTTAATTCAATGAAATCTATACAAACGTGTTGAAAAGGGTCCTCCGGCCCCGGGAACTGTCCTCGTCCCGGTCCTAGGCCATATGTATGGATCATATTTTGCACATATTTGACATGTTAGACAAAAATTCTTTATTATCATATTATGATATTATGATTTTATTATAATTAAAACCATACACTGCAAAAACCTTGTTCATTGTTGCTACCTTCCCTCCTGTAGAGACATGACGTAGTCCATGGCTCGATACTGAAGCATATTTAAACAAACTCTTTGGCAGTATAAGTTCTACATTTCATAGTAAATGGCACCTTTATTCTTCCAGATCTGTCCTTGTAAGTGTATATTTGGTTTTGCATGCGTGGTCCAATTTAATGGACTAGTATATGCATCCAGTTTCTCAGAATAAACGCTCAGGATGGCTCTTACCATTTGCTGATTTGACCCAAATAATTTCCTTGGATTCCTCAACTCCCGGAATGTCATCAGGATGGATTACAGTTCGTGTTGCACCTGTGTCGCATAGAAAAGTTACCTCCGTCCCGGAAACATTCAATGTAATCTCAGGTTTGATGTCATACTATAAGATAAGTTCAATTCCCTCTAAGTTTAGCACTTTTTCTGGCTTTTCTGCTTCTATCCTGGTTACAGCTCCTGTTTTTTTCTTATCTAGTCATAACTGACTCCCAAACTCTTCCTCTATCTTACTGTTGCTCCTGCAGTCCCTCGCCCAATGCCCCCTCCTTCCACACAGCCTCCTGCTCTGTCTCTCCTTCTACTTCCTCTGTCTCTGCTCCTGTTGTGATCTGTGTTTTTGCTTTCCCTCATCACCTAAATAGTTGCTTCTCTCCCTTCCAACAAAAAGTTTAGTCCTTTCTTCCTTTTCTTTTTGTTGTCAGAGTGCTACTCTGCATGCCCTCTTTATTCCATTGCTGTGCAAACACATTAAGATGACTGTTTATTGTCATGTTACAAGTCACACAAAATTACTCTCTGCATTTGACCCATCTAGTTTGGCACCTGTTGAACACACATGCACACACCTTTCTGTTTAATTTAATTAATATTTATCTGCAGGCTTAGAAACTGCTTATAGTATTGATATATTACTCCATATATTACGCTGATTTATTGCAGCTGTCTTTAAATTTCTCTTTAAGAAAGCTATTGTTTGATATCTGACTCACATAGCATATTTCATTGCTGTGTTGGTTTTTTAAAAAAAATATATTTTATATATAAAATATATAAATATATTTATATATCTATATATATATACTAATACTCACTTTAACCCATTCTGTGAGATAAATGCTTTAATCTCTGATGAATATGATGTCAGTTCATAAGTTTTAGGGAAGTTAGTCAATCAGAAGTAATGAAGCATTACTTAACCATAGCATTACTTAACATTAATATGTTAAATTCTCTATTTTCGGCTTATGTTTCTGATACACTTATGATTTTGTTGCAGAAGAGCTAATCTCAAATTTAGAAAATGTTTCAGTTTGGCTTGAAAATCATCTGCACCTGAAGGGTTTGACTGTCTGGTCTCAGACCTGCTTCAGGTGGAAATTATTTCATTTTTTAATGCCTTGAACTTTGTCATTAAAGAATATTCCGACTTCATTACCCTTATATGTAGAAATGAGTTCTAAATGCAACCTGGAGGGTTTGTTAATCTGTTTACTGTAGCAAGCAAGACATGAGAGTTGTTACTGCAGTTTTTTTTATGATTTCAGAAAATAACTCTCTCTTCATCTATGCAAAGTCACACACTGAGTTAGACCAAACATTTCAAAGACAGCAGTGAGTTCTTTAGCTTGCTTATTATGGCCTACATCTATGTGCACCTTCAAGTCCCCTGTTATGATTAAACAGTCAACAGCAGTGCACACAATTTAAAGAAATTCCAGTAAAATCATCAATAAAATCATTCTGCGGTGAGACAAAGTATTTAAGATCATTTTATCTCCCTTTTTAAATGACACATGCTCGAATTAAAGACAAAAATAAATGTTTTATCTTGTGAGTGGGTATATTGGCCCTGAATATGGCACAAAGACCCTCCCCACTCTCTGTCTTGTTGTTTCATCTCTCAGTTAAACACATACTGTGAGATGAAAGTATCAAAAGCATTGTTAGACAGGAAAAAGTCAGAAAGCTGTTGGTATACAACTTTTCCTAGGACTTTGCCTAAGAATGGCAGGTTTGATATGGAATTTATAAAAATCACAGGTTGTAAAACATCTTTTGCTCAGATAGTTTTTCCTGTGAAAGGAGTAAAGATTTGAAATGATCTGTTTGTTTGTCTGAGATCTTCTGAACTTTAACTCTTTAAGAGAGCTGTTAAATCTTAATACACAAACTTGTACAAATGTCTAGCTCTAATCCTTGTTGTTCTTTTTTTTTTTTTTTGTTGTGTTTTTTTTTAACTAGATTTACTTTGTACATTACTTTTGTCTTCCCCTTCTCTAGGATTGGACAATTTTACCATGTTCAATTCTCCCTCAAACCCAAATTTATTTTCTCATCTCTCTAAGTATTCAATATTATCGGATTTTTTCTGAAACATGATTTTAGCACTCCCACTTAACTCCCGGTTAGCTTTAAAACAGGTATTTCCCATACTGTCCTTTTGCAGCTAATCAATTTTCAGTGGAGTTATTTTGAGTACTACCGAATGAAACACTACTTCTGTCGTTATGTCACGAGCAACAACCAGATTCCAATGTTCACTTCAACTCAATTAGTCAGTAATACATTTTTTCTGTCGTCACCATCAACAACATCACACACCAGCAGCTGTTTCACTCTTATACATACATAGCAAATAAAACAACACTGTAGCAAAGAAGGAAAAAATCACAATTTAACAAACAAATAATTCAGCAACCAGCCCTTTTAGCAAACCAACAATTCTATCACAAAGCAACAGTTCAACAATGACCTATACCTTCAGCAACAATACACACACACACACACAGCTGTTTTACTCCCATACATACATAGCAAATAAAACAACACTGCAGCAAAGACTTTAACAAACAATTCGACAAACAAACAATTTAACAACCAGCCCCTTTAACAAACAAACGATTAGACGTATAACACTAACAAAAACTAACATGGATTTAAAACTTGCGATCTTTCATCGCAAACTCTCTTAAGAAAGATTCCGTTTTCTAACGCGCTGCGCGGAGTTATTTATTCCTGTAGTCTTCTCACACAGACTATGGACTAACCTTTTCTGACTGCATTTTTGTTGTCCTTGGTTAATCCCACCACTACACACGGTTACCAGTTAAAAGGCTGACATTTTCTGATCGTTTCATTTGTGGGTTATCCAACACAACATACAGGTACCAGTTAAAAGGCTTTTTTCCTTTGCCTCACCTTTTCTGACTGCTTCTTTTATGGGTTCATCCAGCACAATTTACACACAGTTACCAGTTAAAAAGATGACCTTTTCTGACCGCTATTAGGTTTCTATGGGTTAATCCTATACACAGTTACCAGTTAAAAGGCTGACCTTTTCTGACTGCTTCTTTTATGGGTTAATCCAACACAACCTAGACACGGTTACCAGTTAAAAGGCTAACGTTTTCTGACTGCTTCAATTGTGAGTGTTCCAACATAACTTATACACAGTTATCAGTTAAAAGGCTTCTTTACTAGGTTGCATTCGAAATAGTAATATTCTTAGGAAAATAACAACGACTCAATCTATTTAAAGGCCTCCATTTTCTATGACTATAACTGGAGCACCATTTTATATCAATTGCTAGTTAATCAAAATTTTCCCTAATAATCACACTATTTCCAACCAACAATAGTAATACAAAGGGTTCCTTACCATAAATCCATTGGTAAGTTAAACAACGAAGAATCCAGCGAGTCTGTCCACTGATTCAAAAATAGATTCTGTCACCTTTCCTCCAGCCAGTGGCAGCCGGCCTCTATCAGAAACTGTGCTGAGAGGACTTCAGTTAGGAATCCTGGACTCCCCCGTGCACGGTTTCAGCTCCGATTCTGGAAGGTGGAAAGGACTTAGAATCCGGCTCGAAGGACCATTATGTTAGAAAAATTCTCTGTAAAATTAGGCTCAGAGTCGCTGGATACGATTAATTAACACAAAACATTTATTTCTTGCAAGAAAGAGACAAGTCCGCACAAATCCACACAACCTGTCGGGAAGACCGCTCAGAGTTGTCTCCCGACCAAATGGTGCTCCAGCTATTTATGTTGTTTATGCTTGCTGATCACACAATGTTATGAGAAAAGGCGCTTTTCTCACCATTCATTATTATGGGAAGGAACATTCAATGTTATGGGGAAAGGTGCTTCTCTCCCCATTCCTTGTTATGGGAAGGAACATAAGAGGTGCTTCTCACCAGTTAATATTATGGGAAAGACTAGTACCAGAGTCAAAACTCTTTTGCTTGAATCATAGAAGGTGAACAGATGGAGGGACTCTTCTGTCATAGTATAACTATATAATTTTTCCAACACACATTGACATTGAAATTTACTGGATAAGCAGGTCTTCATTGCATTCAGCAGCCTATATGTGAGCATCTATGTGTAAGCTGTTCTTCTTTGCATTTATCAGCAGCAAGCAATTCTTCACTGCACATGCATATGTAAATAGTAAAACAATTCCAATGTGTTAGCGAAACCTTCTATATCACAGTGGTTTCTAAGATCTATTTTAAGTTCTTTGCCATCAGTGAGATGACATAGTTTACAAAGTGTGTCAAATTATCACTGAAGATCTTTTCAGGTATTTCAAATCTAGAAATGAGTTATTTTACGCGTGATTTTGCTACTGAGAGTGCATCTGCTTGTGCACATGGAAATATTTCAGACCATTTGGTAAAAACCTCTGTTGTCACTGAGCAGAATCGTTTCCCTTAACATTAATTTAGTTCAATGAAATCTACACAATAATGAAATCCAAACAAATATGTTGAAAAAGATACACTGGCTTAGGGAATTATCTTCGTTTTGGTCTTAGATTGCCCTGTGGAATGTATTTTGCACATATTTGACCTGCTAGACAAAACTTTATTCATTTATTTATTCTAAAAAAAAAAATTCAATAATTAGTAAAACCATATGCTGTAAAAACCTTGTTCATTATTGCTTCCATCCCTCCTGTTGAGACATGACATGGTCCGTGGCTCAATACTGCAGCATATTTAAACAAATTCTTTGGCAGTATGGTTTTCCTTCCGGTCATTCATACGAGTCTATTGTAGATGGCAATTGAATAACATCCAATAATGCTAAAATATTTGTAGTTTATACATTTAGCTGTGGATGTCAACATACCTGTTTTTCCAATAATGTGTTAACACATGTACAGTTGAGAAGGCATACTGACTGTCAGTGTAAACGTTAACAACCTTTTTGTTATTTAATTTACAAGCTTCAGTTAAAGCTACCAATTCGACTGCTTGAACAGAGTAATTTTTTGGTAGTGGTTGTTTTAAGAAAACTTCAGTTTCTGTTACTACTGCAAATCCTGTAGCATTTGTGCCATCAGGGTTTTTTGCTTGACCTGTTGAATAAATATAGTTATTTCTGCATTTTCATAACGTATATCAGTTAAGTCTGGCCTGGGTAAAACACTGATGGTTATTTCTGACATGCAATCATGAGGCTTTCCATCTGTGGGGTAGGTAGCAGTGTGGATGGATTAAGTGTAGCACATCTCTGTATGTGTGCGAACGTGTGTGAGTTTGTGTGTGTGAGAGTTTAAAGAACCTGTTATCCACAGGCAGGTCTTAACTAGTATGGCACAGGTCCAGCCTGTCTCATCTTTTTTGGAAGGTCCAGCGCTCGGCCGTAACCCTTCTGTCTGTTTGGACTCTCACATACATTCGGTTAATCATAGAAAAACGAGAACAAAACTTTTTAGCCCCTTAAATTCATAAAACAGACATGGTGCAGTTATTTCCATTCTAGAAAATAAGAGTAATCACCACCATTCCTATAAATTCTGGATATTCTAACAATCTGAATCTTTTTTAAATGTTCGATGAAGCCCTTTGCTGTTCTGTTTAGAGACTCAGCTGATCATAAACCAAGTTTTGCTCTTGAACCAAGCTTCTAAACTCTTCACCTTTTTCATTTCTCAGTTAGTATTCACTTTAAAACTGATTAAAAGAAAAATTAAATGAATGCCTATCAACAAATGTGGGATCTAAACTCTAGTGCTTTCTCTAAAATAATTTCCTTTCTCAATTCAGAAATGTGTGTGTGTAAGTCACAACACCCGTGACACCAAAACGGCTTTCTTTTCTCTCTTTTCTCTACACTCTGCACTGTGAGCACACACACCAAATCAGAAAGGCTTTTTTCTCTCTTTTCTACATTATGGACTGTGGGGACACAAAACCGCTCTCTCTCTTTTTTTTTTTGATTGTGTGCCAGGGCGTTGTCTCACGTATTAGATTATGCTTAAGATACGAATGGGTTTATCAGTCACATCAGAATCCATACATACTGATCCTCCCGTAATAAAATGGTCGGATCTTATCAAACACACTTTGTTTCTTGTGACAAGTCAGCGAAACAGCGTATACACGTCAAGACACTGAATCAAGTTTGCCACAAGAACTCATAAGTTTGGCAGTATTGCTCTGCCGTCAGCAATCATACACCCATTTTATTTTCATGAGACATGTGCAGGCACCTGTTCATCTACTGTTCTATCACTATGAATTAGTTTATCTATTATCAATAAGGATACTTCTACAACTACTATCAAAGTATGTCCGGACTTCTTATGTTGTCAGTTGCTATATATGAATAAGTGGGTTGCTACTGAAAAGCATTAAGCATGTCACACAGCCCAAACATATAACATTTCAGGACACACCACACAGTTAACAACCACAGTGAAGCGTGTCAAAGCCCAAACATGTAACATTCAACAGGACACTTACACAACACATTCAAATCAAACAGTCAGACAACATACAAGAACATATACCCCAGCCGGCATTGCTCCCTGCCTATTTTCCTACAACTCACTATGTGTGCGCACACCTTTATTGACAAACTCTTCAACTTATACTCTTTTACCGAAGCTGCTACAGCTCGATTGGCCAAATACCCTTAGATCCTATTTCGGTGAATTTGACATCTGCCTTGTATGTAACAGATTAGCGGTTTAGCAGTTTTAATTTAGTTTGAGTGAAGGAATTCATTTTATAGCAAAATCCGAAATCGTGAAGAACTCATGAAAGTAAGCTTATTCTCGGATTCCTGAAACTTTAGATTTGCTCTTTCTTTTACTGCAAAGTACAACGTTGAGCAGCACTAATGAGTTGTTTCTATTTTTGGCAGGCTTTACCTTTGCGGATGAAGCCCTTTCTGTCTGTGCAAAAGAAATCTTGTTACTGTGCAGAGTGACTTCTCTGAGTAGAGTCGCCTCACTTGTTGCGACTGTGCCGATGTTGCTTGAATGGTGCTCGCTGGAGCGTGTGGTAGTGTAAAGTTATACCATTTAAAAGGGCTGAAGAGTGCTCAGTGCAGCGGGTGGGCGGAGGTGCAAAGTGACACTATGGCCATAAAAAGAACACCGCTACAAGTGCGCATTGTGCCAGGAAGGGCCCTCGGACGTGAACCAGTGGACAGTTATCGCTTCTCGGCCTTTTGGCTAAGATCAAGTGTAGTATCTGTTCTTATCAGTTTAATGTCTGATATGTCCTCTATGCGAGACTACATATTAAATGGATTTGTATCAATAGGAGTTGAAAAAGGAGCTTGCTCCGTTCACTCCAAGCATCGACCCGGTACTGCAGTGCCGCTGGGAACGGTGCGCTCTCCTCTGCTCTTGTGAAAAAGCAAACAGCGGTGCAGGATGGAAGTTTCAGGGAGCCTAAGATGAAACTTTCTTTTAATCTGCTGATAAAAGAGAGTGAATGCGAAGCAGACTTTAACACGGTTCTGGGAGCGAGCCGAGTGCGGGCTAACTGGGAGAATTGCTTGAAAGAAACGCGACACCGAATGAGCAGTCAGATCAAAGCCTCAACACAGTGTTCCCGTGTTGTTTGTGGCTGCCTTGTCTTTTGCACAGAGTAAAAGACAAGGCAGCCATCGAATATGGCCCGATTGTTCCTACTTGGTCAGCCGAGGAGCAAGGGGGGGGAGCAAGCGTCTCAACCAAGCAAAGCTCACCATGGGGAAGGTGGCTATGCCAACTAGCCTGATGCCCTGCTCCCGCAGTGATGGATAATCATACACTGGTTTCTCTTCATAATGTACAAGTCTTTCGCCTTTTACTAAAGACTTCCGTGTAGAGCAGCACTAATGAATTGTTTCTATTTTTGGCAGGCTTTACCTTTGCGGGTGAAGCTCTTTCTGTCTGTGCAAAAGAAATCTTGTTACTGTGCAGAGTGACTTCTCTGAGTAGAGTCGCCTCACTTGTTGCGACTGTGCCGATGTTGCTTGAATGGTGCTCGCTGGAGCGTGCGGTAGTGTAAAGTTATACCATTTAAAAGGGCTGAAGAGTGCTCAGTGCAGCGGGTGGGCGGAGGTGCAAAGTGACACTATGGCCATAAAACGAACACCGCTACAAGTGCGCATTGTGCCAGGAAGGGCCCTCGGACGTGAACCAGTGGACAGTTATCGCTTCTCGGCATTTTGGCTAAGATCAAGTGTAGTATCTGTACTTATCAGTTTAATATGTTATATGTCTATGCAAGGACTACATATTAAATGGATTTTTATCAATAGGAGTTGAAAAAGGAGCTTGCTCCGTTCACTCCAAGCATCGACCCGGTACTGCAGTGCCGCTGGGAACGGTGCGCTCTCATCTGCTCTTGTGAAAAAGCAAACAGCGGTGCAGGATGGAAGTTTCTTTAATCTGCTGAGAAAAGAGAGTGAATGCGAAGCAGACTTTAACACGGCTCTGGGAGCGAGCCGAGTGCGGGCTAACCAGGAGAATTGCTTGAAAGAAACGCGACACCGAATGAGCGGTCAGAACAAAGCCTCAATACGGTGTTCCTGTGGTGTTTTTATAAAATGCGGTGTAAAAAAAGGTGTGAATGCCCCATAGAAAACTAAAAGGTTGAGCGGAAGTGTTCGGCTGCAAGAAGGTGTGAATGTCCGACTATATTTGGTGAAAAGCAGGTGAAGCAAGGTCTGAATGCCCAACCTTACATCATCAAAAGCGAGATCAGAGGTTTTTGGCTGCAAGAAGGCCATAGTTTGCCAAAAGCGGGTAAGGTGCGAATGATCGGCTAAATATCAACAAAAGTGGGGGCGGAGGTCTTCGGATGCAAGTGGGTGTGAATATCCCACCATACAAGTATGGTGGAGAGGAAGCTGTGAATGGCCGACCATAGTTTGCAAAAAGCGGGTGAGAAAAGGTGCGAATGTCCAACCATACATGATCAAAACAGGGAGCGGAGGTGTTTGGCTGCGACAAGGTGTGAATGTCCACCCATAATTAATGAAAAGCGGGCAACAAGTAGGTTCGAATGCCCAACCATACATCATCAAAAGCAGGAGTGGATGTGTTCGGCTACAAGAAGGTTTGAATGTCCGAGCATAGTTTGTAAAAAGCGGGTAAGAAAAGGTTCGAATGCCCGAACATACACCATCAAAAGAGGGAGCGGAGGTGTTCCGCTGTAAGACGGTGTGAATGTCCGACCATAGTTGGTAAAAAGTGGGTATGAAAAGGTTCGAATGCCCAAATTCGGCTGCAAAAAGGTGTGAATGTTCGACTAAATTTTGTAAAAAGCGGGTAAGACAAGGTGCGAATGCCTGACAATCTATGATCAAAAGCGGGAGCGGAGGTGTTCAGCTGCAAGAAGGTCTAAATGTCCATTTTTAATTAATAGAAAACATGAAAGAAAATTTTCGAAAATCAATCCGCACATGATCATAAGTGGGAGAGGAGGTGTTCAGCTGCAAGAAGGTGTGAATGTCCTACCATAATTGCTGAAAAATGTGTTAGAAACGGTAAGAATGCCGGAATATACATCATCAAAAGCTAGAGAGGTGGTGTTCGGCTGCAAGTAGGTGTGAATGTCTGAGTAAAGTTCAAATATATTAACAAAAGCGGGAGGAGAGGTCTTCGGATGAGTGGTTGAGAATTTCCAACCATAATCTATAAAATGCGGTGAAAAAAAAGGTGTGATAGATACCTAAAAGGTGGAGCGGAAGTGTTCGGCTGCAAGAAGGTGTGAATGTTATATATATAGTTGGTGAAAAGCAGGAAAAGCAAGGTCTGAATGCCCAATCTTACATCATCAAAAGCGAGATCAGAGGTGTTTGGCGGCAAGAAAACGGGTAAGGTGTGAATGATCGACTAAATATCAACAAAAGTGGGGGCGGAGGTCTTCGGATGCAAGTGGGTGTGAATATCCCACCATACAAGTATGGTGGAGAGGAAGCTGTGAATGGCCGACCATAGTTTGCAAAAAGCGGGTGAGAAAAGGTGCGAATGTCCAACCATACATGATCAAAACAGGGAGCGGAGGTGTTTGGCTGCGACAAGGTGTGAATGTCCACCCATAATTAATGAAAAGCGGGCAACAAGTAGGTTCGAATGCCCAACCATACATCAACAAAAGCAGGAGTGGATGTGTTTGGCTACAAGAAGGTTTGAATGTCCGAGCATAGTTTGTAAAAAGCGGGTAAGAAAAGGTGCGAATGCCCGACAAAGTATGATCAAAAGAGGGAGTGGAGGTTTTCGGCTACAAGAAGGTTTGAATGTACGACCATAGTTTGTAAAAAGCGGGTAAGAAAAGGTGCGAATGCCCGAACATACACCATCAAAAGAGGGAGCGGAGGTGTTCCGCTGAAAGACGGTGTGAATGTCCGACCATAGTTGGTAAAAAGCGGGTAAGAAAAGGTTCGAATGCCCGATTATATACCATCAAAAGCGGAAGCGGAGGTGTTCGGCTGTAAGAAGTTGTGAACGTCCGACCAAAGTTTGTAAAAAGCAGTTAAGAAAAGGTTCGAATATCCAACCAAACATAATAAAAAGTGGGAGCAGAGCTGTTCGACTGCAAGTAGGTGTGAATGTCCAGCCATAATTCCTGAAAAATGGGTAAGAAAAGGTGCGAATGCCCAACCATACATCATCAAAAGAAGAAGTGGATGTGTTCTGCTACAAGAAGGTTTGAATGTCCGACCATAGTTTGTAAAAAGTGGGTAAGAAAAAGTTCGAATGCCCGAACATACACCATCAAAAGAGGGAGCGGAGGTGTTCCGCTGTAAGACGGTGTGAATGTCCGACCATAATTGGTAAAAAGCGGGTAAGAAAAGGTTAAAATACCCGACTGTACACAATCAATAGCGGGAGCGGAGTTGTTCAGCTACAAGAAGGTGTGAAAGTCCGACCATGGTTTGTAAAACGCGGGTAAGACAAGGTGCGAATGCCCGACAATGTATGATCAAAAGAGGGAGCGGAGGTGTTCGGCTGCAAGGTCTGAATTTCCAACCATAATTTGTAAACACCGTTGAAGAAAAGCCTCGAAAGCCCGACTATACACCATCAAAAGCGGGAGCAGAGGTGTTCAGCTGCACACAATCAGGTTTTTGCAAATTATGATCTGACATTCACACATGCTTTTGATGATGTATGGTTGGGCATTCGCACCTTTTTTTACCCATTTTTCAGGAATTATGGGTGGACATTCACACCTTCTTGCAGCTGAACACCTCCTCTCCCACTTATGATCATGTGCGGTTGGATATTCGAAAATTTTCTTTCATGTTTTCTAGCAATTATTGATGGACATTCAGAGCTTCTTGCAGCTGAACCCCTCTGCTCCCGCTTTTGATGGTGTATAGTTGGGCTTTCGAGCCTTTTCTTCCCCGGTTTTTACAAATTATGGTTGGAAATTCAGACCTTCTTGCAGCTGAACCCCTCTGCTCCCGCTTTTGATGGTGTATTGTCGGGCATTCGCACCTTTTCTTACCCGCTATTTACAAAAAATGGTCGGCCATTCACACCTTCTTGTAGCCGAACACATTCGCTCCCGCTATTGATTGTGTACAGTCGGGTATTTTAACCAACTACGGTCGGACATTCACACCTTCTTATGGCGGAACACCTCCGCTCCCTCTTTTGATGGTGTATGTTCGGGCATTCGAACCTTTTCTTACCCGCTTTTTACAAACTATGCTCGGACATTCAAACCTTCTTGTAGCCTAACACATCCAGTCCTGCTTTTGATGATGTATGGTTGGGCATTCGCACCTTTTTTTTTACCCATTTTTGAGGAATTATGGGTGGACATTCACACCTTCTTGCAGCTGAACACCTCCTCTCCCACTTATGATCATGTGCGGTTGGATATTCGAATTTTTTTTTTCATGTTTTCTAGCAATTATTGATGGACATTCAGACCTTCTTGCAGCTGAACACCTCCGCTCCCGCTTTTGATGGTGTATAGTTGGGCTTCCGAGCCTTTTCTTACCCGGTTTTTACAAATTATGGTTGGACATTTAGACCTTCTTGCAGCCGAAAACCTCCGTTCCCTCTTTTGATCATACATTGTCGGGCATTCGCACCTTTTCTTACCCGCTTTTTACCAATTATGGTCGGATATTCACACCTTCTTACAGCGGAAAACCTCCGCTCCCTTTTTTGATCATTTATGGTCTGGCAAAACTACCTTTTCGTGCCCGTTTTTGAGTAATTATGGCTGGACATTCACAGCTTCTTGCAGCCGAACACCTCTTCTTCCGCTTTTGATGATGAATGGTCCGGCATTCTTACCTTTTCTAACACATTTTTCAGCAATTATTGTCGGTCATTCACACCTTTCTCATCAGCTTTTTGCAAATTATGATCTGACATTCACACCTACTTGCAGCCGAACACCTCGGCTTCCGCTTTTGATGGTGTATATTTTGGCATTCGAACCTTTTCTTACCCGCTTTTTACCAACTATGGTCGGACATTCACACCTTCTTACAGCGGAACACCTCCGCTCCCTCTTTTGATGGTGTATGTTCTGGCATTCGAACCTTTTCTTACCCACTTTTTACAAACTATGCTCGGACATTCACACCTTCTTGCAGCGAAACACCTCCGCTCCCTCTTTTGATTGTGTATGTACAGGCATTCGAACCTTTTCTTACCTGCCTTTTACAAACTATGGTCGGACATTCAAACGTTCTTGTGGCCGAACACATCCACTTCTGCTTTTGATGATGTATAGTTGGGCATTCACACCTTTTCTTACCCATTTTTCAGTAATTATTGGTGGACTTTCACACCTTCTTGTAGCCGAACAACTCCGCTTCCGCTATTGATTGTGTACAGTCGGGTTTTGTAACCTTTTCTTACCCGCTTTTTACCAACTATGGTCGGACATTCGCAGCATCTTACAGCGGAACACCTCCGCTCCCTCTTTTGATGGTGTATGTTCGGGCATTCGAACTTTTTCTTACCAACTTTTTACAAACTATGGTCGGACATTCAAACCTTCTTGTAGCAGAACACATCCACTTCTTCTTTTGATGATGTATGGTTGGGCATTCGCACCTTTTCTTACCCATTTTTCAGGATTTATGGGTGGACATTCACACCTACTTGCAGTCGAACAGCTCTGCTCCCACTTTTGATTATGTTTGGTTGGATATTCGAACCTTTTCTTAACTGCTTTTTACAAACTTTGGTCGGACGTTCACAACTTCTTACAGCCGAACACCTCCGCTTCCGCTTTTGATGGTATATATTCGGGCATTCGAACCTTTTCTTACCCGCTTTTTACCAACTATGTTCGGACATTCACACCGTCTTTCAGCGGAACACCTCCGCTCCCTCTTTTGATGGTGTATGTTCAGGCATTCGCACCTTTTCTTACCCGCTTTTTACAAACTATGCTCGGACATTCAAACCTTCTTGTAGCCAAACACATCCACTCCTGCTTTTGTTGATGTATGGTTGGGCATTCGAACCTACTTGTTGCCCGCTTTTCATTAATTATGGGTGGATATTCACACCTTGTCGCAGCCAAACACCTCCGCTCCCTGTTTTGATCATGTATGGTTGGACATTCGCACCTTTTCTCACCCACTTTTTGCAAACTATGGTCGGCCATTCACAGCTTCCTCTCCACCATACTTGTATGGTGGGATATTCACACCCACTTGCATCCGAAGACCTCCGCCCCCACTTTTGTTGATATTTAGTCGGTCATTCACACCTTACCCGTTTTCTTGCCGCCAAAAACCTCTGATCTCGCTTTTGATTATGTAAGATTGGGAATTCAGACCTTGCTTTTCCTGCTTTTCACCAACTATATATATAACATTCACACCTTCTTGCAGCCGAACACTTCCGCTCCACCTTTTAGGTATCTATCACACCTTTTTTTTTCACCGCATTTTATAGATTATGGTTGGAAATTCTCGACCACTCATCCGAAGACCTCTCCTCCCGCTTTTGTTAATATATTTGAACTTTAGTCAGACATTCACACCTACTTGCAGCCGAACACCACCTCTTTAGCTTTTGATGATGTATGGTCCGGCATTCTTACCGTTTCTAACACATTTTTCAGCAATTATGGTAGGACATTCACACCTTCTTGCAGCTGAACACCTCCTCTCCCACTTATGATCATGTGCGGATTGATTTTCGAAAATTTTCTTTCATGTTTTCTATTAATTAAAAATGGACATTTAGACCTTCTTGCAGCTGAACACCTCCGCTCCCGCTTTTGATCATACATTGTCAGGCATTCGCACCTTGTCTTACCCGCTTTTTACAAAATTTAGTCGAACATTCACACCTTTTTGCAGCCGAACACAGTTTTTTGCAGCCGAATTTGGGCATTCGAACCTTTTCATACCCACTTTTTACCAACTATGGTCGGACATTCACACCGTCTTACAGCGGAACACCTCCGCTCCCTCTTTTGATGGTGTATGTTCGGGCATTCGAACCTTTTCTTACCCGCTTTTTACAAACTATGCTCGGACATACAAACCTTCTTGTAGCCGAACACATCCACTCCTGCTTTTGATGATGTATGGTTGGGCATTCGAACCTACTTGTTGCCCGCTTTTCATTAATTATGGGTGGACATTCACACCTTGTCGCAGCCAAACACCTCCGCTCCCTGTTTTGATCATGTATGGTTGGACATTCGCACCTTTTCTCACCCGCTTTTTGCAAACTATGGTCGGCCATTCACAGCTTCCTCTCCACCATACTTGTAGGGTGGGATATTCACACCCACTTGCATCCGAAGACCTCCGCCCCCACTTTTGTTGATATTTAGCCGATCATTCGCACCTTACCCGCTTTTGGCAAACTATGGCCTTCTTGCAGCCAAAAACCTCTGATCTCGCTTTTGATGATGAAAGGTTGGGCATTCAGACCTTGCTTCACCTGCTTTTCACCAAATATAGTCGGACATTCACACCTTCTTGCAGCCAAACACTTCCGCTCCACCTTTTAGTTTTCTATGGGGCATTCACACCTTTTTTTACACCGCATTTTATAAAAACACCACAGGAACACCGTATTGAGGCTTTGTTCTGACCGCTCATTCAGTGTCGCGTTTCTTTCAAGCAATTCTCCTGGTTAGCCCGCACTCGGCTCGCTCCCAGAGCCGTGTTAAAGTCTGCTTTGCATTCACTCTCTTTTCTCAGCATATTAAAAGAAACTTCCATCCTGCACCGCTGTTTGCTTTTTCACAAGAGCAGAGGAGAGCGCACCGTTCCCAGCGGCACTGCAGTACCGGGTCGATGCTTGGAGTGAACGGAGCAAGCTCCTTTTTCAACTCCTATTGATAAAAATCCATTTAATATGTAGTCCTTGCATAGACATATCACATATTAAACTGCTAAGAACAGATACTACACTTGATCTTAGCCAAAAGGCCGAGAAGCGATATCTGTCCACTGGTTCACGTCCGAGGGCCCTTCCTGGCACAATGCGCACTTGTAGCGGTGTTCTTTTTATGGCCATAGTGTCACTTTGCACCTCCGCCCACCCGCTGCACTGAGCACTCTTCAGCCCTTTTAAATGGTATAACTTTACACTACCACACGCTCCAGCGAGCACCATTCAAGCAACAACTTTGCACTCCAGCTTCGAACATCGGCACAGTCGCAACAAGTAAGGCGACTCTACTCAGAGAAGTCACTCTGCACAGTAACAAGATTTCTTTTGCACAGACAGAAAGATCTTCACCCGCAAAGTTAAAGCCTGCCAAAAATAGAAACAACTCATTAGTGCTGCTCTCCACGGAAGTCTTTAGCAAAAGGCGAAAGACTTGTACATTATGAAGAGAAACCAGTGTATGATTATCCATCACTGCAGGAGCAGGGCATCAGGCTAGTTGGCATAGCCACCTTCCCCATGGTGAGCTTTGCTTGGTTGAGACGCTTGCTCCCCCCCCTTGCTCCTCGGCTGACCAAGTAGGAACAATCAGGCCCTATTCGATGGCTGCCTTGTCTTTTAATCTGTGCAAAAGACAAGGCAGCCACAAACAACACGGGAACACCGTATTGAGGCTTTGTTCTGACTGCTCATTCGTATCTTAAGCATAATCTAATACGTGAGACAACGCCCTGGCACACAATCAAAAAAAAAAAGAGAGAGAGCGGTTTTGTGTCCCCACAGTCCATAATGTAGAAAAGAGAGAAAAAAGCCTTTCTGATTTGGTGTGTGTGCTCACAGTGCAGAGTGTAGAGAAAAGAGAGAAAAGAAAGCCGTTTTGGTGTCACGGGTGTTGTGACTTACACACACACATTTCTGAATTGAGAAAGGAAATTATTTTAGAGAAAGCACTAGAGTTTAGATCCCACATTTGTTGATAGGCATTCATTTAATTTTTCTTTTAATCAGTTTTAAAGTGAATACTAACTGAGAAATGAAAAAGGTGAAGAGTTTAGAAGCTTGGTTCAAGAGCAAAACTTGGTTTATGATCAGCTGAGTCTCTAAACAGAACAGCAAAGGGCTTCATCGAACATTTAAAAAAGATTCAGATTGTTAGAATATCCAGAATTTATAGGAATGGTGGTGATTACTCTTATTTTCTAGAATGGAAATAACTGCACCATGTCTGTTTTATGAATTTAAGGGGCTAAAAAGTTTTGTTCTCGTTTTTCTATGATTAACCGAATGTATGTGAGAGTCCAAACAGACAGAAGGGTTACGGCCGAGCGCTGGACCTTCCAAAAAAGATGAGACAGGCTGGACCTGTGCCATACTAGTTAAGACCTGCCTGTGGATAACAGGTTCATTAAACTCTCACATACACAAACTCACACACGTTCGCACACATACACCCATTCACACACACATTCTTGAACTTGCTGCAAGATTAAACATTTGCATTAACTGACTCCAGCAACTCTGAGTCTCATTGAGAGACTTTTCTCAACAATTGGGTTCTCAAACCAGATCTCAACGTTTTTTCCGCTTTCCAGGGTCGGAGCTGAAACCGTGCACGGGGGAGTCCAGTACTCCTAATGAAAGACCCCCTGCTGAATTGCGGTAATTAGGGGCCAGTGTCCACTGAAAGGGGGAAAAAGGGACGAGATCGTACTTTTGAATCAATGGCCAGAAGCCATTGGCAGTGCAGGCATCAACAATAATGGTGTTATTTCACCCATTAACACTTAAGGTACCTCATGCAGTGGCTGTGATATGGTTACTTAACAAAATATCTTTACCAGACATCTCTCCTACATAACAGTTCTTCTTTCACAGCCACACCTTGTTGTCGAGAGATGTGCTACACTTAATCCATCCACACTGCTACCTACCCCACAGATGGAAAGCCTCATGATTGCATGTCAGAAATAACCATCAGTGTTTTACCCAGGCCAGACTTAACTGATATACGTTATGAAAATGCAGAAATAACTATATTTATTCAACAGGTCAAGCAAAAAACCCTGATGGCACAAATGCTACAGGATTTGCAGTAGTAACAGAAACTGAAGTTTTCTTAAAACAACCACTACCAAAAAATTACTCGAATTGGTAGCTTTAACTGAAGCTTGTAAATTAAATAACAAAAAGGTTGTTAACGTTTACACTGACAGTCAGTATGCCTTCTCAACTGTACATGTGTTAACACAGCATTGGAAAAACAGGTATGTAGACATCCACAGCTAAATGTATAAACTACAAATATTTTAGCATTATTAGATGTTATTCAATTGCCATCTACAATAGACTCGTATGAATGACCGGAAGGAAAACCATACTGCCAAAGAATTTGTTTAAATATGCTGCAGTATTGAGCCACGGACCATGTCATGTCTCAACAGGAGGGATGGAAGCAATAATGAACCAGGTTTTTACAGCATATGGTTTTACTAATTATTGAATTTTTTTTTTAGAATAAATAAATTAATAAAGTTTTGTCTAGCAGGTCAAATATGTGCAAAATACATTCCACAGGGCAATCTAAGACCAAAACGAAGATAATTCCCTAAGCCAGTGTATCTTTTTCAACATATTTGTTTGGATTTCATTATTTCATTATTGTGTAGATTTCATTGAACTAAATAAATGTTAAGGGAAACGATTCTGCTCAGTGACAACAGAGGTTTTTACCAAATGGTCTGAAATATTTCCATGTGCACAAGCAGATGCACTCTCAGTAGCAAAATCACGCGTAAAATAACTCATTTCTAGATTTGAAATACCTGAAAAGATCTTCAGTGATAATTTGACACACTTTGTAAACTATGTCATCTCACTGATGGCAAAGAACTTAAAATAGATCTTAGAAACCACTGTGATATAGAAGGTTTCGCTAACACATTGGAATTGTTTTACTATTTACATATGCATGTGCAGTGAAGAATTGCTTGCTGCTGATAAATGCAAAGAAGAACAGCTTACACATAGATGCTCACATATAGGCTGCTGAATGCAATGAAGACCTGCTTATCCAGTAAAGTTCAATGTCAATGTGTAATATTCAATTAGGATTTGCAAAACAGTGAAGTTAAACAATGAATGGGTCCATAGTCGGTATGAGAACACTACAGGAATATTTACCTGGGTGTACGTTCAAACAGAGATGAGAAAATTGCGATAAATTATTGTTTGTTTGTTTGTTAGTATGTATATGAATGTTATGTGTATAAACTGTGTTGAGTTATAGTTACTCAGTAGTGTCTCAGTGAAACAACCGACGGGGGAAGCCTTGCGGTGACAACAAAAGCAGTGTTTTACTGATCAGTCAAGTTGCTCCAGTGTACTCCATACAAACTGGTTGGCTACTGAAGGGATAGAAAATGGGGAATACTTGTTTTAAAGCAAACAAGGAATTAGATGGGAAAAATACATGTTTTAACGGGACCCAGACAATATTATATAGATGTCGCCACTGAAGTAAAGAACATTTACGTGGGATGGTGTGAGGGTCCTCGTTTGGCTGACGTTCGCCGATATGCTCGCCATGCTCAGAACCAAGTTGAGACGCGTAAGACAACCAAAAGGGACAAGTGTGAAAAGGAGCTGCATTTGGCAACCATGACCATGTATTACGCAGTTGGTGTAAACAGAGGACGAGGCCGAAGTCGAAGACGTGGACGTGTGGGAGAGGAGGTCAAAATGGGCCACGCCAGAGCTATGATCCGAATATTTGTTTTTACTGTGGCCAGACTGGACACTGGAAGAAGGACTGTCCACAGCTAAAAAGTGATGAAATTGGGCAAAAGGCTGACTGAGGGTGGGAGGCAGGTTCTGGACGTCACACGGCAGCGGAGCCTCCACTAATGGGTGATAGCACAAACACACTCACACATTTTTCCTGCTCTGTGTAGTGAAGCAACGCTTGCCGACTGTGATTCACGTAGTAAAGTTTTGCATGCTATTTCCGTCCTAGAGCAAAGATATTTCTCTCAGAATATAGGAACTTATGTTCATCAGTAGTGACGTCAGGGGAGTTTGATTGTCCTCCAAAGTTAAGTGGAAACCACGTTTACTGTATGTCTGCATCAGGCCAGGTTGTGAAGGAGAAAATGACAATGCCCATTGCGTGTTGTCACTCCCGATGAGCTCTCCTTCAAACACTCATTTTTGTTATCAGAGTTGTGTCCCATTAACCTGATGGGCTGTGATCTCATGTGTAAATTAGGCATTATTTTAACTTCTACACCAGAGGGTGTTAAGGTTATGTTACAGCCTGACAAAGTTTTCACAGCAGTGCAGTTTGATTCATCGGCACTTACATATGCTTATGAGTGGAAACTTCCCAGCTCTCCTTTTTCACAACAACTAGTGGAAGAAGCAAAAGCGTTAGTTTCACCCCTTTCTGATTTCATGCAACCTACTGATTTGCACTGCACATCACACATTTCTTTGGGGCCTGACAATGAAGAAGAATGAGAAGAAGTGAAAAAATATGTGCGCCTACTTTATTGGCTGTGTCGCTCACTCCAGAGCACTTCGATTTTTTTAATGTTTGTGGTACTCGCCCTCACATTTCCTTGGCCAAACGTACACACTGGCAGTGACAAGGTGTGGGAGAGTTTGTTGCTACATGTCAGAAAGAAATGGAGTGGACTGTTTCACCTGCTGATCCAAATTTGATGTTTTCTGAACGATTGTCAGCATACAAAAAAATATTTTTGAGTACAATGCATTGTCAAAGAACTGTGGACTTAATTCCTACCACAGAATCACATTTTGAAGCATGTTTTTTATCTGAAACAGATTTGTCTTCGATACCCATGTTGGCTGAAGTGCCCAATGATCTTTGGGCTAAGAGCAAATATGATGTGGGGTTGATAAAAGGCTGTGAACCAGTAATTGTCACCCCTAAATCAGACTTTTGTCCATGTAAAAAACAATACCCTTTTAAGCCTGAAGCAATTAAAGGGATTAAACCCGTTTTTCAATCTTTTCAGAAAACAGGCGTTATTGTTCCTTTTGAAAATTCACCTGTGCTTACTCCATTGTTTCCTGTTAAAAAGATTAAAGATGCTGGCCAGCCAGATGAATGGCGTTTTGTACAGGACCTCCAAGCAGTGAATGCTGCAGTTCAGCCACATGCTCCTACTGTGCCCAACCCACACACTATTTTGTCTCAAATTACATCAGATGCACTGTTTTTCTCAGTGGTTGACTTGTCGTCAGTGCACCCTGATAGCCCATTTTGGTTTGCTTTTTAGTTTGAAGGGAGATCTTGGACTTTTACCCGGTTATGCCAGGGGTACTGTGAAAGTCCCACTATTTACAATGCTGCCCTCAAAGCTAGTCTGGATTAACTTCAATCAACCACAGGCTCTGCTCTTTTGCAGTATGTGGATGACATCCTTTTATGTAGTCCATCTAAACAACAGTGTGAAAAAGACCAAATGACTCAAATAACTTTCTTGCTTTCAAAATCTTTCCTCTAGTGACGCTGACTTAGAGAGGGATGAAGATAATCATGTTTAATTGTTCATGTTTTGATTGTTTATCATTGGACTCTTTATTACTATGATGCCTTTATTTTAAACTCACGTTGTGTGCAAATGCAGGCTGATGTTTTACAGATAAAGTTATTATTTTCCTTGTTTCTTTTGGGTTGATTAATATAATGGTATTATTATAATCAAAAGGGAGGAATGTAATGGAAAATAATTCTTATATGCATTGTATTGAGTGTTACTGTGTATCACCTGCAAATGACCGAGCTGCAAGGTACCACCCTGCCCTGTTTTCTTAAATTCCTCTTTACAATGGTGGGCTTGTTATAATGAGATAGGTGCACTTTAGGGGGGACAGGGTTAGGCTGGTATTTACGAGTGTGTCTGGGTAACCTCAACTGATGGTTGGGGAGGAAAGTTAGAAGAACAATCAATTATACCCAAAAACAGATGACGTGATGAGCGGGCAATATAACTGTGTGTTTTTGCTTCAGTGGTCAGAGCAACTCTGTATTCTGTACTGTGTTGTTCTCTCTTGCAAGATATTATTATTAAAGCCTCTTATCTCCTCAGAAGAAAATAACTGACTCCCCAAATGCAAGTGTCAGGACAAATGATCAAACTTCTCCAAGCTTCAGTCTGCAGAGAAGTACAAGACAGGGTTGCTCACTTTCTCCCTCACTTTTTGCTATTTTCATCAAACCTTTAGCAGCTGCTATCAGACAAGATAGAAATATTAAAGACATCCAACCCCAAAATATTGAGCATAAAATAAGTCTTTATGCTGATGATGTATTACTTTTCCTTCAGAACTCACAGACGTCTCTCACTCACACGATCACACTCATAAATAAATTCTCAGCACTTTTTGACTACTCTATCAATTGGTCTAAGACCACAGTTCTGCTCATTAACTGTAGGGTCCAGAATATACCTGCGATCACTTTACAGTCAGGAAATATTAGATATTTAGGCATAAACATTTCCTCCAGGCTCTCAGAGCTAACAAAGCTAATTTATGTGCAATTATTAAAGACAGTAGAGGACAATCTCTCTCGTTGGAAGTCCTTACCTATATCACTTATGGGGAGTGTTACAACCATTAAAATGATGATACTACCAAAAGTTAACTATTTGTTCTCAATGATCCCCATAAAACCAACCTGCTACTTGGTTTAAGTCACTAGATTCATGCATCTCCAAATTTCTGTGGAAAAACAAACCACCACGTATTAGTTTAAAAACCCTACAGAAGACCAAGGACAGTGGTGGATTAGATTTACCTAATTTTCAGCACTATTCCTTAGCCAATAGGTTACGGTATATATCAAAATGGTTTAAACCTAGCCCAATAGATGAACATGGATAAATATAGAACAAGCATTGTGTGATAATCTGGAAATCTCTGACCTGCCACTTATTAGTCAAAACGTAAAAAATCACAAATGTTTCAAAAGCATTAACATCAGCACCTCTCTGACAGCCTGGTGGGAATTTCTTAAAATAACAAAGTCTTCACTTGTCCCGTGTAAGCTTACACCCATCTGGAACAATCCTGACATCCTGCAAAACAAAAAAATGCTAAACTTTACTCTATGGAAGATCAAAGGAATCAAACATCTGGAACATATAATCCAAAATGGACATTTTATTTCATTTGATGAGCTCATATCACAACATGAGATAGGCAGCAATAAATTCCTAGAATATCAACAACTTAAGTCTATAATAACAAAGAAATATATCCTCCACCAACCAGACTTACAACTCCCGATTAGGGTAGCAGAATTTCTAAGCATCTGCACCCCAAAACTACTATCAAAAATATATAAATTATTGTCTAAGATAGATTACACAATGTCTCTACCGTCCTCAAAATGGGAGGCAGATTTATCCATCAGTTCTAGTCATAGCTTCTGGCCACAAATATGTTTGAACACCTTCAGAATGACTCAAAATCCTAATTTACAGCTCATACAATACAAAATTCTTCATAGAACACACTATACAGGACAAAGGATGTTCAGGATGGGTCTAACACACTCAAACATCTGCTCACATTGCACAGATAACACACCTGATGATTATGCACACCCTTTGTGGTTTTGTGCGCCTGTCCAGAAGTTCTGGCTTGAAGTCTGTGCGGACCTGTCAACATGGCTAAAGTGTAGCATTCCTGCATGCCCCACACTGTGCATACTGGGTGACTTAGACAACATCAACGTGGAATTTAGCTTAGCACACATGATCCTCACAGTGTTATGTATAGCAAAGAAAACTATTCTCATGAACTGGAAAGCGAAGAACAATCTGTGTATTAACCAGTTTAGAAATCGCTCTGGGCGGTTGGGTGTGTGCTGGGGGGGGCTGTGTGGCTTCGGGCGTCTGGTGGTCTCTCGGGTCGTGGGGACCGGGTTGGTCATTGCTGGGGGGGACTGTGTGTCGGGCTTGGAGGGCAGTTTTGGGGGCTTGCGGGTGGGGCTGTCTTGCGGTGTGGGGCGGGGTCCCTTAGGGGCCTTGGGGTGGTGGCTGCTGGCTCTGTACCGGGTGACCGGGCCGCTCTGGCGTGGGTGGTGGAGCTGGGCCTGGACCTGGTGGCTTGCCGTTGCCTTGCGCCCGGGGCGGGGCCCTGCCTGTGCCTGGGGGGTCTGGGTTGCCCTGGACATGCCACAGTATGCGTGGGTTGGTGCAGGTCCTGGTGCCGGCCTTGTTGCTCTGGGAACTCCATGGTGTCCGCAGGTGGTTGTTTTTTTTAGGGTGTTGGGGCGTGCGGTGAGGAGAAGGGGTTCTGTATGGGGGTGTGCTTTTCCCCAGTTGGGGGGGGCCTGGGGGGGCCTGGGTGATGGTGGGTCTCAGGCCCGGGCTGCTGCGACTGGTGTAACCGGGTGATTTGTTTGTTTGTTTGTTTGATTTTTGTTGTTGTTTGTTTGTTTTTGTAGAGGTCCTCCGGGGTGGGGTTGGGTTGAGTGGGGTGGGGCGGGATGGGTTCCTTCTGGGGGTACAGTAGCTCCCGGAATATGGTGACTGCAGGCCCCGAGCCTGGTGGACATCAGGCCCTCCTGCCCTGTGTTGGGTCCCAGGTAGCGGGGATGCCTATTGCAGCCAGTCTCTGGCTGCCCTCTCTGGGGTGGGAGGGACAAGGAGGATGAATTAATTATTCTGCTAGTTTATATATTGTAAACATAAACAATAAACATTTATAAAACTTCCCTTGGCAAAGCAAATCTGTTTGGCATAAAGGTATTCAGACTACAATTCTGCTGCCATAATGCACAATTCCGGATTTTGATATAAAATGAATTCCTTCACTCAAACCAAGTTAAAACTGCTTTGTCCTTCATATTTTTGCATGTCTAAATAGGTTTCAGGCATAAAATTCTTCATATTACCCTGTATGTGAAAGAAGCATACTTGTGATGGAGCAATACACTCCTTTTGGGTAACCTAAACTAATGGTTGGGGAGGAAAGTTAGAAGAACAATCAACTATCAACCAAAGACAGATGACGTGATGAGCGGGCAATATAACTGTGTGTTTTTGCTTCAGTGGTCAGAGCAACTCTGTATTCTGTACTGTGTTGTTCTCTCTTTCAAGATATTATTATTAAAGCCTCTTATCTCCTCAGAAGAAAATAACTGACTCTGTGCGTTACTAAATTTCCACCACAATTTTGGCGTCACGAACAGGATCCCTCGACTGGTGTCTCTGGACCGGATCGCAGTGCATGGCCAGCCTGGACTGAAGTAGCTGTTCCAGCCTCATACCTCCAAGGCCTTTTCTGAGAGAGAGGACTGGCAGGTCCTTTTCTTGAATACCAGCGCTGGGATCATTTTTGAAATATGATAGTCTGAGACGATAGGACTGCTTTTTAGTTTTTATTTGAATAAAAGAGTGTTTCCCGGTTGTGTCATCAGTGAGACAGAGATTTCATGGGTAAGTGAAACTTTTGAAGCAGTCCGAAGAAGTGTGAAGTACTCCGAAGAAGTGTGAGTACAGATTAAGGTCCTCATTGGAGACGTCCTTTGAGTGAAGGAATATATTTCCCCATTCCAAGTCTGAGAATGGGAAACAGTAGGTCTCAGACTTTTGACCCTACCGGGGGACCTAAGCATGATGAAATGAAAAAGACATATGGTCCAGAGGTTTTCCACCAGAAGGTTCTTTTAGTATGTTAGAAATAAGAAAATTAGAAGAAAAGTTTTGCAAATATGAGAAAGAGATGAAGCAAAAAAAAAGAAAATTAAGTTTAAATAAGAAGTAAGAAAGGTATAGAATTTTGGAAAAAATAAAGTGTATTAAGAGAAAGAAAGGAAAATGTTAAACAAATGCCATGACGGAATGATGATAATAATTTAGTATTAGCTGTGCCGGATCCAGACCTGGACTCCTGCCCTGCAACAACAACAGCCAGCCCTGCCACAAGCCTCTGGCTCTCGGGAAGAAGGGACTTCTTCCATCCTCCCTCGGGAAGAAATTCCATCATTCTCACAACATCAGTTACATAGGTCTGATGATGTGGAAAAGGAAGACGTTTGGTTCTCCAGCGTACCTGCCCAAGAACTTTTAACGCAAGTGACAAAAATCCTTTACCCACAATCTGGACTTCAGAGATCTAAACGTGAGAAAAAACAAAACCAGATTCAAACCATGCCTATGGTTAAAGTTGCAGTTCCCACTGGACCATTACTGGTTTATCGACCCTGGACTGAGACTGACATCATGGAAGCATAACAATGCTTACCAGATCCAGAGATTTCTGGACCCCATTTTGCTGACGAGTTGCGAGATTTCTGCGCACAATCTGCCCGACTGGGGTTGAATTGCGTCGCACATTGGCAAAAAAGTTCAAACCGACCGACCTCTGCAAAATAGAGGCCAGTATGCTACAACTGGATTTGCGACCTACCAACAGTGAACGAGGACATAATGATAACGCTCAATATGAAGCAGCCATCCAAAGACTGTGTCAAGCCATCACCACTCAATTTCCAACCAAAATCAATATGTCCCACATTTACACCTGCAAACAGAAACCTGGTGAAGGGACTGATGATTTTGTACACCGCATCCTTGAGGAAGTCAGCAAGCACAGCGGTCATCAGAGACCAAGGGATTTGGGTAATGAATCAGGACCATGGGAGAGTATTGCATGCAATGCAATAATTAAAGGCCTCATGCCAGATGTCGCCACTGAAGTAAAGAACATTTACGTGGGATGGTGTGAGGGTCCTCGTTTGGCTGACGTTCGCCGATATGCTCGCCATGCTCATAACCAAGTTGAGACGCGTAAGACAACCAAAAGGGACAAGTGTGAAAAGGAGCTGCATTTGGCAGCCATGACCATGTATTACGCAGTTGGTGTAAACAGAGGACGAGGCCGAAGTCGAAGACGTGGACGTGTGGGATCAGAGCTATGATCCGAATATTTGTTTTTACTGTGGCCAGACTGGACACTGGAAGAAGGACTGTCCACAGCTGAAAAGTGATGAAATTTGGCCAAAGGCTGACTGAGGGTGGGAGGCAGGTTCTGGACGTCACGCGGCAGCGGAGCCTCCACTAATGGGTGATAGCACAAACACACTCATACATTTTTCCTGCTCTGTGTAGTGAAGAAACGCTTGCCGACTGTGATTCACGTAGTAAAGTTTTGCATGCTAGTTCCGTCCTAGAGCAAAGAGGACCATGTTCATCAGTAGTGACGTCAGGGGAGGTTGATTGTCCTCCAAAGTTAAGTGGAAACCACGTTTACTGTATGTCTGCATCAGGCCAGGTTGTGAAGGAGAAAATGACAATGCCCATTGCGTGTTGTCACTCCCGATGAGCTCTCCTTCAAACACTCATTTTTGTTATCAGAGTTGTGTCCCATTAACCTGATGGGCTGTGATCTCATGTGTAAATTAGGCATTATTTTAACTTCTACACCAGAGGGTGTTAAGGTTATGTTACAGCCTGACAAAGTTTTCACAGCAGTGCAGTTTGATTCATCGGCACTTACATATGCTTATGAGTGGAAACTTCCCAGCTCTCCTTTTTCACAACAACTAGTGGAAGAAGCAAAAGCGTTAGTTTCACCCCTTTCTGATTTCATGCAACCTACTGATTTGCACTGCACATCACACATTTCTTTGGGGCCTGACAATGACTATGAGAAGAAGTGAAAAAATATGTGCGCCTACTTTATTGGCTGTGTCGCTCACTCCAGAGCACTTCGATTTTTTTAATGTTTGTGGTACTCGCCCTCACATTTCCTTGGCCAAACGTACACACTGGCAGTGACAAGGTGTGGGAGAGTTTGTTGCTACATGTCAGAAAGAAATGGAGTGGACTGTTTCACCTGCTGATCCAAATTTGATGTTTTCTGAACGATTGTCAGCATACAAAAAAACATTTTTGAGTACAATGCATTGTCAAAGAACTGTGGACTTAATTCCTACCACAGAATCACATTTTGAAGCATGTTTTTTATCTGAAACAGATTTGTCTTCGATACCCATGTTGGCTGAAGTGCCCAATGATCTTTGGGCTAAGAGCAAATATGATGTGGGGTTGATAAAAGGCTGTGAACCAGTAATTGTCACCCCTAAATCAGACTTTTGTCCATGTAAAAAACAATACCCTTTTAAGCCTGAAGCAATTAAAGGGATTAAACCCGTTTTTCAATCTTTTCAGAAAACAGGCGTTATTGTTCCTTTTGAAAATTCACCTGTGCTTACTCCATTGTTTCCTGTTAAAAAGATTAAAGATGCTGGCCAGCCAGATGAATGGCGTTTTGTACAGGACCTCCAAGCGGTGAATGCTGCAGTTCAGCCACATGCTCCTACTGTGCCCAACCCACACACTATTTTGTCTCAAATTACATCAGATGCACAGTTTTTCTCAGTGGTTGACTTGTCGCCAGTGCACCCTGATAGCCCATTTTGGTTTGCTTTTTAGTTTGAAGGGAGATCTTGGACTTTTACCCGGTTATGCCAGGGGTACTGTGAAAGTCCCACTATTTACAATGCTGCCCTCAAAGCTAGTCTGGATTAACTTCAATCAACCACAGGCTCTGCTCTTTTGCAGTATGTGGATGACATCATTTTATGTAGTCCATCTAAACAACAGTGTGAAAAAGACCAAATGACTCAAATAACTTTCTTGCTTTCAAAATTTTTCCTCTAGTGACGCTGACTTAGAGAGGGATGAAGATAATCATGTTTAATTGTTCATGTTTTGATTGTTTATCATTGGACCCTTTATTACTATGATGCCTGCATTTTAAACTCACGTTGTGTGCAAATGCAGGCTGATGTTTTACAGATAAAGTTATTATTTTCCTTGTTTCTTTTGGGTTGATTAATATAATGGTATTATTATAATCAAAAGGGAGGAATGTAATGGAAAATAATTCTTATATGCATTGTATTGAGTGTTACTGTGTATCACCTGCAAATGACCGAGCTGCAAGGTACCACCCTGCCCTGTTTTCTTAAATTCCTCTTTACAATGGTGGGCTTGTTATAATGAGATAGGTGCACTTTAGGGGGGACAGGGTTAGGCTGGTATTTACGAGTGTGTCTGGGTAACCTCAACTGATGGTTGGGGAGGAAAGTTAGAAGAACAATCAATTATACCCAAAAACAGATGACGTGATGAGCGGGCAATATAACTGTGTGTTTTTGCTTCAGTGGTCAGAGCAACTCTGTATTCTGTACTGTGTTGTTCTCTCTTGCAAGATATTATTATTAAAGCCTCTTATCTCCTCACAAGAAAAATAACTGACTCCCCAAATGCAAGTGTCAGGACAAATGATCAAACTTCTCCAAGCTTCAGTCTGCAGAGAAGTACAAGACAGGGTTGCTCACTTTCTCCCTCACTTTTTGCTATTTTCATCAAACCTTTAGCAGCTGCTATCAGACAAGATAGAAATATTAAAGGCATCCAACCCCAAAATATTGAGCATAAAATAAGTCTTTATGCTGATGATGTATTACTTTTCCTTCAGAACTCACAGACGTCTCTCACTCACACGATCACACTCATAAATAAATTCTCAGCACTTTCTGACTACTCTATCAATTGGTCTAAGACCACAGTTCTGCCCATTAACTGTAGGGTCCAGAATATACCTGCGATCACTTTACAGTCAGGAAATATTAGATATTTAGGCATAAACATTTCCTCCAGGCTCTCAGAGCTAACAAAGCTAATTTATGTGCAATTATTAAAGACAGTAGAGGACAATCTCTCTCGTTGGAAGTCCTTACCTATATCACTTATGGGGAGAGTTACAACCATTAAAATGATGATACTACCAAAAGTTAACTATTTGTTCTCAATGATCCCCATAAAACCAACCTGCTACTTGGTTTAAGTCACTAGATTCATGCATCTCCAAATTTCCGTGGAAAAACAAACCACCACGTATTAGTTTAAAAACCCTACAGAAGACCAAGGACAGTGGTGGATTAGATTTACCTAATTTTCAGCACTATTCCTTAGCCAATAGGTTACGGTATATATCAAAATGGTTTAAACCTAGCCCAATAGATGAACATGGATAAATACAGAACAAGCATTGTGTGATAATCTGGAAATCTCTGACCTGCCACTTATTAGTCAAAACGTAAAAAATCACAAATGTTTCAAAAGCATTAACATCAGCACCTCTCTGACAGCCTGGTGGGAATTTCTTAAAATAACAAAGTCTTCACTTGTCCCGTGTAAGCTTACACCCATCTGGAACAATCCTGACATCCTTCAAAACAAAAAAATGCTAAACTTTACTCTGTGGAAGATCAAAGGAATCAAACATCTGGAACATATAATCCAAAATGGACATTTTATTTCATTTGATGAGCTCATATCACAACATGAGATAGGCAGCAATAAATTCCTAGAATATCAACAACTTAAGTCTATAATAACAAAGAAATATATCCTCCACCAACCAGACTTACAACTCCCGATTAGGGTAGCAGAATTTCTAAGCATCTGCACCCCAAAACTACTATCAAAAATATATAAATTATTGTCTAAGATAGATGACACAATGTCTCTACCGTCCTCAAAATGGGAGGCAGATTTATCCATCAGTTCTAGTCATAGCTTCTGGCCACAAATATGTTTGAACACCTTCAGAATGACTCAAAATCCTAATTTACAGCTCATACAATACAAAATTCTTCATAGAACACACTATACAGGACAAAGGATGTTCAGGATGGGTCTAACACACTCAAACATCTGCTCACATTGCACAGATAACACACCTGATGATTATGCACACGCTTTGTGGTTTTGTGCGCCTGTCCAGAAGTTCTGGCTTGAAGTCTGTGCGGACCTATCAACATGGCTAAAGTGTAGCATTCCTGCATGCCCCACACTGTGCATACTGGGTGACATAGACAACATCAACGTGGAATTTAGCTTAGCACACATGATCCTCACAGTGTTATGTATAGCAAAGAAAACTATTCTCATGAACTGGAAAGCGAAGAACAATCTGTGTATTAACCAGTTTAGAAATTTTCTTTTAGATTATATTAGCATGGAAACAATGTCTGCCTCCTCAAAACATCAATTGGCTGAATTTAATTCTCTCTGGTCCCCTCTGATTAGCTTGATCACATAGTGTTGGTAGTGGGTTGCTGTCCCGTCGCTCTGGGCGGTTGGGTGTGTGCTGGGGGGGGCTGTGTGGCTTCGGGCGTCTGGTGGTCTCTCGGGTCGTGGGGACCGGGTTGGTCATTGCTGGGGGGGACTGTGTGTCGGGCTTGGAGGGCAGTTTTGGGGGCTTGCGGGTGGGGCTGTCTTGCGGTGTGGGGCGGGGTCCCTTAGGGGCCTTGGGGTGGTGGCTGCTGGCTCTGTACCGGGTGACCGGGCCGCTCTGGCATGGGTGGTGGAGCTGGGCCTGGACCTGGTGGCTTGCCGCTGCCTTGCGCCCGGGGCGGGGCCCTGCCAGTGCCTGGGGGGTCTGGGTTGCCCTGGACATGCCACAATATGCGTGGGTTGGTGCAGATCCTGGTGCCGGCCTTGTTGCTCTGGGAACTCCAAGGTGTCCGCAGGTGGTTATTTTTTTTAGGGTGTTGGGGCGTGCGGTGAGGGGGAGGAGGTCTGTGTGGGGGTGTGCTTTTCCCCTGTTGGGGGGGGGCTGGGTGATGGTGGGTCTCGCTGCTGCGACTGGTGTGACCGGGTGATTTGTTTGTTTGTTTGTTTGATTTTTGTTGTTGTTTGTTTGTTTTTGTAGAGGTCCTCCGGGGTGGGGTTGGGTTGAGTGGGGTGGGGCGGGATGGGTTCCTTCTGGGGGTACAGTAGCTCCCGGAATATGGTGACTGCAGGCCCCGAGCCTGGTGGACATCAGGCCCTCCTGCCCTGTGTTGGGTCCCAGGTAGCGGGGATGCCTATTGCAGCCAGTCTCTGGCTGCCCTCTCCGGGGTGGGAGGGACCAGGAGGATGAATTAATTATTCTGCTAGTTTATATATTGTAAACATAAACAATAAACATTTATAAAACTTCCCTTGGCAAAGCAAATCTGTTTGGCATAAAGGTATTCAGACTACAATTCTGCTGCCATAATGCACAATTCCGGATTTTGATATAAAATGAATTCCTTCACTCAAACCAAGTTAAAACTGCTTTGTCCTTCATATTTTTGCATGTCTAAATAGGTTTCAGGCATAAAATTCTTCATATTACCCTGTATGTGAAAGAAGCATACTTGTGATGGAGCAATACACTCCTTTTGGGTAACCTAAACTGATGGTTGGGGAGGAAAGTTAGAAGAACAATCAACTATCAACCAAAGACAGATGACGTGATGAGCGGGCAATATAACTGTGTGTTTTTGCTTCAGTGGTCAGAGCAACTCTGTATTCTGTACTGTGTTGTTCTCTCTTTCAAGATATTATTATTAAAGCCTCTTATCTCCTCAGAAGAAAATAACTGACTCTGTGCGTTACTAAATTTCCACCACAATTTTGGCGTCACGAACAGGATCCCTCGACTGGTGTCTCTGGACCGGATCGCAGTGCATGGCCAGCCTGGACTGAAGTAGCTGTTCCAGCCTCATACCTCCAAGGCCTTTTCTGAGAGAGAGGACTGGCAGGTCCTTTTCTTGAATACCAGCGCTGGGATCATTTTTGAAATATGATAGTCTGAGACGATAGGACTGCTTTTTAGTTTTTATTTGAATAAAAGAGTGTTTCCCGGTTGTGTCATCAGTGAGACAGAGATTTCATGGGTAAGTGAAACTTTTGAAGCAGTCCGAAGAAGTGTGAAGTACTCCGAAGAAGTGTGAGTACAGATTAAGGTCCTCATTGGAGACGTCCTTTGAGTGAAGGAATATATTTCCCCATTCCAAGTCTGAGAATGGGAAACAGTAGGTCTCAGACTTTTGACCCTACCGGGGGACCTAAGCATGATGAAATGAAAAAGACATATGGTCCAGAGGTTTTCCACCAGAAGGTTCTTTTAGTATGTTAGAAATAAGAAAATTAGAAGAAAAGTTTTGCAAATATGAGAAAGAGATGAAGCAAAAAAAAAATAAAATTAAGTTTAAATAAGAAGTAAGAAAGGTATAGAATTTTGGAAAAAATAAAGTGTATTAAGAGAAAGAAAGGAAAATGTTAAACAAATGCCATGACGGAATGATGATAATAATTTAGTATTAGCTGTGCCGGATCCAGACCTGGACTCCTGCCCTGCAACAACAACAGCCAGCCCTGCCACAAGCCTCTGGCTCTCGGGAAGAAGGGACTTCTTCCATCCTCCCTCGGGAAGAAATTCCATCATTCTCACAACATCAGTTACATAGGTCTGATGATGAGGAAAAGGAAGACGTTTGGTTCTCCAGCGTACCTGCCCAAGAACTTTTAACGCAAGTGACAAAAATCCTTTACCCACAATCTGGACTTCAGAGATCTAAACGTGAGAAAAAACAAAACCAGATTCAAACCATGCCTATGGTTAAAGTTGCAGTTCCCACTGGACCATTACTGGTTTATCGACCCTGGACTGAGACTGACATCATGGAAGCATAACAATGCTTACCAGATCCAGAGATTTCTGGACCCCATTTTGCTGACGAGTTGCGAGATTTCTGCGCACAATCTGCCCGACTGGGGTTGAATTGCGTCGCACATTGGCAAAAAAGTTCAAACCGACCGACCTCTGCAAAATAGAGGCCAGTATGCTACAACTGGATTTGCGACCTACCAACAGTGAACGAGGACATAATGATAACGCTCAATATGAAGCAGCCATCCAAAGACTGTGTCAAGCCATCACCACTCAATTTCCAACCAAAATCAATATGTCCCACATTTACACCTGCAAACAGAAACCTGGTGAAGGGACTGATGATTTTGTACACCGCATCCTTGAGGAAGTCAGCAAGCACAGCGGTCATCAGAGACCAAGGGATTTGGGTAATGAATCAGGACCATGGGAGAGTATTGCATGCAATGCAATAATTAAAGGCCTCATGCCAGATGTCGCCACTGAAGTAAAGAACATTTACGTGGGATGGTGTGAGGGTCCTCGTTTGGCTGACGTTCGCCGATATGCTCGCCATGCTCATAACCAAGTTGAGACGCGTAAGACAACCAAAAGGGACAAGTGTGAAAAGGAGCTGCATTTGGCAGCCATGACCATGTATTACGCAGTTGGTGTAAACAGAGGACGAGGCCGAAGTCGAAGACGTGGACGTGTGGGATCAGAGCTATGATCCGAATATTTGTTTTTACTGTGGCCAGACTGGACACTGGAAGAAGGACTGTCCACAGCTGAAAAGTGATGAAATTTGGCCAAAGGCTGACTGAGGGTGGGAGGCAGGTTCTGGACGTCACGCGGCAGCGGAGCCTCCACTAATGGGTGATAGCACAAACACACTCACACATTTTTCCTGCTCTGTGTAGTGAAGAAACGCTTGCCGACTGTGATTCACGTAGTAAAGTTTTGCATGCTAGTTCCGTCCTAGAGCAAAGATATTTCTCTCAGAATATAGGAACTTATGTTCATCAGTAGTGACGTCAGGGGAGTTTGATTGTCCTCCAAAGTTAAGTGGAAACCACGTTTACTCTATGTCTGCATCAGGCCAGGTTGTGAAGGAGAAAATGATATCGCCCATTGCGTGTGTCACTCCCGATGGGCTCTCCTTCAAACACTCATTTTTGTTATCAGAGTTGTGTCCCATTAACCTAATGGGCTGTGATCTCATGTGTAAATTAGGCATTATTTTAACTTCTACACCAGAGGGTATTAACGTTATGTTACAGTCTGACAAAGTTTTCACAGCAGTGCAGTTTGATTCATCTGCACTTACATATGCTTATGAGTGGAAACTTCCCAGCTCTCCTTTTTCACAACAACTAGTGGAAAAAGCAAAAGCGTTAGTTTCACCCCTTTCTGATTTCATGCAACCTGCTGATTTGCACTGAAGATCACACATTTCTTTGGGGCCTGACAATGACTATGAGAAGAAGTGAAAAAATATGTGCGCCTACTTTATTGGCTGTGTCGCTCACTCCAGAGCACTTCGATTTTTTTAATGTTTGTGGTACTCGCCCTCACATTTCCTTGGCCAAATGTACACACTGGCAGTGACAAGGTGTGGGAGAGTTTGTTGCTACATGTCAGAAAGAAATGGAGTGGACCGTTTCACCTGCTGATCCAAATTTTATGTTTTCTGAACGATTGTCAGCATACAAAAAAATATTTTTGAGTACAATGCATTGTCAAAGAACTGTGGAATTAATTCCTACCACAGAATCACATTTTGAAGCATGTTTTTTATCTGAAACAGATTTGTCTTCGATACCCATGTTGGCTGAAGTGCCCAATGATCTTTGGGCTAAGAGCAAATATGATGTGGGGTTGATAAAAGGCTGTGAACCAGTAATTGTCACCCCTAAATCAGACTTTTGTCCATGTAAAAAACAATACCCTTTTAAGCTTGAAGCAATTAAAGGGATTAAACCTGTTTTTCAATCTTTTCAGAAAACAGGCGTTATTGTTCCTTTTGAAAATTCACCTGTGCTTACTCCATTGTTTCCTGTTAAAAAGATTAAAGATGCTGGCCAGCCAGATGAATGGCGTTTTGTACAGGACCTCCAAGCGGTGAATGCTGCAGTTCAGCCACATGCTCCTACTGTGCCCAACCCACACACTATTTTGTCTCAAATTACATCAGATGCACAGTTTTTCTCAGTGGTTGACTTGTCGCCAGTGCACCCTGATAGCCCATTTTGGTTTGCTTTTTAGTTTGAAGGGAGATCTTGGACTTTTACCCGGTTATGCCAGGGGTACTGTGAAAGTCCCACTATTTACAATGCTGCCCTCAAAGCTAGTCTGGATTAACTTCAATCAACCACAGGCTCTGCTCTTTTGCAGTATGTGGATGACATCCTTTTATGTGGTCCATCTAAACAACAGTGTGAAAAAGACAGTGAATCTGTTGAAACATCTTCCTTCTTATGGCCATAAAGCCAGCCTTTCTAAGTTACAGTTTGTACAGGACGAAGTCACCTTTTTGGGTCATGTGATTTCTAAGGATGGGCGCTCACTTTCTCCTAAACGTGTTGCTGCAGTTCAGATCATTCCTAAACCGGTTACTAAAAAACAGCTTATGTCATTCTTAGGTATAACATCTTACTGCAGGAACTTTATTCCTAACTACTCTTTTCTCGAAGCTCTCTTAGGTGCTCTTATCCATGGTAAAGGCAGCTGCAGTTCTGACATGCAGCTCCAGCCTTTAGTCAGCTTAAGCTGGCTCTTCAAACAGCACCAACACTTGGCATTCCAGATCCTCATAAACCTTTCATACAGGCAGTTGATGAGAAGCATGGTTGTATGACATCTGTTCTTATGCAGGAACATGGGGCAGGCAAAGGCCAGTGGCTCATTTCTCAGCAAAACTGGACTCTGTGGCTGCAGGCCTGCCTGGTTGTCTTCGTGCTGTTGCAGCTGCAGAGAAAGCTGTCCTGGCCTCCCAAGATATTGTGGGCTACGCTAATTTGACTGTTTTGGTTCCTCATGCTGTTGCCTTTATTCTTCTCGAGCAGAAAACTTCACATCTTTCAACTGCTCGTTGGCTCAGATACACCTCTGTGATATGCCAAATGTCACTGTTAAACGTTGTACTGTTCTGAATCCTGCTACTTTGCTTCCGACTCCTGAGGATGGGGAGCCTCATGACTGTGAAGCTGTTTTGGAACAAGTTTGTACACCCCGACCTGATCTTTTAGAGACTCCTCTTCCAAACTCTGACATGATTCTTTTTGTAGATGGATCAGCTTTGCGTGATCCAGCCACAGGTACTAACTGTGTTTGGTTTGCAGTATGTTCTTCACATGACACTTTGTTGTCTGGTTCTCTTCCTAAACATTTCTCTGCTCAAACTACTGAGCTTATTGCACTTACTGAAGCTTGTAAGTTGGCAGCTGGTAAGTCTGTCACTATTTACACAGATTCCAGATATGCTTTTGGTGTTGTTCATGACTTTGGTGCGCTGTGGAAACACAGGCATTTCCTTAAATCAGATGGTAAAACTATTCTGAACTCCAAGCAGGTTTCTGATCTTCTTGATGCGATCCTTTTGCCTACAGCAATCTCGGTCTGTAAGTGTGCGGCTCACACTAACTCAGACAATCCTGTTGCTTGTGGCAATGCCAGAGCTGATGCTGCAGCTAAGCAAGCAGCTAAATCTTTTCCTGTTTTCGCTTCCCTCTCTTTGCAGGCAGAAGACTCCCTCACAGATCTCCATGCTTTGCAAACTTTTGCCTCTGCAGATGAAATTTGGTCCCCTGGACGCATTTGGTCCTCTGTGGGTGCAACTTATATGGATGGTGTTTGGATGGGACCTGATGGTAAACCCTGTCTACCTAAACATTTTTTTCCTCATTTTTCAAAATTGACACATGGGTTGAACCATGTGTCAAAAGGGGGAATGCTGAATGCACTCACTGCTCAGTGGTTCACAAAAGGGTTCAGTTCATATGCGCAAAAATACTGTCAGTCATGTATGGTTTGTGCCACACATAATGTAGGAAAGGCATTACACACATCGCAAGTTGCACACCCTCCATCAGAGAAACCTTTTGAACATTTGATGATGGATTTTGTTGAACTCACACCAGCTGAAGGAAAGAAATATGCACTAGTAATAGTGGACGTGTTTAGTAAATGGGTTGAAGTTTTCCCTGCAAAACATGCAAACAGTAATGCAGTGACTAAAGCACTGCTAAACAGAAATCATTCCTAGATGGGGCATTCCAGAGAAGATCAGCAGTGATAATGGCACACATTTTGTAAACACTGCATTGACTGAGGTTGGTAAATTCCTGGGAATAAGCTTGCGCACACATTGTGCTTATCATCCACAGAGTGGAGGTGCTGTGGAAAGAGAAAATGGTACATTAAAGTCCAAGTTAGCCAAATGTTGTGAAGAAACAGGTCTGCCATGGAAAAAAACATTACCTATTGTGCTTACCTACATGAGAATGAGAATCAGAGCTCAAGTGAATCTCAGCCCATTTGAAATTTTATTTGGCAGACCTCCTAACCTGGGATTGGGACCTGTAACCAGACCCCTCCCTTCCACAACTGTTTGTGATGATGCTATGTTGTCTTACTGTCGAAACCTTTCCACTGTTCTATCTCAAGTTTCACAGACAGTAAAAGCAGCCCTTCCAGCCACAGAAAACACACCACTCCAACCAGATGACAGGTGGTGAAGGAACTTCGCAGGAAACATTGGAAGTCCAAACGTTGGCAAGGCCCGTTCCAGGTGCTACTGGTCACTCATACAGCTGTTAAAGTTGCAGAGAGAGCAACCTGGATTCATGCCAGTCACTGTAAGAAGGTACCAGAACCAGTAGATGACTTCCACCCTGACATACATCAGCCTAACCAACACGCCCGGAAGGACAAAGATAAGAGTCAGCAGTAAAAGCTGTACTCCACCGGTGTGTTAAGTGCTAGTAACCTCTGACACCGAAGATTGAAACATCCTTACTGAGACCTGTGATGAAGATGATCATACACATGCTGTGAACCATGGAAGAAACTGTTTGTTGTTTGTATTTTCTTATTTGTAACCAGCATGTGCACATTGTATCTTGATTTCACAGGAAGCAATAATACAGGGCTGCTGTATTTTTCCCTGTGTGAAAGGCCTCATTGTATGTATCTCACCAAATGATTCAAATGACTCAAAGAACTTTTTTGCTTTCAAAATTTTTCCTCTAGTGACGCTGACTTAGAGAGGGATGAAGATAATCATATTTAATTGTTCATGTTTTGATTGTTTATCATTGGACCCTTTATCACTATGATGCCTGCATTTTAAACTCACGTTGTGTGCAAATGCAGGCTGATGTTTTACAGATAAAGTTATTATTTTCCTTGTTTCTTTTGGGTTGATTAATATAATGGTATTATTATAATCAAAAGGGAGGAATGTAATGGAAAATAATTCTTATATGCATTGCATTGAGTGTTACTGTGTATAACCTGCAAAACACTGAGCTGCAAGGTACCACCCTGCCCTGTTTTCTTAAATTCCTCTTTACAATGGTGGGCTTGTTATTATGAGATAGCTACACTTTAGGGGGGACAGGGTTAGGCTGGTATTTACGAGTGTGTCTGGGTAACCTCAACTAATGGTTGGGGAGGAAAGTTAGAAGAACAATCAACTATACCCAAAAACAGATGACGTGATGAGTGGGCAATATAACTGTGTGTTTTTGCTTCAGTGGTCAGAGCAACTCTGTATTCTGTACTGTGTTGTTCTCTCTTGCAAGATATTATTATTAAAGCCTCTTATCTCCTCAAAAGAAAATAACTGACTCCCCAAGTGCAAGTGTCAGGACAAATGATCAAACTTCTCCAAGCTTCAGTCTGCAGAGAGGTACAAGACAGGGTTGCCCACTTTCGCCCTCACTTTTTGCTATTTTCATCGAACCTTTAGCAGCTGCTATCAGACAAGATAGAAATATTAAAGGCATCCAACCCCAAAATATTGAGCATAAAATAAGTCTTTATGCTGATAATGTATTACTTTTCCTTCAGAACTCACAAACGTCTCTCACTCACACGATCACACTCATAAATAAATTCTCAGCACTTTCTGACTACTCTATCAATTGGTCTAAGACCACAGTTCTGCCCATTAACTATAGGGACCAGAATATACCTGCAATCACTTTACAGTCAGGAAATATTAGATATTTAGGAATAAACATTTCCTCCAGGCTCTCAGGGCTAACAAAGCTAAATTATGTGCAATTATTAAAGACAGTAGAGGACGATCTCTCTCGTTTGAAGTCCTTACCTATATCACTTATGGGGAGAGTTACAACCATTAAAATGATGATACTACCAAAAGTTAACTATTTGTTCTCAATGATCCCCATAAAACCATCTGCTACTTGGTTTAAGTCACTAGGTTCATGCATCTCCAAATTTCTGTGGAAAAACAAACCACCACGTATTAGTTTAAAAACCCTACAGAAGACCAAGGACAGGGTGGATTAGATTTACCTAATTTTCAGCACTATTCCTTAGCCAATAGGTTACAGTATATATCAAAATGGTTTAAACCTAGCCCAATAGATGAACCATGGATAAATATAGAACAAGCATTGTGTGATAATCTGGAAATCTCTGACCTGCCACTTATTAGTCAAAACGTAAAAAATCACAAATGTTTCAAAAGCATTAACATCAGCACCTCTCTGACAGCATGGTGGGAATTTCTTAAAATAACATAGTCTTCACTTGTCCCGTGTAAGCTTACACCCATCTGGAACAATCCTGACATCCTGCAAAACAAAAAAATGCTAAACTTTACTCTCTGGAAGATCAAAGGAATCAAACATCTGGAACATATAATCCAAAATGGACATTTTATTTTATTTGATGAGCTCATATCACAACATGAGATAGGCAGCAATAAATTCCTAGAATATCAACAACTTAAGTCTATAATAAAAAAGAAATATATCCTCCACCAACCAGACTTACAACTCCCGATTAGGGTAGTAGAATTTCTAAGCATCTGCACCCCAAAACTACTATCAAAAATATATAAATTATTGTCTAAGATAGATGACACAATGTCTCTACCGTCCTCAAAATGGGAGGCAGATTTATCCATCAGTTCTAGTCATAGCTTCTGGCCACATATATGTTTGAACACCTTCAGAATGACTCGAAATCCTAATTTACAGCTCATACAATACAAAATTCTTCATAGAACACACTATACAGGACAAAGGATGTTCAGGATGGGTTTAACACACTCAAACATCTGCTCACATTGCACAGATAACACACCTGATGATTATGCACACGCTTTGTGGTTTTGTGCGCCTGTCCAGAAGTTCTGGCTTGAAGTCTGTGCGGACCTATCAACATGACTAAAGTGTAGCATTCCTGCATGCCCCACACTGTGCATACTGGGTGACTTAGACAACATCAATGTGGAATTTAGCTTAGCACACATGATCCTCACAGTGTTATGTATAGCAAAGAAAACTATTCTCATGAACTGGAAAGCGAAGAACAATCTGTGTATTAACCAGTTTAGAAATTTTCTTTTAGATTATATTAGCATGGAAACAATGTCTGCTTCCTCAAAACATCAATTGGCTGAATTTAATTCTCTCTGGTCCCTTCTGATTAGCTTGATCACATAGTGGTGGTGGTGGGTTGCTGTCCCGTCGCTCTGGGCGGTTGGGTGTGTGCTGGGGGGGGCTGTGTGGCTTCGGGCGTCTGGTGGTCTCTCGGGTCGTGGGGAAATACAGCAGCCCTGTATTATTGCTTCCTGTGAAATCAAGATACAATGTGCACATGCTGGTTACAAATAAGAAAATACAAACAACAAACAGTTTCTTCCATGGTTCACAGCATGTGTATGATCATCTTCATCGCTGGTCTCAGTAAGGATGTTTCAATCTTCGGTGTCAGAGGTTACTAGCACTTAACACACCGGTGGAGTACAGCTTTTACTGCTGACTCTTATCTTTGTCCTTCCGGGCGTGTTGGTTAGGCTGATGTATGTCAGGGTGGAAGTCATCTACTGGTTCTGGTACCTTCTTACAGTGACTGGCATGAATCCAGGTTGCTCTCTCTGCAACTTTAACAGCTGTGTGAGTGACCAGTAGCACCTGGAACGGGCCTTGCCAACGTTTGGACTTCCAATGTTTCCTGCGAAGTTCCTTCACCACCTGTCATCTGGTTGGAGTGGTGTGTTTTCTGTGGCTGGAAGGGCTGCTTTTACTGCCTGTGAAACTTGAGATAGAACAGTGGAAAGGTTTCGACAGTAAGACAACATAGCATCATCACAAACAGTTGTGGAAGGGAGGGGTCTGGTTACAGGTCCCAATCCCAGGTTAGGAGGTCTGCCAAATAAAATTTCAAATGGGCTGAGATTCACTTGAGCTCTGATTCTCATTCTCATGTAGGTAAGCACAATAGGTAATGCTTTTGTCCATGGCAGACCTGTTTCTTCACAACATTTGGCTAACTTGGACTTTAATGTACCATTTTCTCTTTCCACAGCACCTCCACTCTGTGGATGATAAGCACAATGTGTGCGCAAGCTTATTCCCAGGAATTTACCAACCTCAGTCAATGCAGTGTTTACAAAATGTGTGCCATTATCACTGCTGATCTTCTCTGGAATGCCCCATTTAGGAATGATTTCTGTTTAGCAGTGCTTTAGTCACTGCATTACTGTTTGCATGTTTTGCAGGGAAAACTTCAACCCATTTACTAAACACGTCCACTATTACTAGTGCATATTTCTTTCCTTCAGCTGGTGTGAGTTCAACAAAATCCATCATCAAATGTTCAAAAGGTTTCTCTGGTGGAGGGTGTGCAACTTGCGATGTGTGTAATGCCTTTCCTACATTATGTGTGGCACAAACCATACATGACTGACAGTATTTTTGCGCATATGAACTGAACCCTTTTGTGAACCACTGAGCAGTGAGTGCATTCAGCATCCCTCCTTTTGACACATGGTTCAACCCATGTGTCAATTTTGAAAAATGAGGAAAAAAATGTTTAGGTAGACAGGGTTTACCCTCAGGTCCCATCCAAACACCATCCGTATGAGTTGCACCCACAGAGGACCAAATGCGTCCAGAGGACCAAATTTCATCTGCAGAGGCAAAAGTTTGCAAAGCATGGAGATCTGTGAGGGAGTCTTCTGCCTGCAAAGAGAGGGAAGCAAAAACAGGAAAAAAATTAGCTGCTTGCTTAGCTGCAGCATCAGCTCTGGCATTACCACAAGCAACAGGATCGTTTGAGTTAGTGTGAGCCGCACACTTACAGACCGAGATTGCTGTAGGCAAAAGGATCGCATCAAGAAGATCAGAAACCTGCTTGGAGTTCAGAATAGTTTTACCATCTGATTTAAGGAAATGCCTGTGTTTCCACAGCGCACCAAAGTCATGAACAACACCAAAAGCATATCTGGAATCTGTGTAAATAGTGACAGACTTACCAGCTGCCAACTTACAAGCTTCAGTAAGTGCAATAAGTTCAGTAGTTTGAGCGGAGAAATGTTTAGGAAGAGAACCAGACAACAAAGTGTCATGTGAAGAACATACTGCAAACCAAACACAGTTAGTACCTGTGGCTGGATCACGCAAAGCTGATCCATCTACAAAAAGAATCATGTCAGAGTTTGGAAGAGGAGTCTCTAAAAGATCAGGTCGGGGTGTACAAACTTGTTCCAAAACAGCTTCACAGTCATGAGGCTCCCCATCCTCAGGAGTCGGAAGCAAAGTAGCAGGATTCAGAACAGTACAACGTTTAACAGTGACATTTGGCATATCACGGAGCACAGAGGTGTATCTGAGCCAACAAGCAGTTGAAAGATGTGAAGTTTTCTGCTCGAGAAGAATAATGGCAACAGTATGAGGAACCAAAACAGTCAAATTAGCGTAGCCCACAATATCTTGGGAGGCCAGGACAGCTTTCTCTGCAGCTGCAACAGCACGAAGACAACCAGGCAGGCCTGCAGCCACAGAGTCCAGTTTTGCTGAGAAATGAGCCACTGGCCTTTGCCTGCCCCATGTTCCTGCATAAGAACAGATGTCATACAACCATGCTTCTCATCAACTGCCTGTATGAAAGGTTTATGAGGATCTGGAATGCCAAGTGTTGGTGCTGTTTGAAGAGCCAGCTTAAGCTCACTAAAGGCTGATTCAGCCTCAGGAGTCCATGGAACACGATCAGCTGACTGGAGCTGCATGTCAGAACTGCAGCTGCCTTTACCATGGATAAGAGCACCTAAGAGAGCTTCGAGAAAAGAGTAGTTAGGAATAAAGTTCCTGCAGTAAGATGTTATACCTAAGAATGACATAAGCTGTTTTTTAGTAACCGGTTTAGGAATGATCTGAACTGCAGCAACACGTTTAGGAGAAAGTGAGCGCCCATCCTTAGAAATCACATGACCCAAAAAGGTGACTTCGTCCTGTACAAACTGTAATTTAGAAAGGCTGGCTTTATGGCCATAAGAAGGAAGATGTTTCAACAGATTCACTGTCTTTTTCACACTGTTGTTTAGATGGACCACATAAAAGGATGTCATCCACATACTGCAAAAGAGCAGAGCCTGTGGTTGATTGAAGTTAATCCAGACTAGCTTTGAGGGCAGCATTGTAAATAGTGGGACTTTCACAGTACCCCTGGCATAACCGGGTAAAAGTCCAAGATCTCCCTTCAAACTAAAAAGCAAACCAAAATGGGCTATCAGGGTGCACTGGCGACAAGTCAACCACTGAGAAAAACTGTGCATCTGATGTAATTTGAGACAAAATAGTGTGTGGGTTGGGCACAGTAGGAGCATGTGGCTGAACTGCAGCATTCACCGCTTGGAGGTCCTGTACAAAACGCCATTCATCTGGCTGGCCAGCATCTTTAATCTTTTTAACAGGAAACAATGGAGTAAGCACAGGTGAATTTTCAAAAGGAACAATAACGCCTGTTTTCTGAAAAGATTGAAAAACAGGTTTAATCCCTTTAATTGCTTCAGGCTTAAAAGGGTACTGTTTTTTACATGGACAAAAGTCTGATTTAGGGGTGACAATTACTGGTTCACAGCCTTTTATCAACCCCACATCATATTTGCTCTTAGCCCAAAGATCATTGGGCACTTCAGCCAACATGGGTATCGAAGACAAATCTGTTTCAGATAAAAAACATGCTTCAAAATGTGATTCTGTGGTAGGAATTAAGTCCACAGTTCTTTGACAATGCATTGTACTCAAAAATGTTTTTTTGTATGCTGACAATCGTTCAGAAAACATCAAATTTGGATCAGCAGGTGAAACAGTCCACTCCATTTATTTCTGACATGTAGCAACAAACTCTCCCACACCTTGTCACTGCCAGTGTGTACGTTTGGCCAAGGAAATGTGAGGGCGAGTACCACAAACATTAAAAAAATCGAAGTGCTCTGGAGTGAGCGACACAGCCAATAAAGTAGGCGCACATATTTTTTCACTTCTTCTCATAGTCATTGTCAGGCCCCAAAGAAATGTGTGATGTGCAGTGCAAATCAGTAGGTTGCATGAAATCAGAAAGGGGTGAAACTAACACTTTTGCTTCTTCCACTAGTTGTTGTGAAAAAGGAGAGCTGGGAAGTTTCCACTCATAAGCATATGTAAGTGCCGATGAATCAAACTGCCCTGCTGTGAAAACTTTGTCAGGCTGTAACATAACGTTAACACCCTCTGGTGTAGAAGTTAAAATAATGCCTAATTTAAATATTCGGATCATAGCTCTGATCCCACACGTCCCCGTCTTCGACTTCGGCCTCGTCCTCTGTTTACACCAACTGCGTAATACATGGTCATGGCTGCCAAATGCAGCTCCTTTTCACACTTGTCCCTTTTGGTTGTCTTACGCGTCTCAACTTGGTTATGAGCATGGCGAGCATATCGGCGAACGTCAGCCAAACGAGGACCCTCACACCATCCCACGTAAATGTTCTTTACTTCAGTGGCGACATCTGGCATGAGGCCTTTGATTATTGCATTGCATGCAATACTCTCCCATGGTCCTGATTCATTACCCAAATCCCTTGGTCTCTGATGACCGCTGTGCTTGCTGACTTCCTCAAGGATGCGGTGTACAAAATCATCAGTCCCTTCACCAGGTTTCTGTTTGCAGGTGTAAATGTGGGACATATTGATTTTGGTTGGAAATTGAGTGGTGATGGCTTGACACAGTCTTTGGTTGGCTGCTTCATATTGAGCGTTATCATTATGTCCTCGTTCACTGTTGGTAGGTCGCAAATCCAGTTGTAGCATACTGGCCTCTATTTTGCAGAGGTCGGACGGTTTGAACTTTTTTGCCAATATGCGACGCAATTCAACCCCAGTCGGGCAGAATTGTGCGCAGAAATCTCGCAACTCGTCAGCAAAATGGGGTCCAGAAATCTCTGGATCTGGTAAGCATTGTTATGCTTCCATGATGTCAGTCTCAGTCCAGGGTCGATAAACCAGTAATGGTCCAGTGGGAACTGCAACTTTAACCATAGGCATGGTTTGAATCTGGTTTTGTTTTTTCTCACGTTTAGATCTCTGAAGTCCAGATTGTGGGTAAAGGATTTTTGTCACTTGCGTTAAAAGTTCTTGGGCAGGTACGCTGGAGAACCAAACGTCTTCCTTTTCCTCATCATCAGACCTATGTAGCTGATGTTGTGAGAATGATGGAATTTCTTCCCGAGGGAGGATGGAAGAAGTCCCTTCTTCCCGAGAGCCAGAGGCTTGTGGCAGGGCTGGCTGTTGTTGTTGCAGGCGTTGTGGAGGGCAGGAGTCCAGGTCTGGATCCGGCACAGCTAATACTAAATTATTATCATCATTCCGTCATGGCATTTGTTTAACATTTTCCTTTCTTTCTCTTAATACACTTTATTTTTTCCAAAATTCTATACCTTTCTTACTTCTTATTTAAACTTAATTTTCTTTTTTTTTGCTTCATCTCTTTCTCATATTTGCAAAACTTTTCTTCTAATTTTCTTATTTCTAACATACTAAAAGAACCTTCTGGTGGAAAACCTCTGGACCATATGTCTTTTTCATTTCATCATGCTTAGGTCCCCCGGTAGGGTCAAAAGTCTGAGACCTACTGTTTCCCATTGTCAGACTTGGAATGGGGAAATATATTCCTTCACTCAAAGGACGTCTCCAATGAGGACCTTAATCTGTACTCACACTTCTTCGGAGTACTTCACACTTCTTCGGACTGCTTCAAAAGTTTCACTTACCCATGAAATCTCTGTCTCACTAATGACACAACCGGGAAACCCTCTTTTATTCAAATAAAAACTAAAAAGCAGTCCTATCGTCTCAGACTATCATGTCTGTTTTATGAATTTAAGGGGCTAAAAAGTTTTGTTCTCGTTTTTCTATGATTAACCGAATGTATGTGAGAGTCCAAACAGACAGAAGGGTTACGGCCGAGCGCTGGACCTTCCTACCCGGCTGGGGTATATGTTCTTGTATGTTGTCTGACTGTTTGATTTGAATGTGTTGTGTAAGTGTCCTGTTGAATGTTACATGTTTGGGCTTTGACACGCTTCACTGTGGTTGTTAACTGTGTGGTGTGTCCTGAAATGTTATATGTTTGGGCTGTGTGACATGCTTAATGCTTTTCAGTAGCAACCCACTTATTCATATATAGCAACTGACAACATAAGAAGTCCGGACATACTTTGATAGTAGTTGTAGAAGTATCCTTATTGATAATAGATAAACTAATTCATAGTGATAGAACAGTAGATGAACAGGTGCCTGCACATGTCTCATGAAAATAAAATGGGTGTATGATTGCTGACGGCAGAGCAATACTGCCAAACTTATGAGTTCTTGTGGCAAACTTGATTCAGTGTCTTGACGTGTATACGCTGTTTCGCTGACTTGTCACAAGAAACAAAGTGTGTTTGATAAGATCCGACCATTTTATTACGGGAGGATCAGTATGTATGGATTCTGATGTGACTGATAAACCCATTCGTATCTTAAGCATAATCTAATACGTGAGACAACGCCCTGGCACACAATCAAAAAAAAAAAGAGAGAGAGCGGTTTTGTGTCCCCACAGTCCATAATGTAGAAAAGAGAGAAAAAAGCCTTTCTGATTTGGTGTGTGTGCTCACAGTGCAGAGTGTAGAGAAAAGAGAGAAAAGAAAGCCGTTTTGGTGTCACGGGTGTTGTGACTTACACACACACATTTCTGAATTGAGAAAGGAAATTATTTTAGAGAAAGCACTAGAGTTTAGATCCCACATTTGTTGATAGGCATTCATTTAATTTTTCTTTTAATCAGTTTTAAAGTGAATACTAACTGAGAAATGAAAAAGGTGAAGAGTTTAGAAGCTTGGTTCAAGAGCAAAACTTGGTTTATGATCAGCTGAGTCTCTAAACAGAACAGCAAAGGGCTTCATCGAACATTTAAAAAAGATTCAGATTGTTAGAATATCCAGAATTTATAGGAATGGTGGTGATTACTCTTATTTTCTAGAATGGAAATAACTGCACCATGTCTGTTTTATGAATTTAAGGGGCTAAAAAGTTTTGTTCTCGTTTTTCTATGATTAACCGAATGTATGTGAGAGTCCAAACAGACAGAAGGGTTACGGCCGAGCGCTGGACCTTCCAAAAAAGATGAGACAGGCTGGACCTGTGCCATACTAGTTAAGACCTGCCTGTGGATAACAGGTTCTTTAAACTCTCACACACACAAACTCACACACGTTCGCACACATACACCCATACACACACACATTCTTGAACTTGCTGCAAGATTAAACATTTGCATTAACTGACTCCAGCAACTCTGAGTCTCATTGAGAGACTTTTCTCAACAATTGGGTCCTCAAACCAGATCTCAACGTTTTTTCCGCTTTCCAGGGTCGGAGCTGAAACCGTGCACGGGGGAGTCCAGTACTCCTAATGAAAGACCCCCTGCTGAATTGCGGTAATTAGGGGCCAGTGTCCACTGAAAGGGGGAAAAAGGGACGAGATCGTACTTTTGAATCAATGGCCGGAAGCCATTGGCAGTGCAGGCATCAACAATAATGGTGTTATTTCACCCATTAACACTTAAGGTACCTCATGCAGTGGCTGTGATATGGTTACTTAACAAAATATCTTTAGCAGACATCTCTCCTACATAACAGTTCTTCTTTCACAGCCACACCTTGTTGTCGAGAGATGTGCTACACTTAATCCATCCACACTGCTACCTACCCCACAGATGGAAAGCCTCATGATTGCATGTCAGAAATAACCATCAGTGTTTTACCCAGGCCAGACTTAACTGATATACGTTATGAAAATGCAGAAATAACTATATTTATTCAACAGGTCAAGCAAAAAACCCTGATGGCACAAATGCTACAGGATTTGCAGTAGTAACAGAAACTGAAGTTTTCTTAAAACAACCACTACCAAAAAATTACTCTGTTCAAGCAGTCGAATTGGTAGCTTTAACTGAAGCTTGTAAATTAAATAACAAAAAGGTTGTTAACGTTTACACTGACAGTCAGTATGCCTTCTCAACTGTACATGTGTTAACACAGCATTGGAAAAACAGGTATGTTGACATCCACAGCTAAATGTATAAACTACAAATATTTTAGCATTTTTAGATGTTATTCAATTGCCATCTACAATAGACTCGTATGAATGACCGGAAGGAAAACCATACTGCCAAAGAATTTGTTTAAATATGCTGCAGTATTGAGCCACGGACCATGTCATGTCTCAACAGGAGGGATAGAAGCAATAATGAACAAGGTTTTTACAGCATATGGTTTTACTAATTATTGAATTATTTTTTTTAGAATAAATAAATGAATAAAGTTTTGTCTAGCAGGTCAAATATGTGCAAAATACATTCCACAGGGCAATCTAAGACCAAAACGAAGATAATTCCCTAAGCCAGTGTATCTTTTTCAACATATTTGTTTGTATTTCATTATTTCATTATTGTGTAGATTTCATTGAACTAAATTAATGTTAAGGGAAACGATTCTGCTCAGTGACAACAGAGGTTTTTACCAAATGGTCTGAAATATTTCCATGTGCACAAGCAGATGCACTCTCAGTAGCAAAATCACGCGTAAAATAACTCATTTCTAGATTTGAAATTCCTGAAAAGATCTTCAGTGATAATTTGACACACTTTGTAAACTATGTCATCTCACTGATGGCAAAGAACTTAAAATAGATCTTAGAAACCACTGTGATATAGAAGGTTTCGCTAACACATTGGAATTGTTTTACTATTTACATATGCATGTGCAGTGAAGAATTGCTTGCTGCTGATAAATGCAAAGAAGAACAGCTTACACATAGATGCTCACATATAGGCTGCTGAATGCAATGAAGACCTGCTTATCCAGTAAAGTTCAATGTCAATGTGTAATATTCAATTAGGATTTGCAAAACAGTGAAGTTAAACAATGAATGGGTCCATAGTCGGTATGAGAAGACTACAGGAATATTTACCTGGGTGTACGTTCAAACAGAGATGAGAAAATTGCGATAAATTATTGTTTGTTTGTTTGTTAGTATGTATATGAATGTTATGTGTATAAACTGTGTTGAGTTGTAGTTACTCAGTAGTGTCTCAGTGAAACAACCGACGGGGGAAGCCTTGCGGTGACAACAAAAGCAGTGTTTTACTGATCAGTCAAGTTGCTCCAGTGTACTCCATACAAACTGGTTGGCTACTGAAGGGATAGAAAATGGGGAATACTTGTTTTAAAGCAAACAAGGAATTAGATGGGAAAAATACATGTTTTAACGGGACCCAGACAATATTAAATACTCAGACAGATGGGAGAAGAAGTGTAGTTTTGTAGGAAATCACAAAATTATTACATAAAATTAGTGAAATCAATTGAAGAATGCCTTTCTGAAGAGCTGTTTACCACAGATGAGCAGCTTTGCGACCAAGCACATTGTAGATCGCTTTACTGCCAAAATGATCTAGTTTAATGGATTGGTTTAGACATGCATAACAGCATTTTAAGAACAAAGAGAGAAACAAAAAGGGACAACACTTCATGGTGGAAGGTGATGTATAAATAACTGTGTATATGATGAAGGAGAGACCATTTGAGCAGCACAGCCATTTCGCAGCACAGGGACAGCAGTCCAAGTTAAAGGATCTCCCACGTGGTATCACCTGTCACACTGTGTCAAGGCATCAAAAGAAGAAAAAATCACCAAACTCAAGGACAAAGAGACGAAGACTCCGGTGAACGAAGAGAGAGGACTTACAAACCAGAAATACAAAAGGATGCTCGATATCAAGATCCAGAAGAAGAGGCTAACAATGCCACGAACACTTACGATGCTGGGAATGATGCCAGCAATGAACAGAGAAGAAGATTCAGTGTCATCAATCTGCAACACGTGCCTCTAATGAGGGGGTGAATATAGAATCCTCAACGATTACAACGTCTCTGGGAACTGTGACAACAACAAGGTTTAAACCATTTTGATATATATTGTAACCTATTGGCTAAGGAATAGTGCTGAAAATTAGGTAAATCTAATCCACCACTGTCCTTGGTCTTCTGTAGGGTTTTTAAACTAATACGTGGTGGTTTGTTTTTCCACAGAAATTTGGAGATGCATGAATCTAGTGACTTAAACCAAGTAGCAAATGGTTTTATGGGGATCATTGAGAACAAATAGTTAACTTTTGGTAGTATCATCATTTTAATGGTTGTAACTCTCCCCATAAGTGATATAGGTAAGGACTTCCAACGAGAGAGATCGTCCTCTACTCTCTTTAATAATTGCACATAATTTAGCTTTGTTAGCTCTGAGAGCCTGGAGGAAATGTTTATGCCTAAATATCTAATATTTCCTGACTGTAAAGTGATCGCAGGTATATTCTGGACCCTACAGTTAATGGGCAGAACTGTGGTCTTAGACCAATTGATAGAGTAGTCAGAAAGTGCCGAGAATTTATTTATGAGTGTGATCGTGTGAGTGAGAGACGTCTCTGAGTTCTGAAGGAAAAATAATACATCATCAGCATAAAGACTTATTTTATGCTCAATATTTTGGGGTTGGATGCCTTTAATATTTCTATCTTGTCTGATAGCAGCTGCTAAAGGTTTGATGAAAATAGCAAAAAGTGAGGGAGAAAGTGAGCAACCCTGTCTTGTACATCTCTGCAGACTGAAGCTTGGAGAAGTTTGATCATTTGTCCTGACACTTGCATTTGGGGAGCTATATAATATCCTTATCCAGTTGATGAAGTGTGACCCAAACCCGAATTTGTTTTATGCTGCGAATAAAAATTTCCAGTTCCCTCCATTAAATGCTTTTTCTGCATCTAGAGAGTCGATTGTGGTTTCCAAGTTGTTGATGGTAGAATAGTCTATGAGATTAACGATGCGGTTTTTGAACGAACTGTTGTGCCTACTGCTCTTCAGCCTGTCAAATGAAACGTAGAATTTAAAACGTGACAAATGAACCAAGACCCAAGGAGTTGAGTCGTAAACTAATCAATACTGTTTCCTGTGCGAGGACCCGTCAGTCGAGGAGTTGAGTCATGAACGAATCAATACTGTTTCCTGTCCTGCTGACTGAGCTTATGAAGCTGCCGCCTGCCATGTGGTGAGGAAGGGTACTGCATGAAAATGAACGAATCACTCACTGAGACAACTCGTTACTCCCGAGTCATATAAAAAATTTGTTCATATCGAACGAATCGCTCACGAACGACACTTCACTATCTATTTGACGAGTTATGCATGAATTCGGATTTTGCAATAAAATTAATTCCTTCTCTCAAACCAAGTTCAAACTGCTTTGTCCTTCATATTTATCTATTTCTAATCTAGTTTCAACAATAAACAACCCCACATCATATTTGCTCTTCGCCCAAAGATCATTGGGCACTTCAGCCAACATGGGTATCGAAGACAAATCTTTTTCAGATTAAAAACATGCTTCAAAATGTGATTCTGTGGTAGGAATTAATTCCACAGTTCTTTGACAATGCATTGTACTCAAAAATGTTTTTTTGTATGCTGACAATCGTTCAGAAAACATCAAATTTGGATCAGCAGGTGAAACGGTCCAATCCGTTTCTTTCTGACATGTAGCAACAAACTCTCCCACACCTTGTCAATGCCAGTGTGTAGGTTTGGCCAAGGAAATGTGAGGGCGAGTACCACAAACATTAAAAAAATCGAATTGCTCTGGAGTGAGCGACACAGCCAATAAAGTAGGCGCACATATTTTTTCACTTCTTCTCATAGTCATTGTCAGGCCCCAAAGAAATGTGTGATGTTCAGTGCAAATCAGCAGGTTGCATGAAATCAGAAAGGGGTGAAACTAACGCTTTTGCTTCTTCCACTAGTTGTTGTGAAAAAGGAGAGCTGGGAAGTTTCCACTCATAAGCATATGTAAGTGCAGATGAATCAAACTGCACTGCTGTAAAAACTTTGTCAGGCTGTAACATAACGTTAACACCCTCTGGTGTAGAAGTTAAAATAATGCCTAATTTACACATGAGATCACAGCCCATCAGGTTAATGGGACACAACTCTGATAACAAAAATGAGTGTTTGAAGGAGAGCCCATCGGGAGTGACACAGGCAATGGGCGATGTCATTTTCTCCTTCACAACCTGGCCTGATGCAGACATAGAGTAAACGTGGTTTCCACTTAACTTTGGAGGACAATCAACCTCCCCTGACGTCACTACTGATGAACATAAGTTCCTATATTCTGAGAGAAATATCTTTGCTCTAGGACGGAACTAGCATGCAAAACTTTACTACGTGAATCACAGTCGGCAAGCGTTTCTTCACTACACAGAGCAGGAAAAATGTGTGAGTGTGTTTGTGCTATCACCCATTAGTGGAGGCTCCGCTGCCGCGTGACGTCCAGAACCTGCCTCCCACCCTCAGTCAGCCTTTTGCCCAATTTCATCACTTTTCAGCTGTGGACACAGCCACAGTAAAAACAAATATTCGGATCATAGCTCTGGCGTGGCCCATTTCGACCTCCTCTCCCACACGTCCACGTCTTCAACTTCGGCCTCGTCCTCTGTTTACACCAACTGCGTAATACATGGTCATGGCTGCCAAATGCAGCTCCTTTTCACACTTGTCCCTTTTGGTTGTCTTACGCGTCTCAACTTGGTTATGAGCATGGCGAGCATATCGGCGAACGTCAGCCAAACGAGGACCCTCACACCATCCCACGTAAATGTTCTTTACTTCAGTGGCGACATCTGGCATGAGGCCTTTAATTATTGCATTGCATGCAATACTCTCCCATGGTCCTGATTCATTACCCAAATCCCTTGGTCTCTGATGACCGCTGTGCTTGCTGACTTCCTCAAGGATGCGGTGTACAAAATCATCAGTCCCTTCACCGGGTTTCTGTTTGCAGGTGTAAATGTGGGACATATTGATTTTGGTTGGAAATTGAGTGGTGATGGCTTGACACAGTCTTTGGATGGCTGCTTCATATTGAGCGTTATCATTATGTCCTCGTTCACTGTTGGTAGGTCGCAAATCCAGTTGTAGCATACTGGCCTCTATTTTGCAGAGGTCGGTCAGTTTGAACTTTTTTGCCAATATGCGACGCAATTCAACCCCGGTCGGGCAGAATTGTGCGCAGAAATCTCGCAACTCGTCAGCAAAATGGGGTCCAGAAATCTCTGGATCTGGTAAGCATTGTTATGCTTCCATGATGTCAGTCTCAGTCCAGGGTCGATAAACCAGTAATGGTCCAGTGGGAACTGCAACTTTAACCATAGGCATGGTTTGAATCTGGTTTTGTTTTTTCTCACGTTTAGATCTCTGAAGTCCAGATTGTGGGTAAAGGATTTTTGTCACTTGCGTTAAAAGTTCTTGGGCAGGTACGCTGGAGAACCAAACGTCTTCCTTTTCCTCATCATCAGACCTATGTAACTGATGTTGTGAGAATGATGGAATTTCTTCCCGAGGGAGGATGGAAGAAGTCCCTTCTTCCCGAGAGCCAGAGGCTTGTGGCAGGGCTGGCTGTTGTTGTTGCAGGCGTCGTGGAGGGCAGGAGTCCAGGTCTGGATCCGGCACAGCGAGAGCGCTCAGGGTGGGGTAAAGAGGTGCAGAAGGAGAAAAAGTGTTATCAGTGGAATATGGTGGTGGTTTAAAAGAAGATTCAGTCTTAATCAGAGCTGAATTATGTTTTCGTCCACATACTAAATTATTATCATCATTCCGTCATGGCATTTGTTTAACATTTTCCTTTCTTTCTCTTAATACACTTTATTTTTTCCAACATTCTATACCTTTCTTACTTCTTATTTAAACTTAATTTTCTTTTTTTTGCTTCATCTCTTTCTCATATTTGCAAAACTTTTCTTCTAATTTTCTTATTTCTAACATACTAAAAGAACCTTCAGGTGGAAAACCTCTGGACCATATTTCTTTTTCATTTCAACATGCTTAGGTCCCCCGGTAGGGTCAAAAGTCTGAGACCTACTGTTTCCCATTCTCAGACTTGGAATGGGGAAATATATTCCTTCACTCAAAGGACGTCTCCAATGAGGACCTTTAATCTGTACTCACACTTCTTCGGAGTACTTCACACTTCTTCGGACTGCTTCAAAAGTTTCACTTACCCATGAAATCTCTGTCTCACTAATGACACAACCGGAAAACCCTCTTTTATTCAAATAAAAACTAAAAAGCAGTCCTATCGTCTCAGACTATCATATTTAAAAAATGATCCCAGCGCTGGTATTCAGGAAAAGGACCTGCCAGTCCTCTCTCTCAGAAAAGGCCTTGGAGGTATGAGGCTGGAACAGCTACTTCAGTCCAGGCTGGCCATGCACTGCGGTCCGGTCCAGAGACACCAGTCGAGGGATCCTGTTCGTGACGCCAAAATTGTGGACATTGAAGGGCATGTTGAAGGTGTGAATGTCCGACCATAGTTGGTAAAAAGCGGGTAAGAAAAGGTTAAAATACCCAACTCTACACAATCAATAGCGGGAACGGAGTTGTTCGGCTAAAAGAAGGTGTGAAAGTCCGACCATGGTTTGTAAAAAGCGGGTAAGAAAAGGTTCGAATGCCAAAATATACACCATCAAAAGCGGAAGCCGAGGTGTTCGGCTGCAAGTAGGTGTGAATGTCAGATCATAATTTGCAAAAAGCTGATGAGAAAGGTGTGAATGACCAACAAAAGTTGCTGAAAAATGTGATTCTGTGGTAGGAATTAATTCCACAGTTCTTTGACAATGCATTGTACTCAAAAATGGTTTTTTGTATGCTGACAATCGTTCAGAAAACATCAAATTTGGATCAGCAGGTGAAACGGTCCAATCTGTTTCTTTCTGACATGTAGCAACAAACTCTCCCACACCTTGTCAATGCCAGTGTGTAGGTTTGGCCAAGGAAATGTGAGGGCGAGCACCACAAACATTAAAAAAATCGAATTGCTCTGGAGTGAGCGACACAGCCAATAAAGTAGGCGCACATATTTTTTCACTACTGTTTCCCATTCTCAGACTTGGAATGGGGAAATATATTCCTTCACTCAAAGGACGTCTCCAATGACGGTGTGAATGACCGACAATAATTGCTGAAAAATGTGTTAGAAAAGGTAAGAATGCCAGACCATTCATCATCAAAAGCGGGAGTAGAGGTGTTCCGCTGTAAGATGGTGCGAATGTCCGACCATAGTTGGTAAAAAGCGGGTAAAAAAAGGTTCGAATGCCCGAATATATACCATCAAAAGCGGAAGCGGAGGTGTTCGGCTGCAAGAAGGTGTGAACGTCCGACCAAAGTTTGTAAAAAGCAGGTAAGAAAAGGTGCGAATGCCCGAACATACACCATCAAAAGAGGGAGCGGAGGTGTTCCGCTGTAAGATGGTGTGAATGTCCGACCATAGTTGGTAAAAAGCGGGTAAGAAAAGGTTCGAATGCCCGAATATATACCATCAAAAGCGGAAGCGGAGGTGTTCGGCTGCAAGAAGGTGTGAATGTCCGACCAAAGTTTGTAAAAAGCAGTTAAGAAAAGGTTCGAATATCCAACCAAACAATCAAAAGTGGGAGCAGAGCTGTTCGACTGCAAGTAGGTGTGAATGTCCACCCATAATTCCTGAAAAATGGGTAAGAAAAGGTGCGAATGCCCAACCATACATCATCAAAAGAAGACGTGGATGTGTTCTGCTACAAGAAGGTTTGAATGTCCGACCATAGTTTGTAAAAAGTGGGTAAGAAAAAGTTTGAATGCCCGAACATACACCATCAAAAGAGGGAGCGGAGGGTTTCCGCTGTAAGACGGTGTGAATGTCCGACCATAATTGGTAAAAAGCGGGTAAGAAAAGGTTAAAATACCCGACTGTACACAATCAATAGCGGGAGCGGAGTTGTTCGGCTACAAGAAGGTGTGAAAGTCCGACCATGGTTTGTAAAACGCGGGTAAGACAAGGTGCGAATGCCCGACAATGTATGATCAAAAGAGGGAGCGGAGGTGTTCGGCTGCAAGGTCTGAATTTCCAACAATAATTTGTAAACACCGTTGAAGAAAAGCCTCGAAAGCCCGACTATACACCATCAAAAGCGGGAGCAGAGGTGTTCAGCTGCAAGAACGTCTGAATGTCCACCAATAATTACTGAAAAATGGGTAAGAAAAGGTGTGAATGCCCAACTATACATCATAAAAAGCAGAAGTGGATGTGTTCGGCCACAAGAAGGTTTGAATGTCCGACCATAGTTTGTAAAAGGCGGGTAAGAAAAGGTTTGAATGCCCGAACATACACAATCAAAAGAGGGAGCGGAGGTGTTTCGCTGCAAGAAGGTGTGAATGTCCGAGCATAGTTTGTAAAAAGTCGGTAAGAAAAGGTTCGAATGCCAGAACATACACCATCAAAAGAGGGAGCGGAGGTGTTCCGCTGTAAGAAGGTGTGAATGTCCGACCATAGTTGGTAAAAAGCGGGTAAGAAAAGGTTAAAATACCCGACTCTACACAATCAATAGCGGGAGCGGAGTTATTCGGCTAAAAGAAGGTGTGAAAGTCCGACCATGGTTTGTAAAAAGCGGGTAAGAAAAGGTTCGAATGCCAAAATATACACCATCAAAAGCGGAAGCCGAGGTGTTCGGCTGCAAGTAGGTGTGAATGTCAGATCATAATTTGCAAAAAGCTGATGAGAAAGGTGTGAATGACCGACAATAATTGCTGAAAAATGTGTTAGAAAAGGTAAGAATGCCGGACCATTCATCATCAAAAGCGGGAGAAGAGGTGTTCGGCTGCAAGAAGCTGTGAATGTCCAGCCATAATTACCTAAAAACGGGTAAGAAAAGGTAGTATTGCCAGACCATAAATTATCAAAACAGGGAGCGGAGGTGTTCCGCTGAAAGAAGGTGTGAATGTCCGACCATAATTGGTAAAAAGCGGGTAAGAAAAGGTTAAAATACCCGACTGTACACAATCAATAGCGGGAGCGGAGTTGTTTGGCTACTAAAAGGTGTGAAAGTCCGACCATGGTTTGTAAAAAGCGGGTAAGAAAAGGTTCGAATGCCAAAATATACACCTTCAAAATAGGGAGCGGAGGTGTTCAGCTGCAAGAAGGTCTGAATGTCCATCAATAATTGCGAGAAAACATGAAAAAAAATTTTCGAATATCCAACCGCACATGATCATAAGTGGAAGAGGAGGTGTTCAGCTGCAAGAAGGTTTGAATGTCCGACCATAGTTTGTAAAAAGCGGGTAAGAAAAGGTTCAAATGCCCGAACATACACCATCAAAAGAGGCAGCGGAGGTGTTCCGCCATAAGAAGGTGTGAATGTCCGACCGTAGTTGGTAAAAAGTGGGTAAGAAAAGGTTAAAAAACCCGACTGTACACAATCAATAGCGGGAGCGGAGTTGTTCGGCTACAAGAAGGTGTGAAAGTCCGACCATAGTTTGTAAAACGCGGGTAAGACAAGGTGCGAATGCCCGACAATGTATGATCAAAAGAGGGAGCGGAGATTTTAGGCTGCAAGGTCTGAATTTCCAACCATAATTTGTAAACACCGTTGAAGAAAAGCCTCCAAAGCCCGACTATACACCATCAAAAGCGGGAGCGGAGGTATTCAGCTGCAAGAAGGTCTGAATGTCCACCAATAATTACTGAAAAATGGGTAAGAAAAGGTATGAATGCCCAACTATACATCATCAAAAGCAGAAGTGGATGTGTTCGGCCACAAGAAGGTTTGAATGTCCGACCATAGTTTGTAAAAGGCGGGTAAGAAAAGGTTCGAATGCCCGAACATACACAATCAAAAGAGGGAGCGGAGGTGTTTCGCTGTAAGAAGGTGTGAATGTCCGACCATAGTTGGTAAAAAGCGGGTAAGAAAAGGTTAAATTACCCGACTCTACACAATCAATAGCAGGAGCGGAGTTGTTCGGCTAAAAGAAGGTGTGAAAGTCCGACCATGGTTTGTAAAAAGCGGGTAAGAAAAGGTTCGAATGCCAAAATATACACCATCAAAAGCGGAAGCCGAGGTGTTCGGCTGCAAGTAGGTGTGAATGTCAGATCATAATTTGCAAAAAGTTGATGAGAAAGGTGTGAATGACCGACAATAATTGCTGAAAAATGTGTTAGAAAAGGTAAGAATGCCGGACAATTCATCATCAAAAGCGGGAGAAGAGGTGTTCGGCTGCAAGAAGCTGTGAATGTCCAGCCATAATTACCTAAAAACGGGTAAGAAAAGGTAGTATTGCCAGACCATAAATGATCAAAACAGGGAGCGGAGGTGTTCCGCCGAAAGAAGGTGTGAATGTCCGACCATAATTGGTAAAAAGCGGGTAAGAAAAGGTTAAAATACCCGACTGTACACAATCAATAGCGGGAGCGGAGTTGTTTGGCTACTAAAAGGTGTGAAAGTCCGACCATGGTTTGTAAAAAGCGGGTAAGAAAAGGTTCGAATGCCAAAATATACACCATCAAAAGAGGGAGCGGAGGTGTTCAGCTGAATGTCCATCAATAATTGTTAGAAAACATGAAAAAAAAATTTCGAATATCCAACCGCACATGATCATAAGTGGGAGAGGAGGTGTTCAGCTGCAAGAAGGTGTGAATGTCCACCCATAATTCCTCAAAAATGGGTAAAAAAAAAGGTGCGAATGCCTAACCATACATCATCGAAAGAGGGAGCGGAGGTGTTCCGCTGTAAGATGGTGTGAATGTCCGACCATAGATGGTAAAAAGCGGGTAAGAAAAGGTTAAATTACCCGACTGTACACAATCAAAAGAGGGAGCGGAGTTGTTCAGCTAAGAGAAGGTGTGAAAGTCCGACCTTGGTTTGTAAAAAGCGGGTAAGAAAAGGTTCGTATGCCCGAATATACACCATCAAAAGCGGAAGCGGAGGTGTTCGGCTGCAAGATATTGTGAACGTCCGACCAAAGTTTGTAAAAAGCAGTTAAGAAAAGGTTCGAATATCTAACCAAACATAATCAAAAGCGGGAGCAGAGCTGTTCGACTGGAAGTAGGTGTGAATGTCAGATCATAATTTGCAAAAAGCTGATGAGAAAGGGTGAGAGTGCCCGACTATACACCCTCAAATGCGGTAGCGGAGTTGTTCGGCTGTGAGTAGGTGTGAATCTCCAACCATAATTGCTGAAAAATGTGTTAGAAAAGGTAAAAATGCCGGTCCATACATCATCAAAATCGGGAGAGGTGGTGTTCAGCTGCAAGAAGGTCTGAATGTCCATCAATAATTGCTAGAAAACATGAAAGAAAATTTTCGAATATAAAACCACACATCATCATAAGCGGGAGAGGAGGTGTTCAGCTTCAAGAAGGTGTGAATGTCCGACCATAGTTTGTAAAAAATGGGTAAGAAAAGGTGCGAATGCTCAACCATACATCATAAAAAGCAGGAGTGGATGTGTTCGGCTAAAAGAAGGTTTGAATGTCCGACCATAGTTCGTAAAATGCGGGTAAGAAAAGGTTCGAATGCCTGAACATACACCATCAAAAGAGGGAGCGGAGGTGATCCGCTGTAAGACGGTGTGAATGTCCAACAATAGTTGGTAAAAAGCGGGTAAGAAAAGGTTAAAATACCCGACTGTACACAATCAATAGCGGGAGCGGAGTTGTTCGGCTACAAGAAGGTGTGAAAGTCCAACCATGGTTTGTAAAAAGCGGGTAAGAAAAGGTTCGAATGCCCGAATATATACCATCAAAAGCGGGAGCAGAGCTGTTCGACTGCAAGTAGGTGTGAATGTCAGATCATAATTTGCAAAAAGCTGATGAGAAATGGTGAGAATGCCCGACTATACACCATCAAATGCGGGAGCGGAAGTGTTCGGCTGTGAGTAGGTGTGAATGTCAAACCATAATTGCTGAAAAATGTGTTAGAAAAGACTAGAATGCCGGACCATACATCATCAAAAGCGGGAAAAGTGGTGTTCGGCTGCAAGTAGGTGTGAATGTCCAGCCATAATTACTCACAAACCGGTAAGAAAAGGTAGTATTGCCAGACCTTAAATTATCAAAACAGGGAGCGGAGGTGGTTCAGCTGCAAGGTGTGAATGTCTGACTAAAGTTTATAAAAAGTGGGTAAGACAAGGTGCGAATGACCGACTAAATATCAACAAAAGTGGGGGCGGAGGTCTTCGGATGCAAGTGGGTGTGAATATCCCACCATACAAGTATGGTGGAGAGGAAGCTGTGAATGGCCGACCATAGTAAAAAGCGGGTGAGAAAAGGTGCGAATGTCCAATCATACATGATCAAAACAGGGAGCGGAGGTGTTTGGCTGCGACAAGGTGTGTATGTCCACCCATAATTAATGAAAAGCGGGCAACAAGTAGGTTTGAATACCCATCATCAAAAGCAGGAGTGGATGTGTTCGGCTACAAGAAGGTTTGAATGTTTGACCATAGTTTGTAAAAAGCGGGTAAGAAAAGGTTCGAGTGCCCGAATATACACCATCAAAAGAGGGAGCGGAGGTGTTCCGCTGTAAGACGGTGTGAATGTCCAACAATAGTTGGTAAAAAGCGGGTAAGAAAAGGTTAAAATACCCGACTGTACACAATCAATAGCGGGAGCGGAGTTGTTCGGCTACAAGAAGGTGTGAAAGTCCGACCATGGTTTGTAAAAAGCGGGTAAGAAAAGGTGCGAATGCCCGACAATGTATGATCAAAAGAGAGAGCGGAGGTTTTCGGATACAAGAAGGTTTGAATGTCCCACCATAGTTTGTAAAAAGCGGTTAAGAAAAGGTTCGAAAGCCCGACTATACACCATCAAAAGCGGGAGCAGAGGTGTTCCGCTGTAAGACGGTGTGAATGTCCGACCATAGTTGGTAAAAAGCGGGTAAGAAAAGGTTAAAATACCCGACTGTACACAATCAATAGCGGGAGCGGAGTTGTTTGGCTACAAGAAGGTGTGAAAGTCACACCATGGTTTGTAAAAACCGGGAAGAAAAGGCTCGAAAGCCCGACTATACACAATCAAAAAGAAGGTTTGAATGTCCATCAATAATTGCTTTAAAACAAGAAAGTAAATTTTCGAATATCAAACCGTACATGATCATAAGCGGGAGAGGAGGTGTTCCGCTGTAAGACGGTGTGAATGTCCGACCATAGTTGGTAAAAAGCGGGTAAGAAAAGGTTAAAATACCCGACTGTACACAATCAATAGCGGGAGCGGAGTTGTTCGGCTACTAAAAGGTGTGAAAGTCCGACCCTGGTTTGTAAAAGCGGGTAAGAAAAGGTTCGAATGCCCGAACATACACCATCAAAAGAGGGAGCGGAGGTGTTCCGCTGTAAGACGGTGTGAATGTCCGATCATAGTTGGTAAAAAGCGGGTAAGAAAAGGTTCGTATGCCCGAATATACACTATCAAAACCGGAAGCGTAGGTGTTCGGCTGCAAGAAGGTGTGAACGTCAGACCAAAGTTTGTAAAAAAGCAGTTAAGAAAAGGTTCGAATATCTAACCAAACATAATCAAAAGCGGGAGCAGAGCTGTTCGACTGCAAGTAGGTGTGACTGTCAGAGAATAATTTGCAAAAAGCTGATGAGAAAGGGTGAGAAATCCCGACTATACACCATCAAATGCGGTAGCGGAGTTGTTCGACTGTGAGTAGGTGTGATTCTCCAACCATAATTGCTGAAAAATGTGTTAGAAAAGGTAAGAATGCCGGTCCATACATCATCAAAAGCGGGAGAGGTGGTGTTCGGCTGCAAGTAGGTGTGAATGTCCATTAATAATTGCTTTAAAACATGAAAGAAAATTTTAGAATATCAAACCTTACATGATCATTAGCGGGAGAGGAGGTGTTCAGCTGCAAGAAGATGTGAATATCCACCCATAATTACTGAAAAATGGGTAGGAAAAGATGCGAATGTCCAACCATAAATCATCAAAAGCAGGAGTGGAGTTGTTCAGCTACAAGAAGGTATGAAAGTCCAACCATGGTTTGTAAAAAGCGGGTAAGAGAAGGTTCGAATACTGAAAAATGTGTTAGAAAAGGTAAGAATGCCGGACCATATATCATCAAAAGCGGGAGAGGTTGTGTTCGGCTGCAAGAAGGTGTGAATGTCCAGCCATAATTACTCACAAACGGGTAAGAAAAGGTACTATTGCCAGACCATATATGATCAAAACAGGGAGCGGAGGTGGTTAAGCTGCAAGAAGGTTTGAATGTCCGACTAAAGTTTGTAAAAAGCGGGTAAGACAAGGTGTGAATGCCCGACAATGTATGATCAAAAGAGGTGCGGAGGTTTTCAGCTGCAAGAAGGTCTGAATATCCACCCATAATTACTGAAAAATGGGTAAGAAAAGTTGCGAAAGCCCAACCGCACATGATCATAAGTGGATGAGAAGGTGTTCGACTGCAAGTAGGTGTGAATGTAAGATCATAATTTGTAAAAAGCGGGTAAGAAAAGGTAAGAATGCCCAACCATAAATTATCAAAAGTGGCAGCAGAGTTTCGGCTGGTATTTATCAATGTCTAGATACATTTCAACAACAAACAACGTTGTACTTTGCAGTAAAAGAAAGTGCAAATCAAAAGTTTTAGGAATCCGAGAATAAGCTTATTTTCATGAGTTCTCCACGATTTCGGATTTTATGTATAAAATGAATTTCTTCACGCAAACTAAGTTAACACTGCTTTGTCCTTCATATGTACCCATTTCTACATATATTTCAAGCATAAACTTCCTCATATTACCCTGAATGAGAAAGAGCCACACTTGTGATTAAGCCATACCTCCCTTTTGAGGAGTTCTGCATGATTTGGGATTTTATCTATAAAATTAATTCCTTCACTCAAACTATGTTAAAACGGCTTTTACCTTCATATTTATCAATGTCTCGATAGATTTAAACAAAAAAAACACGTTGTACTTTGCAATAAAAGAAAGAGCCAATCAAAAGTTTTAGGAATCCGAGAATAAGCTTATTTTCATGAGTTCTGCACGATTTCGGATTTTATGTATAAAATGAATTCATTCACTTAAACCAAGTTAAAACTGCTTTTTCCTTCATATTTATCAATGTCTAGATCGACTTCAACAAAGAACAACATTGTATTTTGCAGTAGAAGAAAGAGCAAAACTGAAGGATCAGGAATCCGAGAATAAGCTTCTTTTCATACGTTCTGCATGATTTGGGATTTTATGTATAAAATGAATTCCTTCACTCAAACTAAGTTAACACTGCTTTGTCCTTCATATGTACCCATTTCTACATATATTTCAAGCATAAACTTCCTCATACTACCCTGAATGAGAAAGAACCACACTTGTGATTAAGCCATACGCCCCTTTTGAGGAGTTCTGCATGATTTGGGATTTTATCTATAAAATCAATTCCTTCACTCAAACTATGTTAAAACGGCTTTACCTTCATATTTATCAATGTCTCGATAGATTTAAACAAAAAAACAACGTTGTACTTTGCAGTAAAAGAAAGAGCCAATCAAAAGTTTTAGGAATCCGAGAATAAGCTTATTTTCATGAGTTCTGCACGATTTCGGATTTTATATATAAAATGAATTCATTCACTCAAACCAAGTTAAAACTGCTTTTTCCTTCATATTTATCAATGTCTAGATCGACTTCAACAAAGAACAACATTGTATTTTGCAGTAGAAGAAAGAGCAACACTGAAGGATCAGGAATCCGAGAATAAGCTTATTTTCTTGAAAACATGAAAGAAAATGTTCGAATATCAAACTGCACATGATCATAAGCGGGAGAGGAGGTGTTCAGCTGCAAGAAGGTGTGAATGTCTACCCATAATTACTGAAAAATGGGTAAGAAAAGGTGCGAATGCCTAACCATACATCATCAAAAGAGGGAGCGGAGGTGTTCCGCTGTAAGACGGTGTGAATGTCCGACCATAGATGGTAAAAAGCGGGTAAGAAAAGGTTAAATTACCCGACTGTACACAATCAAAAGAGGGAGCGGAGTTGTTCAGCTAAGAGAAGGTGTGAAAGTCCGACCTTGGTTTGTAAAAAGCGGGTAAGAAAAGGTTCGTATGCCCGAATATACACCATCAAAAGCGGAAGCGGAGGTGTTCGGCTGCAAGATATTGTGAACGTCCGACCAAAGTTTGTAAAAAGCAGTTAAGAAAAGGTTCGAATATCTAACCAAACATAATCAAAAGCGGGAGCAGAGCTGTTCGACTGGAAGTAGGTGTGAATGTCAGATCATAATTTGCAAAAAGCTGATGAGAAAGGGTGAGAATGCCCGACTATACACCATCAAATGCGGTAGCGGAGTTGTTCGGCTGTGAGTAGGTGTGAATCTCCAACCATAATTGCTGAAAAATGTGTTAGAAAAGGTAAAAATGCCGGTCCATACATCATCAAAATCGGGAGAGGTGGTGTTCAGCTGCAAGAAGGTCTAAATGTCCATCAATAATTGCTAGAAAACATGAAAGAAAATTTTCGAAAATCAAACCGCACATGATCATAAGTGGGAGAGGAGGTGTTCAACTGCAAGAAGGTGTGAATGTCCACCCATAATACCTGAAAAATGGGTAAAAAAAAGGTGCGAATGCCCAACCATACATCATCAAAAGCAGGAGTGCATGTGTTCGGCTACAAGAAGGTGTGAACGTGCAACCAAAGTTTGTAAAAAGCAGTTAAGAAAAGGTTCGAATATCCAACCATACATAATCAAAAGCGGGAGCAGAGCTGTTCGACTGCAAGTAGGTGTGAATGTCAGATCATAATTTGCAAAAAGCTGATGAGAAAGGGTGAGAATGCCCGACTATACACCATCAAATGCGGTAGCGGAGTTGTTCGGCTGTGAGTAGGTGTGAATCTCCAACCATAATTGCTGAAAAATGTGTTAGAAAAGGTAAAAATGCCGGTCCATACATAATCAAAATCGGGAGAGGTGGTGTTCAGCTGCAAGAAGGTCTAAATGTCCATCAATAATTGCTAGAAAACATGAAAGAAAATTTTCGAAAATCAAACCACACATGATCATAAGTGGGAGAGGAGGTGTTCAGCTGCAAGAAGGTGTGAATGTCCACCCATAATACCTGAAAAATGGGTAAAAAAAAGGTGCGAATGCCCAACCATACATCATCAAAAGCAGGAGTGCATGTGTTCGGCTACAAGAAGGTGTGAACGTCCAACCAAAGTTTGTAAAAAGCAGTTAAGAAAAGGTTTGAATATCCAACCATACATAATCAAAAGCGGGAGCAGAGCTGTTCGACTGCAAGTAGGTGTGAATGTCAGATCATAATTTGCAAAAAGCTGATGAGAAAGGGTGAGAATGCCCGACTATACACCATCAAATGCGGGAGCGGAGTTGTTCGGCTGTGAGTAGGTGTGAATCTCCGACCATAATTGCTGAAAAATGTGTTAGAAAAGGTAAGAATGCCGGTCCATACATCATCAAAAGCGAGAGAGGTTGTGTTCGGCTGCAAGTAGGTGTGAATGTCCAGCCATAATTACTCACAAACGGGTAAGAAAAGGTAGTATTGCCAGACCATATATGATCAAAACAGGGAGCGGAGGTGTTCTGCTGTAAGAAGGTGTGAATGTCCAACCATAGTTGGTAAAAAGCGGGTAAGAAAAGGTTAAAATACCCGACTGTACACAATCAATAGCGGGAGCGGAGTTGTTCGGCTACTAAAAGGTGTGAAAGTCCGACCATGGTTTGTAAAAAGCGGGTACGAAAAGGTGCGAATGTCCGACAATGTATGATCAAAAGAGAGAGCGGAGGTTTTCGGATACAAGAAGGTTTGAATGTCCCACCATAGTTTGTAAAAAGCGGTTAAGAAAAGGTTCGAAAGCCCGACTATACACCATCAAAAGCGGGAGCAGAGGTGTTCCGCTGTAAGACGGTGTGAATGTCCGACCATAGTTGGTAAAAAGCGGGTAAGAAAAGGTTAAAATACCCGACTGTACACAATCAATAGCGGGAGCGGAGTTGTTTGGCTACAAGAAGGTGTGAAAGTCACACCATGGTTTGTAAAAACCGGGAAGAAAAGGCTCGAAAGCCCGACTATACACAATCAAAAAGAAGGTTTGAATGTCCATCAATAATTGCTTTAAAACAAGAAAGTAAATTTTCGAATATCAAACCGTACATGATCATAAGCGGGAGAGGAGGTGTTCCGCTGTAAGACGGTGTGAATGTCCGACCATAGTTGGTAAAAAGCGGGTAAGAAAAGGTTAAAATACCCGACTGTACACAATCAATAGCGGGAGCGGAGTTGTTCGGCTACTAAAAGGTGTGAAAGTCCAACCCTGGTTTGTAAAAGCGGGTAAGAAAAGGTTCGAATGCCCGAACATACACCATCAAAAGAGGGAGCGGAGGTGTTCCGCTGTAAGACGGTGTGAATGTCCGATCATAGTTGGTAAAAAGCGGGTAAGAAAAGGTTAAAATACCCGACTGTACACAATCAAAAGAGGGAGCGGAGTTGTTCAGCTAAGAGAAGGTGTGAAAGTCCGACCATGGTTTGTAAAAAGCGGGTAAGAAAAGGTTCGTATGCCCGAATATACACTATCAAAACCGGAAGCGTAGGTGTTCGGCTGCAAGAAGGTGTGAACGTCAGACCAAAGTTTGTAAAAAAGCAGTTAAGAAAAGGTTCGAATATCTAACCAAACATAATCAAAAGCGGGAGCAGAGCTGTTCGACTGCAAGTAGGTGTGACTGTCAGAGAATAATTTGCAAAAAGCTGATGAGAAAGGGTGAGAAATCCCGACTATACACCATCAAATGCGGTAGCGGAGTTGTTCGACTGTGAGTAGGTGTGATTCTCAAACCATAATTGCTGAAAAATGTGTTAGAAAAGGTAAGAATGCCGGTCCATACATCATCAAAAGCGGGAGAGGTGGTGTTCGGCTGCAAGTAGGTGTGAATGTCCATTAATAATTGCTTTAAAACATGAAAGAAAATTTTAGAATATCAAACCTTACATGATCATTAGCGGGAGAGGAGGTGTTCAGCTGCAAGAAGATGTGAATATCCACCCATAATTACTGAAAAATGGGTAGGAAAAGATGCTAATGTCCAACCATAAATCATCAAAAGCAGGAGTGGAGTTGTTCAGCTACAAGAAGGTATGAAAGTCCAACCATGGTTTGTAAAAAGCGGGTAAGAGAAGGTTCGAATACTGAAAAATGTGTTAGAAAAGGTAAGAATGCCGGATCATATATCATCAAAAGCGGGAGAGGTTGTGTTCGGCTGCAAGAAGGTGTGAATGTCCAGCCATAATTACTCACAAACGGGTAAGAAAAGGTACTATTGCCAGACCATATATGATCAAAACAGGGAGCGGAGGTGGTTAAGCTGCAAGAAGGTTTGAATGTCCGACTAAAGTTTGTAAAAAGCGGGTAAGACAAGGTGTGAATGCCCGACAATGTATGATCAAAAGAGGTGCGGAGGTTTTCAGCTGCAAGAAGGTCTGAATATCCACCCATAATTACTGAAAAATGGGTAAGAAAAGGTGCGAAAGCCCAACCGCACATGATCATAAGTGGATGAGAAGGTGTTCGACTGCAAGTAGGTGTGAATGTAAGATCATAATTTGTAAAAAGCGGGTAAGAAAAGGTAAGAATGCCCAACCATAAATTATCAAAAGTGGCAGCAGAGTTTCGGCTGGTATTTATCAATGTCTAGATACATTTCAACAACAAACAACGTTGTACTTTGCAGTAAAAGAAAGTGCAAATCAAAAGTTTTAGGAATCCGAGAATAAGCTTATTTTCATGAGTTCTGCACGATTTCGGATTTTATGTATAAAATGAATTCATTCACTTAAACCAAGTTAAAACTGCTTTTTCCTTCATATTTATCAATGTCTAGATCGACTTCAACAAAGAACAACATTGTATTTTGCAGTAGAAGAAAGAGCAAAACTGAAGGATCAGGAATCCGAGAATAAGCTTCTTTTCATACGTTCTGCATGATTTGGGATTTTATGTATAAAATGAATTCCTTCACTCAAACTAAGTTAACACTGCTTTGTCCTTCATATGTACCCATTTCTACATATATTTCAAGCATAAACTTCCTCATACTACCCTGAATGAGAAAGAACCACACTTGTGATTAAGCCATACGCCCCTTTTGAGGAGTTCTGCATGATTTGGGATTTTATCTATAAAATCAATTCCTTCACTCAAACTATGTTAAAACGGCTTTACCTTCATATTTATCAATGTCTCGATAGATTTAAACAAAAAAACAACGTTGTACTTTGCAGTAAAAGAAAGAGCCAATCAAAAGTTTTAGGAATCCGAGAATAAGCTTATTTTCATGAGTTCTGCACGATTTCGGATTTTATATATAAAATGAATTCATTCACTCAAACCAAGTTAAAACTGCTTTTTCCTTCATATTTATCAATGTCTAGATCGACTTCAACAAAGAACAACATTGTATTTTGCAGTAGAAGAAAGAGCAACACTGAAGGATCAGGAATCCGAGAATAAGCTTATTTTCTTATGGGCAAGTGGGAACTGCTTTGTCCTTCATATTTATCAATGTGTAGATGGATTTCAACTTCTTCTACTGCAAAGTCCAATGTTTTTCTTTGTTGAAGTCGATCTAGACATTGATGAATATGGAAGGACAAAGCAGTTTTAACTTGGTTTGAGCAAAGCAATTCATTTTATAGCAAAATCCGAAATCGTGCAGAACTCATGAAAGCAGGCTTATACTCGGATTCCTGAAACTTTAGATTTGCTCTTTCTTTTACTGCAAAGTACAACGTTGTTTTTTTGTTTAAATATTTCTAGACATGGTAAATATGAAGGACAAATCAGTTTTAACATAGTTTGAGTGAAGTAATGCATTTTATAAGCAAAATCCCAAATCATGCAGAACTCACGAAATGCTTTTTCTCACTTTTCACTGCTTTTTACAAACTTTGGTCGGACGTTCACACCTTCTTGCATCCGAACACCTCCGCTTCCGCTTTTGATGATGTATATTCGGGCATTCGAACCTTTTTTTACCCGCTTTTTACAAACCATTGTCGGACTTTCACACCTTCTTGCAGCCGAACACCACCTCTCCCAATTTTGATGATGTATGGTCCAGTATTCTTACCTTTTCTAACACATTTTTCAGCAATTATGGTCGGACATTCACACCTACTCACAGCTGGACACCTCCGCTCCAGCTTTTGATTATACAATGAAGGGACATCGCTCCTTGTCTTACCAGCTTTTTACAAACTTTAGTCGAACATTCACACCTTCTTGCAGCTGAACACCTCCGCTCCCGCTTTTGATGATGTATAGTCGGGCTTTCGAGCCTTTTCTTACCCGGTTTTTACAAATTATGGTTGGACATTCAGACCTTGCAGCCGAACACCTCCGCTCTCTCTTTTGATCATACATTGTTGGGCATTCGCACCTTGTCTTACCCGCTTTTTACAAACTATAGTCAGACATTCACACCTTGCAGCTGAACCTCCGCTCCATGTATGGTCTGGCAATACTACCTTTTCTTCCCCCGTTTGTGAGTAATTATGGCTGGACATTCACACCTACTTGCAGTCGAACAGCTCTGCTCCCGCTTTTGATTATGTTTGGTTGGATATTCGAACCTTTTCTTAACTGCTTTTTACAAACCATGGTCGGACTTTCACACCTTCTTGTAGCCGAACAACTCCGCTCCCGCTATTGATTGTGTACAGTCGGGTATTTTAACCTTTTCTTACCCGCTTTTTACCAAGTATGGTCGGACATTCACACCGTCTTACAGCGGAACACCTCTGCTCCCACTTTTGATGGTGTATAGTTGGGCATTCGAACCTTTTCTTACCCGCTTTTTACAAACTATGGTGGGACATTCAAACCTTCTTGTATCCGAAAACCTCCGCTCTCTCTTTTGATCATACATTGTCGGACATTCGCACCTTTTCTTACCCGCTTTTTACAAACCATGGTCGGACTTTCACACCTTCTTGTAGCCGAACACATCCGCTCCCGCTATTGATTGTGTACAGTCGGATATCTTAACCTTTTCTTACCCGCTTTTTACCAACTATGGTCGGACATTCACACCTTCGTACAGCGGAACACCTCCGCTCCCTCTTTTGATGGTGTATGTTCGGGTATTCAAACCTTTTCTTACCCGCTTTTTCCAAACTATGGTCGGCTATTCACAGCTTCCTCTCCACCATACTTGTATGGTTGGATATTCACACCTACTTGCATCCGAAGACCTCTGCCCCAAATTTTGTTGATATTTAGTCGGACATTCGCACCTTACCCGCTTTTGGCAAACTATGGCCTTCTTGCAGCCAAACACCTCTGATCTCGCTTTTGATGATGTAAGGTTGGGCATTCAGACCTTGCTTCACCTGCTTTTCACCAAATATAGTCGGACATTCACACCTTCTTGCAGCCGAACACTTCCGCTCCACCTTTTAGTGTTCTATCACACCTTTTTTTCACCGCATTTTATACATTATGGTTGGAAATTTTCAACCACTCTCATCCGAAGACCTCTCCTCCCGCTTTTGTTAATATATTTGAACTTTAGTCGGACATTCAAACCTTCTTGCAGCTGAACCACCTCCGCTCCCTGTTTTGATCATATATGGTCTGGCAATACTACCTTTTCTTACCCGTTTGTGAGTAATTATGGCTGGACATTCACACCTACTTGCAGCCGAACACAACCTCCCTCGCTTTTGATGATGTATGGACCGGCATTCTTACCTTTTCTAACACATTTTTCAGCAATTATGGTCGGAGATTCACACCTACTCACAGCCGAACAACTCCGCTCCCGCATTTGATGGTGTATAGTCGGGCATTCTCACCCTTTCTCATCAGCTTTTTGCAAATTATGATCTGACATTCACACCTACTTGCAGTCGAACAGCTCTGCTCCCGCTTTTGATTATGTATGGTTGGATATTCGAACCTTTTCTTAACTGCTTTTTACAAACTTTGGTTGGACGTTCACACCTTCTTGTAGCCGAACACATGCACTCCTGCTTTTGATGATGTATGGTTGGGCATTCGCACCTTTTTTTTACCCATTTTTCAGGTATTATGGGTGGACATTCACACCTTCTTGCAGCTGAACACCTCCTCTCCCACTTATGATCATGTGTGGTTTGATTTTCGAAAATTTTCTTTCATGTTTTCTAGCAATTATTGATGGACATTTCGACCTTCTTGCAGCTGAACACCACCTCTCCCGATTTTGATTATGTATGGACCGGCATTTTTACCTTTTCTAACACATTTTTCAGCAATTATGGTTGGAGATTCACACCTACTCACAGCAGAACAACTCCGCTACTGCATTTGATGGTGTATAGTTGGGCATTCTCACCCTTTCTCATCAGCTTTTTGCAAATTATGATCTGACATTCACACCTACTTCCAGTCGAACAGCTCTGCTCCCGCTTTTGATTATGTTTGGTTAGATATTCGAACCTTTTCTTAACTGCTTTTTACAAACTTTGGTCGGACGTTCACAATATCTTGCAGCCGAACACCTCCGCTTCCGCTTTTGATGGTGTATATTCGGGCATACGAACCTTTTCTTACCCGCTTTTTACAAACCAAGGTCAGACTTTCACACCTTCTCTTAGCTGAACAACTCCGCTCCCTCTTTTGATTGTGTACAGTCGGGTAATTTAACCTTTTCTTACCCGCTTTTTACCATCTATGGTCGGACATTCACATCGTCTTACAGCGGAACACCTCCGCTCCCTCTTTTGATGATGTATGGTTAGGCATTCGCACCTTTTCTTACCCATTTTTCAGTAATTATGGGTAGACATTCACACCTTCTTGCAGCTGAACACCTCCTCTCCCGCTTATGATCATGTGCAGTTTGATATTCGAAAATTTTCTTTCATGTTTTCTAGCAATTATTGATGGACATTTAGACCTTCTTGCAGCTGAACACCTCCGCTCCCACTTTTGATGGTGTATAGTCGGGCTTTCGAGCCTTTTCTTCCCCGGTTTTTACAAATTATGGTTGGACATTCAGACCTTCTTGCAGCCGAAAACCTCCACTCCCTCTTTTGATCATACATTGTCGGGCATTCGCACCTTTTCTTACCCGCTTTTTACAAACCATGGTCGGACTTTCACACCTTTTAGTAGCCGAACAACTCCGCTCCCGCTATTGATTGTGTACAGTCGGGTATTTTAACCTTTTCTTACCCGCTTTTTACCAACTATGGTTGGACATTCACACCTTCTTACAGCAGAACACCTCTGCTCTCTGTTTTTATTATGTATGGTTTGACATTCGCACCTTCTCTCACCCGCCTTTTACTATGGTCGGCCATTCACAGCTTCCTCTCCACCATACTTGTATGGTGGGATATTCACACCCACTTGCATCCGAAGACCTCCGCCCCCACTTTTGTTGATATTTAGTCGGACATTCGCACCTTACCCGCTTTTGGCAAACTATGGCCTTCTTGCAGCCAAACACCTCTGATCTCGCTTTTGATGATGTAAGGTTGGGCATTCAGACCTTGCTTCACCTGCTTTTCACCAAATATAGTCGGACATTCACACCAACTTGCATCCGAAGACCTCCGCCCCAAATTTTGTTGATATTTAGTCGGACATTCGCACCTTACCCGCTTTTGGCAAACTATGGCCTTCTTGCAGCTAAACACCTCTGATCTCGCTTTTGATGATGTAAGGTTGGGCATTCAGACCTTGCTTCACCTGCTTTTCACCAAATATAGTCGGACATTCACACCTTCTTGCAGCCGAACACTTCCGCTCCACCTTTTAGTGTTCTATCACACCTTTTTTTCACCGCATTTTATACATTATGGTTGGAAATTTTCAACCACTCTCATCCGAAGACCTCTCCTCCCGCTTTTGTTAATATATTTGAACTTTAGTCGGACATTCAAACCTTCTTGCAGCTGAACCAACTCCGCTCCCTGTTTTGATCATATATGGTCTGGCAATACTACCTTTTCTTACCCGTTTGTGAGTAATTATGGCTGGACATTCACACCTACTTGCAGCCGAACACAACCTCTCTCGCTTTTGATGATGTATGGACCGGCATTCTTGACTTTTCTAACACATTTTTCAGCAATTATGGTCGGAGATTCACACCTACTCACAGCCGAACAACTCCGCTCCCGCATTTGATGATGTATAGTCGGGCATTCTCACCCTTTCTCATCAGCTTTTTGCAAATTATGATCTGACATTCACACCTACTTGCAGTCGAAAAGCTCTGCTCCCGCTTTTGATTATGTTTGGTTGGATATTCGAACCTTTTCTTAACTGCTTTTTACATATTTTGGTTGGACGTTGACACCTTCTTGTAGCCGAACACTTCCACTCCTGCTTTTGATGATGTATGGTTGGGCATTCACACCTTTTTTTTGCCCATTTTTCAGGAATTATGGGTGGACATTCACACCTTCTTGCAGCTGAACACCTCCGCTCCCGCTTTTGATCATACATTGTCAGGCATTCGCACCTTGTCTTACCCACTTTTTACAAACTTTAGTCGAACAGTCACACCTACTTGCAGCCGAACACAACGTCTCTCGCTTTTGATGATGTATGGACCGGCATTCTTACCTTTTCTAACACATTTTTCAGCAATTATGGTCGGAGATTCACACCTACTCACAGCCGAACAACTCCGCTCCCGCATTTGATGGTGTATAGTCGGGCATTTTCACCCTTTCTCATCAGCTTTTTGCAAATTATGATCTGACATTCACACCTACTTGCAGTCGAACAGCTCTGCTCCCGCTTTTGATTATGTTTGGTTAGATATTCGAACCTTTTCTTAACTGCTTTTTACAAACTTTGGTTGGACGTTCAAACCTTCTTGTAGCCGAACACATGCACTCCTGCTTTTGATGATGTATGGTTAGGCATTCGCACCTTTTCTTACCCATTTTTCAGTAATTATGGGTAGACATTCACACCTTCTTGCAGCTGAACACCTCCTCTCCCGCTTATGATCATGTGTAGTTTGATATTCGAAAATTTTCTTTCATGTTTTCTAGCAATTATTGATGGACATTCAGACCGTCTTGAAGCTGAACACCTCCGCTCCCACTTTTGATGGTGTATAGTCGGGCTTTCGAGCCTTTTCTTCCCCGGTTTTTACAAATTATGGTTGGACATTCAGACCTTCTTGCAGCCGAAAACCTCCACTCCCTCTTTTGATCATACATTGTCGGGCATTCGCACCTTTTCTTACCCGCTTTTTACAAACCATGGTCGGACTTTCACACCTTTTAGTAGCCGAACAACTCAGCTCCCGCTATTGATTTTGTACAGTCGGGTATTTTAACCTTTTCTTACCCGCTTTTTACCAACTATGGTTGGACATTCACACCTTCTTACAGCAGAACACCTCCGCTCCCTGTTTTGATTATGTATGGTTTGACATTCGCACCTTCTCTCACCCGCCTTTTACTATGGTCGGCCATTCACAGCTTCCTCTCCACCATACTTGTATGGTGGGATATTCACACCCACCTGCATCCGAAGACCTCCGCCCCCACTTTTGTTGATATTTAGTCGGTCATTCGCACCTTACCCGCTTTTGGCAAACTATGGCCTTCTTGCAGCCAAACACCTCTGATCTCGCTTTTGATGATGTAAGGTTGGGCATTCAGACCTTGCTTCACCTGCTTTTCACCAAATATAGTCGGACATTCACACCAACTTGCATCCGAAGACCTCCGCCCCAAATTTTGTTGATATTTAGTCGGACATTCGCACCTTACCCGCTTTTGGCAAACTATGGCCTTCTTGCAGCCAAACACCTCTGATCTCGCTTTTGATGATGAAAGGTTGGGCATTCAGACCTTGCTTCACCTGCTTTTCACCAAATATAGTCGGACAGTCACACCTTCTTGCAGCCGAACACTTCCGCTCCACCTTTTAGTGTTCTATCACACCTTTTTTTCACCGCATTTTATACATTATGGTTGGAAATTTTCAACCACTCTCATCCGAAGACCTCTCCTCCCGCTTTTGTTAATATATTTGAACTTTAGTCGGACATTCAAACCTTCTTGCAGCTGAACCACCTCCGCTCCCTGTTTTGATCATATATGGTCTGGCAATACTACCTTTTCTTACCCGTTTGTGAGTAATTATGGCTGGACATTCACACCTACTTGCAGCCGAACACAACCTCTCTCGCTTTTGATGATGTATGGACCGGCATTCTTACCTTTTCTAACACATTTTTCAGCAATTATGGTCGGAGATTCACACCTACTCACAGCCGAACAACTCCGCTCCCGCATTTGATGGTGTATAGTCGGGCATTTTCACCCTTTCTCATCAGCTTTTTGCAAATTATGATCTGACATTCACACCTACTTGCAGTCGAACAGCTCTGCTCCCGCTTTTGATTATGTTTGGTTAGATATTCGAACCTTTTCTTAACTGCTTTTTACAAACTTTGGTTGGACGTTCACACCTTCTTGTAGCCGAACACATGCACTCCTGCTTTTGATGATGTATGGTTGGGCATTCGCACCTTTTTTTTACCCATTTTTCAGGTATTATGGGTGGACATTCACACCTTCTTGCAGCTGAACACCTCCTCTCCCACTTATGATCATGTGTGGTTTGATTTTCGAAACTTTTCTTTCATGTTTTCTAGCAATTATTGATGGACATTTAGACCTTCTAGCAGCTGAACACCACCTCTCCCGATTTTGATGATGTATGGACCGGCATTTTTACCTTTTCTAACACATTTTTCAGCAATTATGGTTGGAGATTCACACCTACTCACAGCAGAATAACTCCGCTACCGCATTTGATGGTGTATAGTCGGGCATTCTCACCCTTTCTCATCAGCTTTTTGCAAATTATGATCTGACATTCACACCTACTTCCAGTCGAACAGCTCTGCTCCCGCTTTTGATTATGTTTGGTTAGATATTCGAACCTTTTCTTAACTGCTTTTTACAAACTTTGGTCGGACGTTCACAATATCTTGCAGCCGAACACCTCCGCTCCCGCTTTTGATGGTGTATATTCGGGCATACGAACCTTTTCTTACCCACTTTTTACAAACCAAGGTCGGACTTTCACACCTTCTCTTAGCTGAACAACTCCGCTCCCTCTTTTGATTGTGTACAGTCGGGTAATTTAACCTTTTCTTACCCGCTTTTTACCATCTATGGTCGGACATTCACACCGTCTTACAGCGGAACACCTCCGCTCCCTCTTTTGATGATGTATGGTTAGGCATTCGCACCTTTTCTTACCCATTTTTCAGTAATTATGGGTAGACATTCACACCTTCTTGCAGCTGAACACCTCCTCTCCCGCTTATGATCATGTGCAGTTTGATATTCGAAAATTTTCTTTCATGTTTTCTAGCAATTATTGATGGACATTCAGACCGTCTTGCAGCTGAACACCTCCGCTCCCACTTTTGATCATACATAGTCGGGCTTTCGAGCCTTTTCTTCCCCGGTTTTTACAAATTATGGTTGGACATTCAGACCTTCTTGCAGCCGAAAACCTCCACTCCCTCTTTTGATCATACATTGTCGGGCATTCGCACCTTTTCTTACCCGCTTTTTACAAACCATGGTCGGACTTTCACACCTTTTAGTAGCCGAACAACTCCGCTCCCGCTATTGATTTTGTACAGTCGGGTATTTTAACCTTTTCTTACCCGCTTTTTACCAACTATGGCTGGACATTCACACCTTCTTACAGCAGAACACCTCCGCTCCCTGTTTTGATTATGTATGGTTTGACATTCGCACCTTCTCTCACCCGCCTTTTACTATGGTCGGCCATTCACAGCTTCCTCTCCACCATACTTGTATGGTGGGATATTCACACCCACCTGCATCCGAAGACGTCCGCCCCCACTTTTGTTGATATTTAGTCGGTCATTCGCACCTTACCCGCTTTTGGCAAACTATGGCCTTCTTGCAGCCAAACACCTCTGATCTCGCTTTTGATGATTTAAGGTTGGGCATTCAGACCTTGCTTCACCTGCTTTTCACCAAATATAGTCGGACATTCACACCAACTTGCATCCGAAGACCTCCGCCCCAAATTTTGTTGATATTTAGTCGGACATTCGCACCTTATGGCACCTTGGCAAACTATGGCCTTCTTGCAGCCAAACACCTCTGATCTCGCTTTTGATGATGAAAGGTTGGGCATTCAGACCTTGCTCCACCTGCTTTTCACCAAATATAGTCGGACAGTCACACCTTCTTGCAGCCGAACACTTCCGCTCCACCTTTTAGTGTTCTATCACACCTTTTTTTCACCGCATTTTATACATTATGGTTGGAAATTTTCAACCACTCTCATCCGAAGACCTCTCCTCCCGCTTTTGTTAATATATTTGAACTTTAGTCGGACATTCAAACCTTCTTGCAGCTGAACCAACTCCGCTCCCTGTTTTGATCATATATGGTCTGGCAATACTACCTTTTCTTACCCGTTTGTGAGTAATTATGGCTGGACATTCACACCTACTTGCAGCCGAACACAACCTCTCCCGCATTTGATGGTGTATAGTCGGGCATTCTCACCCTTTCTCATCAGCTTTTTGCAAATTATGATCTGACATTCACACCTACTTGCAGTCGAACACCTCTGCTCCCGCTTTTGATTATGTATGGTTGGATATTCGAACCTTTTCTTAACTGCTTTTTACAAACTTTGGTTGGACGTTCACACCTTGTAGCCGAACACATGCACTCCTGCTTTTGATGATGTATGGTTGGGCATTCGCACCTTTTTTTTACCCATTTTTCAGGTATTATGGGTGGACATTCACACCTTCTTGCAGCTGAACACCTCCTCTCCCACTTATGATCATGTGTGGTTTGATTTTCGAAAATTTTCTTTCATGTTTTCTAGCAATTATTGATGGACATTTAGACCTTCTTGCAGCTGAACACCACCTCTCCCGATTTTGATTATGTATGGACCGGCATTTTTACCTTTTCTAACACATTTTTCAGCAATTATGGTCGGAGATTCACACCTACTCACAGCCGAACAACTCCGCTACCGCATTTGATGGTGTATAGTCGGGCATTCTCACCCTTTCTCATCAGCTTTTTGCAAATTATGATCTGACATTCACACCTGCTTGCAGTCGAACAGCTCTGCTCCCGCTTTTGATTATGTATGGTTGGATATTCGTACCTTTTCTTAACTGCTTTTTACAAACTTTGGTTGGACGTTCACACCTTCTTGTAGCCGAACACATGCACTCCTGCTTTTGATGATGTATGGTTGGGCATTCGCACCTTTTTTTTACCCATTTTTCAGGTATTATGGGTGGACATTCACACCTTCTTGCAGCTGAACACCTCCCCTCCCACTTATGATCATGTGTGGTTTGATTTTCGAAAATTTTCTTTCATGTTTTCTAGCAATTATTGATGGACATTTAGACCTTCTTGCAGCTGAACACCACCTCTCCCGATTTTGATGATGTATGGACCGGCATTTTTACCTTTTCTAACACATTTTTCAGCAATTATGGTTGGAGATTCACACCTACTCACAGCCGAACAACTCCGCTACCGCATTTGATGGTGTATAGTCGGGCATTCTCACCCTTTCTCATCAGCTTTTTGCAAATTATGATCTGACATTCACACCTACTTCCAGTCGAACAGCTCTGCTCCCGCTTTTGATTATGTTTGGTTAGATATTCGAACCTTTTCTTAACTGCTTTTTACAAACTTTGGTCGGACGTTCACAATATCTTGCAGCCGAACACCGAACAGGTGCGAATGTCCGACTAAATATCAACAAAATTTGGGGCGGAGGTCTTCGGATGCAAGTTGGTGTGAATGTCCGACTATATTTGGTGAAAAGCAGGTGAAGCAAGGTCTGAATGCCCAACCTTACATCATCAAAAGCGAGATAAGAGGTGTTTGGCTGCAAGAAGGCCATAGTTTGCCAAAAGCGGGTAAGGTGCGAATGACCGACTAAATATCAACAAAAGTGGGGGCGGAGGTCTTCGGATGCAGGTGGGTGTGAATATCCCACCATACAAGTATGGTGGAGAGGAAGCTGTGAATGGCCGACCATAGTAAAAGGCGGGTGAGAGAAGGTGCGAATGTCAAACCATACATAATCAAAACAGGGAGCGGAGGTGTTCTGCTGTAAGAAGGTGTGAATGTCCAACCATAGTTGGTAAAAAGCGGGTAAGAAAAGGTTAAAATACCCGACTGTACACAATCAATAGCGGGAGCGGAGTTGTTCGGCTACTAAAAGGTGTGAAAGTCCGACCATGGTTTGTAAAAAGCGGGTAAGAAAAGGTTAAAATGCCCGACAATGTATGATCAAAAGAGGGAGTGGAGGTTTTCGGCTGCAAGAAGGTCTGAATGTCCAACCATAATTTGTAAAAACCGGGGAAGAAAAGGCTCGAAAGCCTGACTCTACACCATCAAAAGTGGGAGCGGAGGTGTTCAGCTGCAAGACGGTCTGAATGTCCATCAATAATTGCTAGAAAACATGAAAGAAAATTTTCGAATATCAAACTGCACATGATCATAAGCGGGAGAGGAGGTGTTCAGCTGCAAGAAGGTGTGAATGTCTACCCATAATTACTGAAAAATGGGTAAGAAAAGGTGCGAATGCCTAACCATACATCATCAAAAGAGGGAGCGGAGGTGTTCCGCTGTAAGACGGTGTGAATGTCCGACCATAGATGGTAAAAAGCGGGTAAGAAAAGGTTAAATTACCCGACTGTACACAATCAAAAGAGGGAGCGGAGTTGTTCAGCTAAGAGAAGGTGTGAAAGTCCGACCTTGGTTTGTAAAAAGCGGGTAAGAAAAGGTTCGTATGCCCGAATATACACCATCAAAAGCGGGAGCGGAGGTGTTCGGCTGCAAGATATTGTGAACGTCCGACCAAAGTTTGTAAAAAGCAGTTAAGAAAAGGTTCGAATATCTAACCAAACATAATCAAAAGCGGGAGCAGAGCTGTTCGACTGGAAGTAGGTGTGAATGTCAGATCATAATTTGCAAAAAGCTGATGAGAAAGGGTGAGAATGCCCGACTATACACCATCAAATGCGGTAGCGGAGTTGTTCGGCTGTGAGTAGGTGTGAATCTCCAACCATAATTGCTGAAAAATGTGTTAGAAAAGGTAAAAATGCCGGTCCATACATCATCAAAATCGGGAGAGGTGGTGTTCAGCTGCAAGAAGGTCTAAATGTCCATCAATAATTGCTAGAAAACATGAAAGAAAATTTTCGAAAATCAAACCACACATGATCATAAGTGGGAGGGGAGGTGTTCAGCTGCAAGAAGGTGTGAATGTCCACCCATAATACCTGAAAAATGGGTAAAAAAAAGGTGCGAATGCCCAACCATACATCATCAAAAGCAGGAGTGCATGTGTTCGGCTACAAGAAGGTGTGAACGTCCAACCAAAGTTTGTAAAAAGCAGTTAAGAAAAGGTTCGAATATCCAACCATACATAATCAAAAGCGGGAGCAGAGCTGTTCGACTGCAAGTAGGTGTGAATGTCAGATCATAATTTGCAAAAAGCTGATGAGAAAGGGTGAGAATGCCCGACTATACACCATCAAATGCGGTAGCGGAGTTGTTCGGCTGTGAGTAGGTGTGAATCTCCGACCATAATTGCTGAAAAATGTGTTAGAAAAGGTAAAAATGCCGGTCCATACATCATCAAAAGCAAGAGAGGTTGTGTTCGGCTGCAAGTAGGTGTGAATGTCCAGCCATAATTACTCACAAACGGGTAAGAAAAGGTAGTATTGCCAGACCATATATGATCAAAACAGGGAGCGGAGGTGGTTCAGCTGCAAGAAGGTTTGAATGTCCGACTAAAGTTCAAATATATTAACAAAAGCGGGAGGAGAGGTCTTCGGATGAGAGTGGTTGAAAATTTCCAACCATAATGTATAAAATGCGGTGAAAAAAAGGTGTGATAGAACACTAAAAGGTGGAGCGGAAGTGTTCGGCTGCAAGAAGGTGTGACTGTCCGACTATATTTGGTGAAAAGCAGGTGAAGCAAGGTCTGAATGCCCAACCTTTCATCATCAAAAGCGAGATCAGAGGTGTTTGGCTGCAAGAAGGCCATAGTTTGCCAAAAGCGGGTAAGGTGCGAATGTCCGACTAAATATCAACAAAATTTGGGGCGGAGGTCTTCGGATGCAAGTTGGTGTGAATGTCCGACTATATTTGGTGAAAAGCAGGTGAAGCAAGGTCTGAATGCCCAACCTTACATCATCAAAAGCGAGATCAGAGGTGTTTGGCTGCAAGAAGGCCATAGTTTGCCAAAAGCGGGTAAGGTGCGAATGACCGACTAAATATCAACAAAAGTGGGGGCGGAGGTCTTCGGATGCAGGTGGGTGTGAATATCCCACCATACAAGTATGGTGGAGAGGAAGCTGTGAATGGCCGACCATAGTAAAAGGCGGGTGAGAGAAGGTGCGAATGTCAAACCATACATAATCAAAACAGGGAGCGGAGGTGTTCTGCTGTAAGAAGGTGTGAATGTCCAACCATAGTTGGTAAAAAGCGGGTAAGAAAAGGTTAAAATACCCGACTGTACAAAATCAATAGCGGGAGCGGAGTTGTTCGGCTACTAAAAGGTGTGAAAGTCCGACCATGGTTTGTAAAAAGCGGGTAAGAAAAGGTGCGAATGCCCGACAATGTATGATCAAAAGAGGGAGTGGAGGTTTTCGGCTGCAAGAAGGTCTGAATGTCCAACCATAATTTGTAAAAACCGGGGAAGAAAAGACTCGAAAGCCCGACTATACACCATCAAAAGTGGGAGCGGAGGTGTTCAGCTGCAAGACGGTCTGAATGTCCATCAATAATTGCTAGAAAACATGAAAGAAAATTTTCGAATATCAAACTGCACAAGATCATAAGCGGGAGAGGAGGTGTTCAGCTGCAAGAAGGTGTGAATGTCTACCCATAATTACTGAAAAATGGGTAAGAAAAGGTGCGAATGCCTAACCATACATCATCAAAAGAGGGAGCGGAGGTGTTCCGCTGTAAGACGGTGTGAATGTCCGACCATAGATGGTAAAAAGCGGGTAAGAAAAGGTTAAATTACCCGACTGTACACAATCAAAAGAGGGAGCGGAGTTGTTCAGCTAAGAGAAGGTGTGAAAGTCCGACCTTGGTTTGTAAAAAGTGGGTAAGAAAAGGTTCGTATGCCCGAATATACACCATCAAAAGCGGGAGCGGAGGTGTTCGGCTGCAAGATATTGTGAACGTCCGACCAAAGTTTGTAAAAAGCAGTTAAGAAAAGGTTCGAATATCTAACCAAACATAATCAAAAGCGGGAGCAGAGCTGTTCGACTGGAAGTAGGTGTGAATGTCAGATCATAATTTGCAAAAAGCTGATGAGAAAGGGTGAGAATGCCCGACTATACACCATCAAATGCGGTAGCGGAGTTATTCTGCTGTGAGTAGGTGTGAATCTCCAACCATAATTGCTGAAAAATGTGTTAGAAAAGGTAAAAATGCCGGTCCATACATCATCAAAATCGGGAAGGTGGTGTTCAGCTGCAAGAAGGTCTAAATGTCCATCAATAATTGCTAGAAAACATGAAAGAAAAGTTTCGAAAATCAAACCACACATGATCATAAGTGGGAGAGGAGGTGTTCAGCTGCAAGAAGGTGTGAATGTCCACCCATAATACCTGAAAAATGGGTAAAAAAAAGGTGCGAATGCCCAACCATACATCATCAAAAGCAGGAGTGCATGTGTTCGGCTACAAGAAGGTGTGAACGTCCAACCAAAGTTTGTAAAAAGCAGTTAAGAAAAGGTTCGAATATCTAACCAAACATAATCAAAAGCGGGAGCAGAGCTGTTCGACTGCAAGTAGGTGTGAATGTCAGATCATAATTTGCAAAAAGCTGATGAGAAAGGGTGAAAATGCCCGACTATACACCATCAAATGCGGGAGCGGAGTTGTTCGGCTGTGAGTAGGTGTGAATCTCCGACCATAATTGCTGAAAAATGTGTTAGAAAAGGTAAGAATGCCGGTCCATACATCATCAAAAGCGAGAGACGTTGTGTTCGGCTGCAAGTAGGTGTGACTGTTCGACTAAAGTTTGTAAAAAGTGGGTAAGACAAGGTGCGAATGCCTGACAATGTATGATCAAAAGCGGGAGCGGAGGTGTTCAGCTGCAAGAAGGTCTATATGTCCATCAATAATTGCTAGAAAACATGAAAGAAACTTTTCGAAAATCAAACCACACATGATCATAAGTGGGATAGGAGGTGTTCAGCTGCAAAGTGTGAATGTCCACCCATAATTCCTGAAAAATGGGCAAAAAAAAAGGTGTGAATGCCCAACCATACATCATCAAAAGCAGGAGTGGAAGTGTTCGGCTACAAGAAGGTGTGAACGTCCAACCAAAATATGTAAAAAGCAGTTAAGAAAAGGTTCGAATATCCAACCAAACATAATCAAAAGCGGGAGCAGAGCTTTTCGACTGCAAGTAGGTGTGAATGTCAGATCATAATTTGCAAAAAGCTGATGAGAAAGGGTGAGAATGCCCGACTATACATCATCAAATGCGGGAGCGGAGTTGTTCGGCTGTGAGTAGGTGTGAATCTCCGACCATAATTGCTGAAAAATGTGTTAGAAAAGGTAAAAATGCCGGTCCATACATCATCAAAAGCGAGAGAGGTTGTGTTCGGCTGCAAGTAGGTGTGAATGTCCAGCCATAATTACTCACAAACGGGTAAGAAAAGGTAGTATTGCCAGACCATATATGATCAAAACAGGGAGCGGAGGTGGTTCAGCTGCAAGAAGGTTTGAATGTCCGACTAAAGTTCAAATATATTAAAGAAAGCGGGAGGAGAGGTCTTCGGATGAGAGTGGTTGAAAATTTCCGACCATAATGTATAAAATGCGGTGAAAAAAAGGTGTGATAGAACACTAAAAGGTGGAGCGGAAGTGTTCGGCTGCAAGAAGGTGTGAATGTCCGACTATATTTGGTGAAAAGCAGGTGAAGCAAGGTCTGAATGCCCAACCTTACATCATCAAAAGCGAGATCAGAGGTGTTTGGCTGCAAGAAGGCCATAGTTTGCCAAAAGCGGGTAAGGTGCGAATGACCGACTAAATATCAACAAAAGTGGGGGCGGAGGTCTTCGGATGCAGGTGGGTGTGAATATCCCACCATACAAGTATGGTGGAGAGGAAGCTGTGAATGGCCGACCATAGTAAAAGGCGGGTGAGAGAAGGTGCGAATGTCAAACCATACATAATCAAAACAGGGAGCGGAGGTGTTCTGCTGTAAGAAGGTGTGAATGTCCAACCATAGTTGGTAAAAAGCGGGTAAGAAAAGGTTAAAATACCCGACTGTACAAAATCAATAGCGGGAGCGGAGTTGTTCGGCTACTAAAAGGTGTGAAAGTCTGACCATGGTTTGTAAAAAGCGGGTAAGAAAAGGTGCGAATGCCCGACAATGTATGATCAAAAGAGGGAGTGGAGGTTTTCGGCTGCAAGAAGGTCTGAATGTCCAACCATAATTTGTAAAAACCGGGGAAGAAAAGACTCGAAACCCCGACTATACACCATCAAAAGTGGGAGCGGAGGTGTTCAGCTGCAAGACGGTCTGAATGTCCATCAATAATTGCTAGAAAACATGAAAGAAAATTTTCGAATATCAAACTGCACAAGATCATAAGCGGGAGAGGAGGTGTTCAGCTGCAAGAAGGTGTGAATGTCTACCCATAATTACTGAAAAATGGGTAAGAAAAGGTGCGAATGCCTAACCATACATCATCAAAAGAGGGAGCGGAGGTGTTCCGCTGTAAGACGGTGTGAATGTCCGACCATAGATGGTAAAAAGCGGGTAAGAAAAGGTTAAATTACCCGACTGTACACAATCAAAAGAGGGAGCGGAGTTGTTCAGCTAAGAGAAGGTGTGAAAGTCCGACCTTGGTTTGTAAAAAGTGGGTAAGAAAAGGTTCGTATGCCCGAATATACACCATCAAAAGCGGGAGCGGAGGTGTTCGGCTGCAAGATATTGTGAACGTCCGACCAAAGTTTGTAAAAAGCAGTTAAGAAAAGGTTCGAATATCTAACCAAACATAATCAAAAGCGGGAGCAGAGCTGTTCGACTGGAAGTAGGTGTGAATGTCAGATCATAATTTGCAAAAGCTGATGAGAAAGGGTGAGAATGCCCGACTATACACCATCAAATGCGGTAGCGGAGTTATTCTGCTGTGAGTAGGTGTGAATCTCCAACCATAATTGCTGAAAAATGTGTTAGAAAAGGTAAAAATGCCGGTCCATACATCATCAAAATCGGGAGAGGTGGTGTTCAGCTGCAAGAAGGTCTAAATGTCCATCAATAATTGCTAGAAAACATGAAAGAAAAGTTTCGAAAATCAAACCACACATGATCATAAGTGGGAGAGGAGGTGTTCAGCTGCAAGAAGGTGTGAATGTCCACCCATAATACCTGAAAAATGGGTAAAAAAAAGGTGCGAATGCCCAACCATACATCATCAAAAGCAGGAGTGCATGTGTTCGGCTACAAGAAGGTGTGAACGTCCAACCAAAGTTTGTAAAAAGCAGTTAAGAAAAGGTTCGAATATCTAACCAAACATAATCAAAAGCGGGAGCAGAGCTGTTCGACTGCAAGTAGGTGTGAATGTCAGATCATAATTTGCAAAAAGCTGATGAGAAAGGGTGAAAATGCCCGACTATACACCATCAAATGCGGGGAGCGGAGTTGTTCGGCTGTGAGTAGGTGTGAATCTCCGACCATAATTGCTGAAAAATGTGTTAGAAAAGGTAAGAATGCCGGTCCATACATCATCAAAAGCGAGAGACGTTGTGTTCGGCTGCAAGTAGGTGTGACTGTTCGACTAAAGTTTGTAAAAAGTGGGTAAGACAAGGTGCGAATGCCTGACAATGTATGATCAAAAGCGGGAGCGGAGGTGTTCAGCTGCAAGAAGGTCTATATGTCCATCAATAATTGCTAGAAAACATGAAAGAAACTTTTCGAAAATCAAACCACACATGATCATAAGTGGGATAGGAGGTGTTCAGCTGCAAAGTGTGAATGTCCACCCATAATTCCTGAAAAATGGGCAAAAAAAAAGGTGTGAATGCCCAACCATACATCATCAAAAGCAGGAGTGGAAGTGTTCGGCTACAAGAAGGTGTGAACGTCCAACCAAAATATGTAAAAAGCAGTTAAGAAAAGGTTCGAATATCCAACCAAACATAATCAAAAGCGGGAGCAGAGCTTTTCGACTGCAAGTAGGTGTGAATGTCAGATCATAATTTGCAAAAAGCTGATGAGAAAGGGTGAGAATGCCCGACTATACATCATCAAATGCGGGAGCGGAGTTGTTCGGCTGTGAGTAGGTGTGAATCTCCGACCATAATTGCTGAAAAATGTGTTAGAAAAGGTAAAAATGCCGGTCCATACATCATCAAAAGCGAGAGAGGTTGTGTTCGGCTGCAAGTAGGTGTGAATGTCCAGCCATAATTACTCACAAACGGGTAAGAAAAGGTAGTATTGCCAGACCATATATGATCAAAACAGGGAGCGGAGGTGGTTCAGCTGCAAGAAGGTTTGAATGTCCGACTAAAGTTCAAATATATTAAATAAAGCGGGAGGAGAGGTCTTCGGATGAGAGTGGTTGAAAATTTCCGACCATAATGTATAAAATGCGGTGAAAAAAAGGTGTGATAGAACACTAAAAGGTGGAGCGGAAGTGTTCGGCTGCAAGAAGGTGTGAATGTCCGACTATATTTGGTGAAAAACAGGTGAAGCAAGGTCTGAATGCCCAACCTTACATCATCAAAAGCGAGATCAGAGGTGTTTGGCTGCAAGAAGGCCATAGTTTGCCAAAAGCGGGTAAGGTGCGAATGACCGACTAAATATCAACAAAAGTGGGGGCGGAGGTCTTCGGATGCAGGTGGGTGTGAATATCCCACCATACAAGTATGGTGGAGAGGAAGCTGTGAATGGCCGACCATAGTAAAAGGCGGGTGAGAGAAGGTGCGAATGTCAAACCATACATAATCAAAACAGGGAGCGGAGGTGTTCTGCTGTAAGAAGGTGTGAATGTCCAACCATAGTTGGTAAAAAGCGGGTAAGAAATGGTTAAAATACCCGACTGTACAAAATCAATAGCGGGAGCGGAGTTGTTCGGCTACTAAAAGGTGTGAAAGTCCGACCATGGTTTGTAAAAAGCGGGTAAGAAAAGGTGCGAATGCCCGACAATGTATGATCAAAAGAGGGAGTGGAGGTTTTCGGCTGCAAGAAGGTCTGAATGTCCAACCATAATTTGTAAAAACCGGGGAAGAAAAGACTCGAAAGCCCGACTATACACCATCAAAAGTGGGAGCGGAGGTGTTCAGCTGCAAGACGGTCTGAATGTCCATCAATAATTGCTAGAAAACATGAAAGAAAATTTTCGAATATCAAACTGCACAAGATCATAAGCGGGAGAGGAGGTGTTCAGCTGCAAGAAGGTGTGAATGTCTACCCATAATTACTGAAAAATGGGTAAGAAAAGGTGCGAATGCCTAACCATACATCATCAAAAGAGGGAGCGGAGGTGTTCCGCTGTAAGACGGTGTGAATGTCCGACCATAGATGGTAAAAAGCGGGTAAGAAAAGGTTAAATTACCCGACTGTACACAATCAAAAGAGGGAGCGGAGTTGTTCAGCTAAGAGAAGGTGTGAAAGTCCGACCTTGGTTTGTAAAAAGTGGGTAAGAAAAGGTTCGTATGCCCGAATATACACCATCAAAAGCGGGAGCGGAGGTGTTCGGCTGCAAGATATTGTGAACGTCCGACCAAAGTTTGTAAAAAGCAGTTAAGAAAAGGTTCGAATATCTAACCAAACATAATCAAAAGCGGGAGCAGAGCTGTTCGACTGGAAGTAGGTGTGAATGTCAGATCATAATTTGCAAAAAGCTGATGAGAAAGGGTGAGAATGCCCGACTATACACCATCAAATGCGGTAGCGGAGTTGTTCGGCTGTGAGTAGGTGTGACTCTCCAACCATAATTGCTGAAAAATGTGTTAGAAAAGGTAAAAATGCCGGTCCATACATCATCAAAATCGGGAGAGGTGGTGTTCAGCTGCAAGAAGGTCTAAATGTCCATCAATAATTGCTAGAAAACATGAAAGAAAAGTTTCGAAAATCAAACCACACATGATCATAAGTGGGAGAGGAGGTGTTCAGCTGCAAGAAGGTGTGAATGTCCACCCATAATACCTGAAAAATGGGTAAAAAAAAGGTGCGAATGCCCAACCATACATCATCAAAAGCAGGAGTGCATGTGTTCGGCTACAAGAAGGTGTGAACGTCCAACCAAAGTTTGTAAAAAGCAGTTAAGAAAAGGTTCGAATATCTAACCAAACATAATCAAAAGCGGGAGCAGAGCTGTTCGACTGCAAGTAGGTGTGAATGTCAGATCATAATTTGCAAAAAGCTGATGAGAAAGGGTGAAAATGCCCGACTATACACCATCAAATGCGGGAGCGGAGTTGTTCGGCTGTGAGTAGGTGTGAATCTCCGACCATAATTGCTGAAAAATGTGTTAGAAAAGGTAAGAATGCCGGTCCATACATCATCAAAAGCGAGAGACGTTGTGTTCGGCTGCAAGTAGGTGTGACTGTTCGACTAAAGTTTGTAAAAAGTGGGTAAGACAAGGTGCGAATGCCTGACAATGTATGATCAAAAGCGGGAGCGGAGGTGTTCAGCTGCAAGAAGGTCTATATGTCCATCAATAATTGCTAGAAAACATGAAAGAAACTTTTCGAAAATCAAACCACACATGATCATAAGTGGGATAGGAGGTGTTCAGCTGCAAAGTGTGAATGTCCACCCATAATTCCTGAAAAATGGGCAAAAAAAAAGGTGTGAATGCCCAACCATACATCATCAAAAGCAGGAGTGGAAGTGTTCGGCTACAAGAAGGTGTGAACGTCCAACCAAAATATGTAAAAAGCAGTTAAGAAAAGGTTCGAATATCCAACCAAACATAATCAAAAGCGGGAGCAGAGCTTTTCGACTGCAAGTAGGTGTGAATGTCAGATCATAATTTGCAAAAAGCTGATGAGAAAGGGTGAGAATGCCCGACTATACATCATCAAATGCGGGAGCGGAGTTGTTCGGCTGTGAGTAGGTGTGAATCTCCGACCATAATTGCTGAAAAATGTGTTAGAAAAGGTAAAAATGCCGGTCCATACATCATCAAAAGCGAGAGAGGTTGTGTTCGGCTGCAAGTAGGTGTGAATGTCCAGCCATAATTACTCACAAACGGGTAAGAAAAGGTAGTATTGCCAGACCATATATGATCAAAACAGGGAGCGGAGGTGGTTCAGCTGCAAGAAGGTTTGAATGTCCGACTAAAGTTCAAATATATTAAAGAAAGCGGGAGGAGAGGTCTTCGGATGAGAGTGGTTGAAAATTTCCGACCATAATGTATAAAATGTGGTGAAAAAAAGGTGTGATAGAACACTAAAAGGTGGAGCGGAAGTGTTCGGCTGCAAGAAGGTGTGAATGTCCGACTATATTTGGTGAAAAGCAGGTGAAGCAAGGTCTGAATGCCCAACCTTACATCATCAAAAGCGAGATCAGAGGTGTTTGGCTGCAAGAAGGCCATAGTTTGCCAAAAGCGGGTAAGGTGCGAATGTCCGACTAAATATCAACAAAATTTGGGGCGGAGGTCTTCGGATGCAAGTGGGTGTGAATATCCCACCATACAAGTATGGTGGAGAGGAAGCTGTGAATAGCCGACCATAGTTTGGAAAAAGCGGGTAAGAAAAGGTTTGAATGCCAGAACATACACCATCAAAAGAGGGAGCGGAGGTGTTCCGCTGTACGAAGGTGTGAATGTCCGACCATAGTTGGTAAAAAGCGGGTAAGAAAAGGTTAAAATACCCGACTGTACACAATCAATAGCGGGAGCGGATGTGTTCGGCTACAAGAAGGTGTGAAAGTCCGACCATGGTTTGTAAAAAGCGGGTAAGAAAAGGTGCGAATGTCCGACAATGTATGATCAAAAGAGAGAGCGGAGGTTTTCGGATACAAGAAGGTTTGAATGTCCGACCATAGTTTGTAAAAAGCGGGTAAGAAAAGCTTCGAATGCCCGACTATACACCATCAAAAGCGGGAGCAGAGGTGTTCCGCTGTAAGACGGTGTGAATGTCCGACCATAGTTGGTAAAAAGCGGGTAAGAAAAGGTTAAAATACCCGACTGTACACAATCAATAGCGGGAGCGGAGTTGTTCGGCTACAAGAAGGTGTGAAAGTCCGACCATGGTTTGTAAAAAGCAGTTAAGAAAAGGTTCGAATATCCAACCAAACATAATCAAAAGCGGGAGCAGAGCTGTTCGACTGCAAGTAGGTGTGAATGTCCAGCCATAATTACTCACAAACGGGGGAAGAAAAGGTAGTATTGCCAGACCATACATGATCAAAACAGGGAGCGGAGGTTCAGCTGCAAGGTGTGAATGTCTGACTATAGTTTGTAAAAAGCGGGTAAGACAAGGTGCGAATGCCCAACAATGTATGATCAAAAGAGAGAGCGGAGGTGTTCGGCTGCAAGGTCTGAATGTCCAACCATAATTTGTAAAAACCGGGTAAGAAAAGGCTCGAAAGCCCGACTATACATCATCAAAAGCGGGAGCGGAGGTTTTCAGCTGCAAGAAGGTGTGAATGTTCGACTAAAGTTTGTAAAAAGCTGGTAAGACAAGGAGCGATGTCCCGACATTGTATGATCAAAAGCGGGAGCGGAGGTGTCCAGCTGTGAGTAGGTGTGAATGTCCGACCATAATTGCTGAAAAATGTGTTAGAAAAGGTAAGAATACTGGACCATACATCATCAAAAGCGGGAGAGGTGGTGTTCGGCTGCAAGAAGGTGTGAAAGTCCGACAATGGTTTGTAAAAAGCGGGTAAAAAAAGGTTCGAATGCCCGAATATACATCATCAAGTGGAGGTGTTCGGATGCAAGAAGGTGTGAACGTTGGACCAAAGTTTGTAAAAAGCAGTGAAAAGCGAGAAAAAGCATTTTGTGAGTTCTGCATGATTTGGGATTTTGCTTATAAAATGCATTACTTCACTCAAACTATGTTAAAACTGATTTGTCCTTCATATTTACCATGTCTAGAAAGATTTAAACAAAAAAACAACGTTGTACTTTGCAGTAAAAGAAAGAGCAAATCTAAAGTTTCAGGAATCCGAGAATAAGCTTACTTTCATGAGTTCTGCACGATTTCGGATTTTGCTATAAAATGAATTGCTTTGCTCAAACCAAGTTAAAACTGCTTTGTCCTTCCATATTCATCAATGTCTAGATCGACTTCAACAAAGAAAAACATTGGACTTTGCAGTAGAAGAAGTTGAAATCCATCTACACATTGATAAATATGAAGGACAAAGCAGTTCCCACTTGCCCATAAGAAAATAAGCTTATTCTCGGATTCCTGATCCTTCAGTGTTGCTCTTTCTTCTACTGCAAAATACAATGTTGTTCTTTGTTGAAGTCGATCTAGACATTGATAAATATGAAGGAAAAAGCAGTTTTAACTTGGTTTGAGTGAATGAATTCATTTTATACATAAAATCCGAAATCGTGCAGAACTCATGAAAATAAGCTTATTCTCGGATTCCTAAAACTTTTGATTGGCTCTTTCTTTTACTGCAAAGTACAACGTTGTTTTTTGTTTAAATCTATCGAGACATTGATAAATATGAAGGTAAAAGCCGTTTTAACATAGTTTGAGTGAAGGAATTGATTTTATAGATAAAATCCCAAATCATGCAGAACGTATGAAAATAAGCTTATTCTCGGATTCCTGATCCTTCAGTTTTGCTCTTTCTTCTACTGCAAAATACAATGTTGTTCTTTGTTGAAGTCGATCTAGACATTGATAAATATGAAGGAAAAAGCAGTTTTAACTTGGTTTGAGTGAATGAATTCATTTTATACATAAAATCCGAAATCGTGCAGAACTCATGTAAATAAGCTTATTCTCGGATTCCTAAAACTTTTGATTTGCTCTTTCTTTTATTGCAAAGTACAACGTTGTTTTTTTGTTTAAATCTATCGAGACATTGATATATATGAAGGTAAAAGCCGTTTTAACATAGTTTGAGTGAAGGAATTAATTTTATAGATAAAATCCCAAATCATGCAGAACTCCTCAAAAGGGAGGTATGGTTTAATCACAAGTGTGGCTCTTTCTCATTCAGGGTAATATGAGGAAGTTTATGCTTGAAATATATGTAGAAATGGGTACATATGAAGGACAAAGCAGTGTTAACTTAGTTTGCGTGAAGAAATTCATTTTATACATAAAATCCGAAATCGTGCAGAACTCAAGAAAATAAGCTTATTCTCGGATTCCTAAAACTTTTGATTTGCACTTTCTTTTACTGCAAAGTACAACGATGTTTTTTGTTGAAATCTATCTAGACATTGATAAATACCAGCCGAAACTCTGCTGCCGCTTTTGATAATTTATGGTTGGGCATTCTTACCTTTTCTTACCCGCTTTTTACAAATTATGATCTTACATTCACACCTACTTGCAGTCGAACACCTTCTCATCCACTTATGATCATGTGCGGTTGGGCTTTCGCACCTTTTCTTACCCATTTTTCAGTAATTATGGGTGGACATTCAGACCTTCTTGCAGCCGAAAACCTCCGCTCCTCTTTTGATCATACATTGTCGGGCATTGACACCTTGTCTTACCCGCTTTTTACAAACTTTAGTCGGACATTCAAACCTTCTTGCAGCTGAACCGCCTCCGCTCCCTGTTTTGATCATATATGGTCTGGTAATAGTACCTTTTCTTACCCGTTTGTGAGTAATTATGGCTGGACATTCACACCTTCTTGCAGCCGAACACAACCTCTCCCGCTTTTGATGATATATGGTCCGGCATTCTTACCTTTTCTAACACATTTTTCAGCAATTATTGTCGGACATTCACACCTACTCACAGACGAACACCTCCGCTCCCACATTTGATAGTGTATAGTCGGGCATTCTCACCCTTTCTCATCAGCTTTTTGCAAATTATGATCTGATATTCACACCTACTTGAAGTCGAACAGCTCTGCTCCCGCTTTTGATTATGTTTGGTTGGATATTTGAACATTTTCTTAATGCTTTTTACAAACTTTGGTTGGACGTTCACACCGTCTTGCAGCCGAACACCTCCGCTTCCGCTTTTGATGGTGTATAGTCGGGCATTCGAGCCTTTTCTTACCCACCTATTACTTACTATGGTTGGACATTCAAACCTTCTTGTAGCCGAACACATCCGCTCCTGCTTTTGATGATGTATGATTTGGCATTCGCACCTTTTCTTACCCATTTTTCAGTAATTATTGGTCGGACATTCAGACCTTCTTGCACCTGAACACCTCTGCTCCCGCTTTTGATGGTGTATAGTCGGGCTTTCGAGCCTTTTCTTCCCCGATTTTTACAAATTATGGTTGGACATTCAGACCTTGCAGCCGAAAACCTCCGCTCCCTCTTTTGATCATACATTGTCGGGCATTCGCCCCTTGTCTTACACGGTTTTTACAAACTTTAGTCAGACATTCACACCTTGCAGCTGAACCACCTCCATTCCCTGTTTTGATCATGTGTGGTCTGGAAATACTACCTTTTCTTCCCCCGTTTGTGAGTAATTATGGCTGGACATTCACACCTACTTGCAGCCGAAAAACCACCTCTCCCGCTTTTGATGATGTATTGTCCGGCATTCTAGTCTTTTCTATCACATTTTTCAGCAATTATGATCTGACATTCACACCTACTTTCAGTCGAACAGCTCTGCTCCCGCTTTTGATTATGTTCGGTTGGATATTCAAACCTTTTCTTAACTGCTTTTTACAAACTTTGGTCGGACGTTCACACCTTCTTGCAGCCGAACACCCCCGCTTCCGCTTTTGATGGTATATATTCGGGTATTCGAATCTTCTCTTACCCGCTTTTTACAAACCATGGTTGGACTTTCATACCTTCTTGTAGCTGAACAACTCCACTCCTGCTTTTGATGATTTATGGTTGGACATTCGCATCTTTTCCTACCCATTTTTCAGTAATTATGGGTGGATATTCACATCTTCTTGCAGCTGAACACCTCCTCTCCCGCTAATGATCATGTAAGGTTTGATATTCGAAATTTTTCTTTCATGTTTTAAAGCAATTATTAATGGACATTCACACCTACTCACAGACAAACACCTCCGCTCCCACATTTGATAGTGTATAGTCGGGCTTTCTCACCCTTTCTCATCAGCTTTTTGCAAATTATTCTCTGACATTCACACCTACTTGCAGTCGAACAGCTCTGCTCCCGCTTTTGATTATGTTTGGTTAGATATTCGAACCTTTTGTTAACTGCTTTTTTACAAACTTTGGTCGGACGTTCACACCTTCTTGCAGCCGAACACCTACACTTCAGGTTTTGATAGTGTATATTCGGGCATACGAACCTTTTCTTACCCGCTTTTTACAAACCATGGTCGGACTTTCACACCTTCTCTTAGCTGAACAACTCCGCTCCCTCTTTTGATTGTGTACAGTTGGGTATTTTAACCTTTTCTTACCCGCTTTTTACCAACTATGATCGGACATTCACACCGTCTTACAGCGGAACACCTCCGCTCCCTCTTTTGATGGTGTATGTTCGGGCATTCGAACCTTTTCTTACCCGCTTTTTACAAACCAGGGTCGGACTTTCACACCTTTTAGTAGCCGAACAACTCCGCTCCCGCTATTGATTGTGTACAGTCGGGTATTTTAACCTTTTCTTACCCGCTTTTTACCAACTATGGTCGGACATTCACACCGTCTTACAGCGGAACACCTCCTCTCCCGCTTATGATCATGTACGGTTTGATATTCGAAAATTTACTTTCTTGTTTTAAAGCAATTATTGATGGACATTCAAACCTTCTTTTTGATGGTGTATAGTCGGGCTTTCGAGCCTTTTCTTCCCGGTTTTTACAAACCATGGTCCGCTCCTCTTTTGATCATACTTTGTCGGGCATTGACACCTTGTCTTACCCGCTTTTTACAAACTTTAGTCGGACATTCAAACCTTCTTGCAGCTGAACCGCCTCCGCTCCCTGTTTTGATCATATATGGTCTGGTAATAGTACCTTTTCTTACCCGTTTGTGAGTAATTATGGCTGGACATTCACACCTTCTTGCAGCCGAACACAACCTCTCCCGCTTTTGATGATATATGGTCCGGAATTCTTACCTTTTCTAACACATTTTTCAGCAATTATGGTCGGACATTCACACCTACTCACAGACGAACACCTCCGCTCCCACATTTGATAGTGTATAGTCGGGCATTCTCACCCTTTCTCATCAGCTTTTTGCAAATTATGATCTGATATTCACACCTACTTGAAGTCGAACAGCTCTGCTCCCGCTTTTGATTATGTTTGGTTGGATATTTGAACATTTTCTTAATGCTTTTTACAAACTTTGGTTGGACGTTCACACCGTCTTGCAGCCGAACACCTCCGCTTCCGCTTTTGATGGTGTATAGTCGGGCATTCGAGCCTTTTCTTACCCACCTATTACTTACTATGGTTGGACATTCAAACCTTCTTGTAGCCGAACACATCCGCTCCTGCTTTTGATGATGTATGATTTGGCATTCGCACCTTTTCTTACCCATTTTTCAGTAATTATTGGTCGGACATTCAGACCTTCTTGCACCTGAACACCTCTGCTCCCGCTTTTGATGGTGTATAGTCGGGCTTTCGAGCCTTTTCTTCCCCGATTTTTACAAATTATGGTTGGACATTCAGACCTTGCAGCCGAAAACCTCCGCTCCCTCTTTTGATCATACATTGTCGGGCATTCGCCCCTTGTCTTACACGGTTTTTACAAACTTTAGTCAGACATTCACACCTTGCAGCTGAACCACCTCCATTCCCTGTTTTGATCATGTGTGGTCTGGAAATACTACCTTTTCTTCCCCCGTTTGTGAGTAATTATGGCTGGACATTCACACCTACTTGCAGCCGAAAAACCACCTCTCCCGCTTTTGATGATGTATTGTCCGGCATTCTAGTCTTTTCTATCACATTTTTCAGCAATTATGATCTGACATTCACACCTACTTTCAGTCGAACAGCTCTGCTCCCGCTTTTGATTATGTTCGGTTGGATATTCAAACCTTTTCTTAATTGCTTTTTACAAACTTTGGTCGGACGTTCACACCTTCTTGCAGCCGAACACCCCCGCTTCCGCTTTTGATGGTATATATTCGGGTATTCGAATCTTCTCTTACCCGCTTTTTACAAACCATGGTTGGACTTTCATACCTTCTTGTAGCTGAACAACTCCACTCCTGCTTTTGATGATTTATGGTTGGACATTCGCATCTTTTCCTACCCATTTTTCAGTAATTATGGGTGGATATTCACATCTTCTTGCAGCTGAACACCTCCTCTCCCGCTAATGATCATGTAAGGTTTGATATTCGAAATTTTTCTTTCATGTTTTAAAGCAATTATTAATGGACATTCACACCTACTCACAGACAAACACCTCCGCTCCCACATTTGATAGTGTATAGTCGGGCTTTCTCACCCTTTCTCATCAGCTTTTTGCAAATTATTCTCTGACATTCACACCTACTTGCAGTCGAACAGCTCTGCTCCCGCTTTTGATTATGTTTGGTTAGATATTCGAACCTTTTGTTAACTGCTTTTTTACAAACTTTGGTCGGACGTTCACACCTTCTTGCAGCCGAACACCTACACTTCAGGTTTTGATAGTGTATATTCGGGCATACGAACCTTTTCTTACCCGCTTTTTACAAACCATGGTCGGACTTTCACACCTTCTCTTAGCTGAACAACTCCGCTCCCTCTTTTGATTGTGTACAGTTGGGTATTTTAACCTTTTCTTACCCGCTTTTTACCAACTATGATCGGACATTCACACCGTCTTACAGCGGAACACCTCCGCTCCCTCTTTTGATGGTGTATGTTCGGGCATTCGAACCTTTTCTTACCCGCTTTTTACAAACCAGGGTCGGACTTTCACACCTTTTAGTAGCCGAACAACTCCGCTCCCGCTATTGATTGTGTACAGTCGGGTATTTTAACCTTTTCTTACCCGCTTTTTACCAACTATGGTCGGACATTCACACCGTCTTACAGCGGAACACCTCCTCTCCCGCTTATGATCATGTACGGTTTGATATTCGAAAATTTACTTTCTTGTTTTAAAGCAATTATTGATGGACATTCAAACCTTCTTTTTGATGGTGTATAGTCGGGCTTTCGAGCCTTTTCTTCCCGGTTTTTACAAACCATGGTCCGCTCCTCTTTTGATCATACTTTGTCGGGCATTGACACCTTGTCTTACCCGCTTTTTACAAACTTTAGTCGGACATTCAAACCTTCTTGCAGCTGAACCGCCTCCGCTCCCTGTTTTGATCATATATGGTCTGGTAATAGTACCTTTTCTTACCCGTTTGTGAGTAATTATGGCTGGACATTCACACCTTCTTGCAGCCGAACACAACCTCTCCCGCTTTTGATGATATATGGTCCGGAATTCTTACCTTTTCTAACACATTTTTCAGCAATTATGGTCGGACATTCACACCTACTCACAGACGAACACCTCCGCTCCCACATTTGATAGTGTATAGTCGGGCATTCTCACCCTTTCTCATCAGCTTTTTGCAAATTATGATCTGATATTCACACCTACTTGAAGTCGAACAGCTCTGCTCCCGCTTTTGATTATGTTTGGTTGGATATTTGAACATTTTCTTAATGCTTTTTACAAACTTTGGTTGGACGTTCACACCGTCTTGCAGCCGAACACCTCCGCTTCCGCTTTTGATGGTGTATAGTCGGGCATTCGAGCCTTTTCTTACCCACCTATTACTTACTATGGTTGGACATTCAAACCTTCTTGTAGCCGAACACATCCGCTCCTGCTTTTGATGATGTATGATTTGGCATTCGCACCTTTTCTTACCCATTTTTCAGTAATTATTGGTCGGACATTCAGACCTTCTTGCACCTGAACACCTCTGCTCCCGCTTTTGATGGTGTATAGTCGGGCTTTCGAGCCTTTTCTTCCCCGATTTTTACAAATTATGGTTGGACATTCAGACCTTGCAGCCGAAAACCTCCGCTCCCTCTTTTGATCATACATTGTCAGGCATTCGCCCCTTGTCTTACACGGTTTTTACAAACTTTAGTCAGACATTCACACCTTGCAGCTGAACCACCTCCATTCCCTGTTTTGATCATGTGTGGTCTGGAAATACTACCTTTTCTTCCCCCGTTTGTGAGTAATTATGGCTGGACATTCACACCTACTTGCAGCCGAAAAACCACCTCTCCCGCTTTTGATGATGTATTGTCCGGCATTCTAGTCTTTTCTATCACATTTTTCAGCAATTATGATCTGACATTCACACCTACTTGCAGTCGAACAGCTCTGCTCCCGCTTTTGATTATGTTCGGTTGGATATTCAAACCTTTTCTTAACTGCTTTTTACAAACTTTGGTCGGACGTTCACACCTTCTTGCAGCCGAACACCCCCGCTTCCGCTTTTGATGGTATATATTCGGGTATTCGAACCTTCTCTTACCCGCTTTTTACAAACCATGGTTGGACTTTCATACCTTCTTGTAGCTGAACAACTCCACTCCTGCTTTTGATGATTTATGGTTGGACATTCGCATCTTTTCCTACCCATTTTTCAGTTATTATGGGTGGATATTCACATCTTCTTGCAGCTGAACACCTCCTCTCCCGCTAATGATCATGTAAGGTTTGATATTCGAAAATTTTCTTTCATGTTTTAAAGCAATTATTAATGGACATTCACACCTACTCACAGACGAACACCTCCGCTCCCACATTTGATAGTGTATAGTCGGGCTTTCTCACCCTTTCTCATCAGCTTTTTGAAAATTATTCTCTGACATTCACACCTACTTGCAGTCGAACAGCTCTGCTCCCGCTTTTGATTATGTTTGGTTAGATATTCGAACCTTTTGTTAACTGCTTTTTTACAAACTTTGGTCGGACGTTCACACCTTCTTGCAGCCAAACACCTACACTTCAGGTTTTGATAGTGTATATTCGGGCATACGAACCTTTTCTTACCCGCTTTTTACAAACCATGGTCGGACTTTCACACCTTCTCTTAGCTGAACAACTCCGCTCCCTCTTTTGATTGTGTACAGTCGGGTATTTTAACCTTTTCTTACCCGCTTTTTACCAACTATGATCGGACATTCACACCGTCTTACAGCGGAACACCTCTGCTCCCACTTTTGATGGTGTATAGTCGGGCATTCGAACCTTTTCTTACCCGCTTTTTACAAACTATGGTGGAACATTCAAACCTTCTTGTATCCGAAAACCTCCGCTCTCTCTTTTGATCATACATTGTCGGACATTCGCACCTTTTCTTACCCGCTTTTTACAAACCATGGTCGGACTTTCACACCTTCTTGTAGCCGAACACATCCGCTCCCGCTATTGATTGTGTACAGTCGGATATTTTAACCTTTTCTTACCCGCTTTTTACCAACTATGGTCGGACATTCACACCTTCCTACAGCGGAACACCTCCGCTCCCTCTTTTGATGGTGTATGTTCGGGTATTCAAACCTTTTCTTACCCGCTTTTTCCAAACTATGGTTGGCTATTCACAGCTTCCTCTCCACCATACTTGTATGGTTGGATATTCACACCTACTTTTCCACTGTAGAATGCCCGACTATAGACCATCAAATGCGGGAGCGGAGGTGTTCGGCTCTGAGTAGGTGTGAATGTCCCACCATAATTGCTGAAGAATGTGTTAGAAAAGGTAAGAATGCTGGACCATACATCATCAAAAGCGGTAGAGGTGGTGTTCGGCTGCAAAAAGGTGTGACTGTTCGACTAAAGTTTGTAAAAAGTGGGTAAGACAAGGTGCGAATGCCTGACAATGTATGATCAAAAGCGGGAGCGGAGGTGTTCAGCTGCAAGAAGGTCTACATGTCCATCAATAATTGCTAGAAAACATGAAAGAAAATTTTCGAAAATCAAACCGCACCTGATCATAAGTGGGATAGGAGGTGTTCAGCTGCAAGAAGGTGTGAATGTCCACCCATAATTCCTGAAAAATGGGCAAAAAAAAGGTGTGAATGCCCAACCATACATCATCAAAAGCAGGAGTGGAAGTGTTCGGCTACAAGAAGGTGTGAACGTCCAACCAAAATATGTAAAAAGAAGTTAAGAAAAGGTTCGAATATCCAACCAAACATAATCAAAAGCGGGAGCAGAGCTGTTCGACTGCAAGTAGGTGTGAATGTCAGATCATAATTTGCAAAAAGCTGATGAGAAAGGGTGAGAATGCCCGACTATACATCATCAAATGCGGGAGCGGAGTTGTTCGCCTGTGAGTAGGTGTGAATCTCCGACCATAATTGCTGAAAAATGTGTTAGAAAAGGTAAAAATGCCGGTCCATACATCATCAAAAGCGAGAGAGGTTGTGTTCGGCTGCAAGTAGGTGTGAATGTCCAGCCATAATTACTCACAAACGGGTAAGAAAAGGTAGTATTGCCAGACCATATATGATCAAAACAGGGAGCGGAGGTGGTTCAGCTGCAAGAAGGTTTGAATGTCCGACTAAAGTTCAAATATATTAACAAAAGCGGGAGGAGAGGTCTTCGGATGAGAGTGGTTGAAAATTTCCAACCATAATGTATAAAATGCGGTGAAAAAAAGGTGTGAGAGAACACTAAAAGGTGGAGCGGAAGTGTTCGGCTGCAAGAAGGTGTGAATGTCCGACTATATTTGGTGAAAAGCAGGTGAAGCAAGGTCTGAATGCCCAACCTTACATCATCAAAAGCGAGATCAGAGGTGTTTGGCTGCAAGAAGGCCATAGTTTGCCAAAAGCGGGTAAGGTGCGAATGTCCGACTAAATATCAACAAAATTTGGGGCGGAGGTCTTCGGATGCTAGTGGGTGTGAATGTCCGACTATATTTGGTGAAAAGCAGGTGAAGCAAGGTCTGAATGCCCAACCTTACATCATCAAAAGCGAGATCAGAGGTGTTTGGCTGCAAGAAGGCCATAGTTTGCCAAAAGCGGGTAAGGTGCGAATGACCAACTAAATATCAACAAAAGTGGGGGCGGAGGTCTTCGGATGCAAGTGGGTGTGAATATCCCACCATACAAGTATGGTGGAGAGGAAGCTGTGAATGGCCGACCATAGTAAAAGGCGGGTGAGAGAAGGTGCCAATGTCAAACCATACATAATCAAAACAGGGAGCGGAGGTGTTCTGCTGTAAGAAGGTGTGAATGTCCAACCATAGTTGGTAAAAAGCGGGTAAGAAAAGGTTAAAATACCCGACTGTACACAATCAATAGCGGGAGCGGAGTTGTTCGGCTACTAAAAGGTGTGAAAGTCCGACCATGGTTTGTAAAAAGCGGGTAAGAAAAGGTGCGAATGCCCGACAATGTATGATCAAAAGAGGGAGTGGAGGTTTTCGGCTGCAAGAAGGTCTGAATGTCCAACCATAATTTGTAAAAACCGGGGAAGAAAAGGCTCGAAAGCCCGACTATACACCATCAAAAGTGGGAGCGGAGGTGTTCAGCTGCAAGACGGTCTGAATGTCCATCAATAATTGCTAGAAAACATGAAAGAAAATTTTCGAATATCAAACTGCACATGATCATAAGCGGGAGAGGAGGTGTTCAGCTGCAAGAAGGTGTGAATGTCTACCCATAATTACTGAAAAATGGGTAAGAAAAGGTGCGAATGCCTAACCATACATCATCAAAAGAGGGAGCGGAGGTGTTCCGCTGTAAGACGGTGTGAATGTCCGACCATAGATGGTAAAAAGCGGGTAAGAAAAGGTTAAATTACCCGACTGTACACAATCAAAAGAGGGAGCGGAGTTGTTCAGCTAAGAGAAGGTGTGAAAGTCCGACCTTGGTTTGTAAAAAGCGGGTAAGAAAAGGTTCGTATGCCCGAATATACACCATCAAAAGCGGAAGCGGAGGTGTTCGGCTGCAAGATATTGTGAACGTCCGACCAAAGTTTGTAAAAAGCAGTTAAGAAAAGGTTCGAATATCTAACCAAACATAATCAAAAGCGGGAGCAGAGCTGTTCGACTGGAAGTAGGTGTGAATGTCAGATCATAATTTGCAAAAAGCTGATGAGAAAGGGTGAGAATGCCCGACTATACACCATCAAATGCGGTAGCGGAGTTGTTCGGCTGTGAGTAGGTGTGAATCTCCAACCATAATTGCTGAAAAATGTGTTAAAAAAGGTAAAAATGCCGGTCCATACATGATCAAAATCGGGAGAGGTGGTGTTCAGCTGCAAGAAGGTCTAAATGTCCATCAATAATTGCTAGAAAACATGAAAGAAAACTTTCGAAAATCAAACCACACATGATCATAAGTGGGAGAGGAGGTGTTCAGCTGCAAGAAGGTGTGAATGTCCACCCATAATACCTGAAAAATGGGTAAAAAAAAGGTGTGAATGCCCAACCATACATCATCAAAAGCAGGAGTGCATGTGTTCGGCTACAAGAAGGTGTGAACGTCCAACCAAAGTTTGTAAAAAGCAGTTAAGAAAAGGTTCGAATATCCAACCATACATTATCAAAAGCGGGAGCAGAGCTGTTCGACTGCAAGTAGGTGTGAATGTCAGATCATAATTTGCAAAAAGCTGATGAGAAAGGTTGAGAATTGCCCGATTATACACCATCAAATGCGGGAGCGGAGTTGTTCGGCTGTGAGTAGGTGTGAATCTCCGACCATAATTGCTGAAAAATGTGTTAGAAAAGGTAAGAATGCCGGTCCATACATCATCAAAAGCGAGAGAGGTTGTGTTCGGCTGCAAGTAGGTGTGAATGTCCAGCCATAATTACTCACAAACGGGTAAGAAAAGGTAGTATTGCCAGACCATATATGATCAAAACAGGGAGCGGAGTTGGTTCAGCTGCAAGAAGGTTTGAATGTCCGACTAAAGTTCAAATATATTAACAAAAGCGGGAGGAGAGGTCTTCGGATGAGAGTGGTTGAAAATTTCCAACCATAATGTATAAAATGCGGTGAAAAAAAGGTGTGATAGAACACTAAAAGGTGGAGCGGAAGTGTTCGGCTGCAAGAAGGTGTGACTGTCCGACTATATTTGGTGAAAAGCAGGTGAAGCAAGGTCTGAATGCCCAACCTTTCATCATCAAAAGCGAGATCAGAGGTGTTTGGCTGCAAGAAGGCCATAGTTTGCCAAAAGCGGGTAAGGTGCGAATGTCCGACTAAATATCAACAAAATTTGGGGCGGAGGTCTTCGGATGCAAGTTGGTGTGAATGTCCGACTATATTTGGTGAAAAGCAGGTGAAGCAAGGTCTGAATGCCCAACCTTACATCATCAAAAGCGAGATCAGAGGTGTTTGGCTGCAAGAAGGCCATAGTTTGCCAAAAGCGGGTAAGGTGCGAATGTCCGACTAAATATCAACAAAAGTGGGGGCGGAGGTCTTCGGATGCAGGTGGGTGTGAATATCCCACCATACAAGTATGGTGGAGAGGAAGCTGTGAATGGCCGACCATAGTAAAAGGCGGGTGAGAGAAGGTGCGAATGTCAAACCATACATAATCAAAACAGGGAGCGGAGGTGTTCTGCTGTAAGAAGGTGTGAATGTCCAACCATAGTTGGTAAAAAGCGGGTAAGAAAAGGTTAAAATACCCGACTGTACAAAATCAATAGCGGGAGCGGAGTTGTTCGGCTACTAAAAGGTGTGAAAGTCCGACCATGGTTTGTAAAAAGCGGGTAAGAAAAGGTGCGAATGCCCGACAATGTATGATCAAAAGAGGGAGTGGAGGTTTTCGGCTGCAAGAAGGTCTGAATGTCCAACCATAATTTGTAAAAACCGGGGAAGAAAAGACTCGAAAGCCCGACTATACACCATCAAAAGTGGGAGCGGAGGTGTTCAGCTGCAAGACGGTCTGAATGTCCATCAATAATTGCTAGAAAACATGAAAGAAAATTTTCTAATATCAAACTGCACATGATCATAAGCGGGAGAGGAGGTGTTCAGCTGCAAGAAGGTGTGAATGTCTACCCATAATTACTGAAAAATGGGTAAGAAAAGGTGCGAATGCCTAACCATACATCATCAAAAGAGGGAGCGGAGGTGTTCCGCTGTAAGACGGTGTGAATGTCCGACCATAGATGGTAAAAAGCGGGTAAGAAAAGGTTAAATTACCCGACTGTACACAATCAAAAGAGGGAGCGGAGTTGTTCAGCTAAGAGAAGGTGTGAAAGTCCGACCTTGGTTTGTAAAAAGTGGGTAAGAAAAGGTTCGTATGCCCGAATATACACCATCAAAAGCGGGAGCGGAGGTGTTCGGCTGCAAGATATTGTGAACGTCCGACCAAAGTTTGTAAAAAGCAGTTAAGAAAAGGTTCGAATATCTAACCAAACATAATCAAAAGCGGGAGCAGAGCTGTTCGACTGGAAGTAGGTGTGAATGTCAGATCATAATTTGCAAAAAGCTGATGAGAAAGGGTGAGAATGCCCGACTATACACCATCAAATGCGGTAGCGGAGTTATTCTGCTGTGAGTAGGTGTGAATCTCCAACCATAATTGCTGAAAAATGTGTTAGAAAAGGTAAAAATGCCGGTCCATACATCATCAAAATCGGGAGAGGTGGTGTTCAGCTGCAAGAAGGTCTAAATGTCCATCAATAATTGCTAGAAAACATGAAAGAAAAGTTTCGAAAATCAAACCACACATGATCATAAGTGGGAGAGGAGGTGTTCAGCTGCAAGAAGGTGTGAATGTCCACCCATAATACCTGAAAAATGGGTAAAAAAAAGGTGCGAATGCCCAACCATACATCATCAAAAGCAGGAGTGCATGTGTTCGGCTACAAGAAGGTGTGAACGTCCAACCAAAGTTTGTAAAAAGCAGTTAAGAAAAGGTTCGAATATCTAACCAAACATAATCAAAAGCGGGAGCAGAGCTGTTCGACTGCAAGTAGGTGTGAATGTCAGATCATAATTTGCAAAAAGCTGATGAGAAAGGGTGAAAATGCCCGACTATACACCATCAAATGCGGGAGCGGAGTTGTTCGGCTGTGAGTAGGTGTGAATCTCCGACCATAATTGCTGAAAAATGTGTTAGAAAAGGTAAGAATGCCGGTCCATACATCATCAAAAGCGAGAGACGTTGTGTTCGGCTGCAAGTAGGTGTGACTGTTCGACTAAAGTTTGTAAAAAGTGGGTAAGACAACGTGCGAATGCCTGACAATGTATGATCAAAAGCGGGAGCGGAGGTGTTCAGCTGCAAGAAGGTCTATATGTCCATCAATAATTGCTAGAAAACATGAAAGAAACTTTTCGAAAATCAAACCACACATGATCATAAGTGGGATAGGAGGTGTTCAGCTGCAAAGTGTGAATGTCCACCCATAATTCCTGAAAAATGGTCAAAAAAAAAGGTGTGAATGCCCAACCATACATCATCAAAAGCAGGAGTGGAAGTGTTCGGCTACAAGAAGGTGTGAACGTCCAACCAAAATATGTAAAAAGCAGTTAAGAAAAGGTTCGAATATCCAACCAAACATAATCAAAAGCGGGAGCAGAGCTTTTCGACTGCAAGTAGGTGTGAATGTCAGATCATAATTTGCAAAAAGCTGATGAGAAAGGGTGAGAATGCCCGACTATACATCATCAAATGCGGGAGCGGAGTTGTTCGGCTGTGAGTAGGTGTGAATCTCCGACCATAATTGCTGAAAAATGTGTTAGAAAAGGTAAAAATGCCGGTCCATACATCATCAAAAGCGAGAGAGGTTGTGTTCGGCTGCAAGTAGGTGTGAATGTCCAGCCATAATTACTCACAAACGGGTAAGAAAAGGTAGTATTGCCAGACCATATATGATCAAAACAGGGAGCGGAGGTGGTTCAGCTGCAAGAAGGTTTGAATGTCCGACTAAAGTTCAAATATATTAAAGAAAGCGGGAGGAGAGGTCTTCGGATGAGAGTGGTTGAAAATTTCCGACCATAATGTATAAAATGCGGTGAAAAAAAGGTGTGATAGAACACTAAAAGGTGGAGCGGAAGTGTTCGGCTGCAAGAAGGTGTGAATGTCCGACTATATTTGGTGAAAAGCAGGTGAAGCAAGGTCTGAATGCCCAACCTTACATCATCAAAAGCGAGATCAGAGGTGTTTGGCTGCAAGAAGGCCATAGTTTGCCAAAAGCGGGTAAGGTGCGAATGTCCGACTAAATATCAACAAAATTTGGGGCGGAGGTCTTCGGATGCAAGTGGGTGTGAATATCCCACCATACAAGTATGGTGGAGAGGAAGCTGTGAATAGCCAACCATAGTTTGGAAAAAGCGGGTAAGAAAAGGTTTGAATGCCCGAACATACACCATCAAAAGAGGGAGCGGAGGTGTTCCGCTGTACGAAGGTGTGAATGTCCGACCATAGTTGGTAAAAAGCGGGTAAGAAAAGGTTAAAATACCCGACTGTACACAATCAATAGCGGGAGCGGAGTTGTTCGGCTACAAGAAGGTGTGAAAGTCCGACCATGGTTTGTAAAAAGCAGTTAAGAAAAGGTTCGAATATCCAACCAAACATAATCAAAAGCGGGAGCAGAGCTGTTCGACTGCAAGTAGGTGTGAATGTCCAGCCATAATTACTCACAAACGGGGGAAGAAAAGGTAGTATTGCCAGACCATACATGATCAAAACAGGGAGCGGAGGTTCAGCTGCAAGGTGTGAATGTCTGACTATAGTTTGTAAAAAGCGGGTAAGACAAGGTGCGAATGCCCAACAATGTATGATCAAAAGAGAGAGCGGAGGTGTTCGGCTGCAAGGTCTGAATGTCCAACCATAATTTGTAAAAACCGGGTAAGAAAAGGCTCGAAAGCCCGACTATACATCATCAAAAGCGGGAGCGGAGGTTTTCAGCTGCAAGAAGGTGTGAATGTTCGACTAAAGTTTGTAAAAAGCTGGTAAGACAAGGAGCGATGTCCCGACATTGTATGATCAAAAGCGGGAGCGGAGGTGTCCAGCTGTGAGTAGGTGTGAATGTCCGACCATAATTGCTGAAAAATGTGTTAGAAAAGGTAAGAATACTGGACCATACATCATCAAAAGCGGGAGAGGTGGTGTTCGGCTGCAAGAAGGTGTGAAAGTCCGACAATGGTTTGTAAAAAGCGGGTAAAAAAAGGTTCGAATGCCCGAATATACATCATCAAAAGCGGAAGTGGAGGTGTTCGGATGCAAGAAGGTGTGAACGTCCGACCAAAGTTTGTAAAAAGCAGTGAAAAGCGAGAAAAAGCATTTTGTGAGTTCTGCATGATTTGGGATTTTGCTTATAAAATGCATTACTTCACTCAAACTATGTTAAAACTGATTTGTCCTTCATATTTACCATGTCTAGAAAGATTTAAACAAAAAAACAACGTTGTACTTTGCAGTAAAAGAAAGAGCAAATCTAAAGTTTCAGGAATCCGAGAATAAGCTTACTTTCATGAGTTCTGCACGATTTCGGATTTTGCTATAAAATGAATTGCTTTGCTCAAACCAAGTTAAAACTGCTTTGTCCTTCCATATTCATCAATGTCTAGATCGACTTCAACAAAGAAAAACATTGGACTTTGCAGTAGAAGAAGTTGAAATCCATCTACACATTGATAAATATGAAGGACAAAGCAGTTCCCACTTGCCCATAAGAAAATAAGCTTATTCTCGGATTCCTGATCCTTCAGTGTTGCTCTTTCTTCTACTGCAAAATACAATGTTGTTCTTTGTTGAAGTCGATCTAGACATTGATAAATATGAAGGAAAAAGCAGTTTTAACTTGGTTTGAGTGAATGAATTCATTTTATACATAAAATCCGAAATCGTGCAGAACTCATGTAAATAAGCTTATTCTCGGATTCCTAAAACTTTTGATTTGCTCTTTCTTTTATTGCAAAGTACAACGTTGTTTTTTTTGTTTAAATCTATCGAGACATTGATATATATGAAGGTAAAAGCCGTTTTAACATAGTTTGAGTGAAGGAATTAATTTTATAGATAAAATCCCAAATCATGCAGAACTCCTCAAAAGGGAGGTATGGTTTAATCACAAGTGTGGCTCTTTCTCATTCAGGGTAATATGAGGAAGTTTATGCTTGAAATATATGTAGAAATGGGTACATATGAAGGACAAAGCAGTGTTAACTTAGTTTGCGTGAAGAAATTCATTTTATACATAAAATCCGAAATCGTGGAGAACTCATGAAAATAAGCTTATTCTCGGATTCCTAAAACTTTTGATTTGCACTTTCTTTTACTGCAAAGTACAACGATGTTTTTTGTAGAAATCTATCTAGACATTGATAAATACCAGCCGAAACTCTGCTGCCGCTTTTGATAATTTATGGTTGGGCATTCTTACCTTTTCTTACCCGCTTTTTACAAATTATGATCTTACATTCACACCTACTTGCAGTCGAACACCTTCTCATCCACTTATGATCATGTGCGGTTGGGCTTTCGCACCTTTTCTTACCCATTTTTCAGTAATTATGGGTGGACATTCAGACCTTCTTGCAGCCGAAAACCTCCGCTCCTCTTTTGATCATACATTGTCGGGCATTGACACCTTGTCTTACCCGCTTTTTACAAACTTTAGTCGGACATTCAAACCTTCTTGCAGCTGAACCGCCTCCGCTCCCTGTTTTGATCATATATGGTCTGGTAATAGTACCTTTTCTTACCCGTTTGTGAGTAATTATGGCTGGACATTCACACCTTCTTGCAGCCGAACACAACCTCTCCCGCTTTTGATGATATATGGTCCGGCATTCTTACCTTTTCTAACACATTTTTCAGCAATTATGGTCGGACATTCACACCTACTCACAGACGAACACCTCCGCTCCCACATTTGATAGTGTATAGTCGGGCATTCTCACCCTTTCTCATCAGCTTTTTGCAAATTATGATCTGATATTCACACCTACTTGAAGTCGAACAGCTCTGCTCCCGCTTTTGATTATGTTTGGTTGGATATTTGAACATTTTCTTAATGCTTTTTACAAACTTTGGTTGGACGTTCACACCGTCTTGCAGCCGAACACCTCCGCTTCCGCTTTTGATGGTGTATAGTCGGGCATTCGAGCCTTTTCTTACCCACCTATTACTTACTATGGTTGGACATTCAAACCTTCTTGTAGCCGAACACATCCGCTCCTGCTTTTGATGATGTATGATTTGGCATTCGCACCTTTTCTTACCCATTTTTCAGTAATTATTGGTCGGACATTCAGACCTTCTTGCACCTGAACACCTCTGCTCCCGCTTTTGATGGTGTATAGTCGGGCTTTCGAGCCTTTTCTTCCCCGATTTTTACAAATTATGGTTGGACATTCAGACCTTGCAGCCGAAAACCTCCGCTCCCTCTTTTGATCATACATTGTCGGGCATTCGCCCCTTGTCTTACACGGTTTTTACAAACTTTAGTCAGACATTCACACCTTGCAGCTGAACCACCTCCATTCCCTGTTTTGATCATGTGTGGTCTGGAAATACTACCTTTTCTTCCCCCGTTTGTGAGTAATTATGGCTGGACATTCACACCTACTTGCAGCCGAAAAACCACCTCTCCCGCTTTTGATGATGTATTGTCCGGCATTCTAGTCTTTTCTATCACATTTTTCAGCAATTATGATCTGACATTCACACCTACTTTCAGTCGAACAGCTCTGCTCCCGCTTTTGATTATGTTCGGTTGGATATTCAAACCTTTTCTTAACTGCTTTTTACAAACTTTGGTCGGACGTTCACACCTTCTTGCAGCCGAACACCCCCGCTTCCGCTTTTGATGGTATATATTCGGGTATTCGAATCTTCTCTTACCCGCTTTTTACAAACCATGGTTGGACTTTCATACCTTCTTGTAGCTGAACAACTCCACTCCTGCTTTTGATGATTTATGGTTGGACATTCGCATCTTTTCCTACCCATTTTTCAGTAATTATGGGTGGATATTCACATCTTCTTGCAGCTGAACACCTCCTCTCCCGCTAATGATCATGTAAGGTTTGATATTCGAAATTTTTCTTTCATGTTTTAAAGCAATTATTAATGGACATTCACACCTACTCACAGACAAACACCTCCGCTCCCACATTTGATAGTGTATAGTCGGGCTTTCTCACCCTTTCTCATCAGCTTTTTGCAAATTATTCTCTGACATTCACACCTACTTGCAGTCGAACAGCTCTGCTCCCGCTTTTGATTATGTTTGGTTAGATATTCGAACCTTTTGTTAACTGCTTTTTTACAAACTTTGGTCGGACGTTCACACCTTCTTGCAGCCGAACACCTACACTTCAGGTTTTGATAGTGTATATTCGGGCATACGAACCTTTTCTTACCCGCTTTTTACAAACCATGGTCGGACTTTCACACCTTCTCTTAGCTGAACAACTCCGCTCCCTCTTTTGATTGTGTACAGTTGGGTATTTTAACCTTTTCCTACCCGCTTTTTACCAACTATGATCGGACATTCACACCGTCTTACAGCGGAACACCTCCGCTCCCTCTTTTGATGGTGTATGTTCGGGCATTCGAACCTTTTCTTACCCGCTTTTTACAAACCAGGGTCGGACTTTCACACCTTTTAGTAGCCGAACAACTCCGCTCCCGCTATTGATTGTGTACAGTCGGGTATTTTAACCTTTTCTTACCCGCTTTTTACCAACTATGGTCGGACATTCACACCGTCTTACAGCGGAACACCTCCTCTCCCGCTTATGATCATGTACGGTTTGATATTCGAAAATTTACTTTCTTGTTTTAAAGCAATTATTGATGGACATTCAAACCTTCTTTTTGATGGTGTATAGTCGGGCTTTCGAGCCTTTTCTTCCCGGTTTTTACAAACCATGGTCCGCTCCTCTTTTGATCATACTTTGTCGGGCATTGACACCTTGTCTTACCCGCTTTTTACAAACTTTAGTCGGACATTCAAACCTTCTTGCAGCTGAACCGCCTCCGCTCCCTGTTTTGATCATATATGGTCTGGTAATAGTACCTTTTCTTACCCGTTTGTGAGTAATTATGGCTGGACATTCACACCTTCTTGCAGCCGAACACAACCTCTCCCGCTTTTGATGATATATGGTCCGGAATTCTTACCTTTTCTAACACATTTTTCAGCAATTATGGTCGGACATTCACACCTACTCACAGACGAACACCTCCGCTCCCACATTTGATAGTGTATAGTCGGGCATTCTCACCCTTTCTCATCAGCTTTTTGCAAATTATGATCTGATATTCACACCTACTTGAAGTCGAACAGCTCTGCTCCCGCTTTTGATTATGTTTGGTTGGATATTTGAACATTTTCTTAATGCTTTTTACAAACTTTGGTTGGACGTTTACACCGTCTTGCAGCCGAACACCTCCGCTTCCGCTTTTGATGGTGTATAGTCGGGCATTCGAGCCTTTTCTTACCCACCTATTACTTACTATGGTTGGACATTCAAACCTTCTTGTAGCCGAACACATCCGCTCCTGCTTTTGATGATGTATGATTTGGCATTCGCACCTTTTCTTAACCATTTTTCAGTAATTATTGGTCGGACATTCAGACCTTCTTGCACCTGAACACCTCTGCTCCCGCTTTTGATGGTGTATAGTCGGGCTTTCGAGCCTTTTCTTCCCCGATTTTTACAAATTATGGTTGGACATTCAGACCTTGCACCCGAAAACCTCCGCTCCCTCTTTTGATCATACATTGTCAGGCATTCGCCCCTTGTCTTACACGGTTTTTACAAACTTTAGTCAGACATTCACACCTTGCAGCTGAACCACCTCCATTCCCTGTTTTGATCATGTGTGGTCTGGAAATACTACCTTTTCTTCCCCCGTTTGTGAGTAATTATGGCTGGACATTCACACCTACTTGCAGCCGAAAAACCACCTCTCCCGCTTTTGATGATGTATTGTCCGGCATTCTAGTCTTTTCTATCACATTTTTCAGCAATTATGATCTGACATTCACACCTACTTGCAGTCGAACAGCTCTGCTCCCGCTTTTGATTATGTTCGGTTGGATATTCAAACCTTTTCTTAACTGCTTTTTACAAACTTTGGTCGGACGTTCACACCTTCTTGCAGCCGAACACCCCCGCTTCCGCTTTTGATGGTATATATTCGGGTATTCGAACCTTCTCTTACCCGCTTTTTACAAACCATGGTTGGACTTTCATACCTTCTTGTAGCTGAACAACTCCACTCCTGCTTTTGATGATTTATGGTTGGACATTCGCATCTTTTCCTACCCATTTTTCAGTAATTATGGGTGGATATTCACATCTTCTTGCAGCTGAACACCTCCTCTCCCGCTAATGATCATGTAAGGTTTGATATTCGAAAATTTTCTTTCATGTTTTAAAGCAATTATTAATGGACATTCACACCTACTCACAGACGAACACCTCCGCTCCCACATTTGATAGTGTATAGTCGGGCTTTCTCACCCTTTCTCATCAGCTTTTTGAAAATTATTCTCTGACATTCACACCTACTTGCAGTCGAACAGCTCTGCTCCCGCTTTTGATTATGTTTGGTTAGATATTCGAACCTTTTGTTAACTGCTTTTTTACAAACTTTGGTCGGACGTTCACACCTTCTTGCAGCCAAACACCTACACTTCAGGTTTTGATAGTGTATATTCGGGCATACGAACCTTTTCTTACCCGCTTTTTACAAACCATGGTCGGACTTTCACACCTTCTCTTAGCTGAACAACTCCGCTCCCTCTTTTGATTGTGTACAGTCGGGTATTTTAACCTTTTCTTACCCGCTTTTTACCAACTATGATCGGACATTCACACCGTCTTACAGCGGAACACCTCTGCTCCCACTTTTGATGGTGTATAGTCGGGCATTCGAACCTTTTCTTACCCGCTTTTTACAAACTATGGTGGGACATTCAAACCTTCTTGTATCCGAAAACCTCCGCTCTCTCTTTTGATCATACATTGTCGGACATTCGCACCTTTTCTTACCCGCTTTTTACAAACCATGGTCGGACTTTCACACCTTCTTGTAGCCGAACACATCCGCTCCCGCTATTGATTGTGTACAGTCGGATATTTTAACCTTTTCTTACCCGCTTTTTACCAACTATGGTCGGACATTCACACCTTCCTACAGCGGAACACCTCCGCTCCCTCTTTTGATGGTGTATGTTCGGGTATTCAAACCTTTTCTTACCCGCTTTTTCCAAACTATGGTTGGCTATTCACAGCTTCCTCTCCACCATACTTGTATGGTTGGATATTCACACCTACTTTTCCACTGTAGAATGCCCGACTATAGACCATCAAATGCGGGAGCGGAGGTGTTCGGCTCTGAGTAGGTGTGAATGTCCGACCATAATTGCTGAAGAATGTGTTAGAAAAGGTAAGAATGCTGGACCATACATCATCAAAAGCGGTAGAGGTGGTGTTCGGCTGCAAAAAGGTGTGACTGTTCGACTAAAGTTTGTAAAAAGTGGGTAAGACAAGGTGCGAATGCCTGACAATGTATGATCAAAAGCGGGAGCGGAGGTGTTCAGCTGCAAGAAGGTCTACATGTCCATCAATAATTGCTAGAAAACATGAAAGAAAATTTTCGAAAATCAAACCGCACCTGATCATAAGTGGGATAGGAGGTGTTCAGCTGCAAGAAGGTGTGAATGTCCACCCATAATTCCTGAAAAATGGGCAAAAAAAAGGTGTGAATGCCCAACCATACATCATCAAAAGCAGGAGTGGAAGTGTTCGGCTACAAGAAGGTGTGAACGTCCAACCAAAATATGTAAAAAGAAGTTAAGAAAAGGTTCGAATATCCAACCAAACATAATCAAAAGCGGGAGCAGAGCTGTTCGACTGCAAGTAGGTGTGAATGTCAGATCATAATTTGCAAAAAGCTGATGAGAAAGGGTGAGAATGCCCGACTATACATCATCAAATGCGGGAGCGGAGTTGTTCGCCTGTGAGTAGGTGTGAATCTCCGACCATAATTGCTGAAAAATGTGTTAGAAAAGGTAAAAATGCCGGTCCATACATCATCAAAAGCGAGAGAGGTTGTGTTCGGCTGCAAGTAGGTGTGAATGTCCAGCCATAATTACTCACAAACGGGTAAGAAAAGGTAGTATTGCCAGACCATATATGATCAAAACAGGGAGCGGAGGTGGTTCAGCTGCAAGAAGGTTTGAATGTCCGACTAAAGTTCAAATATATTAACAAAAGCGGGAGGAGAGGTCTTCGGATGAGAGTGGTTGAAAATTTCCAACCATAATGTATAAAATGCGGTGAAAAAAAGGTGTGAGAGAACACTAAAAGGTGGAGCGGAAGTGTTCGGCTGCAAGAAGGTGTGAATGTCCGACTATATTTGGTGAAAAGCAGGTGAAGCAAGGTCTGAATGCCCAACCTTACATCATCAAAAGCGAGATCAGAGGTGTTTGGCTGCAAGAAGGCCATAGTTTGCCAAAAGCGGGTAAGGTGCGAATGTCCGACTAAATATCAACAAAATTTGGGGCGGAGGTCTTCGGATGCAAGTGGGTGTGAATGTCCGACTATATTTGGTGAAAAGCAGGTGAAGCAAGGTCTGAATGCCCAACCTTACATCATCAAAAGCGAGATCAGAGGTGTTTGGCTGCAAGAAGGCCATAGTTTGCCAAAAGCGGGTAAGGTGCGAATGACCGACTAAATATCAACAAAAGTGGGGGCGGAGGTCTTCGGATGCAAGTGGGTGTGAATATCCCACCATACAAGTATGGTGGAGAGGAAGCTGTGAATGGCCGACCATAGTAAAAGGCGGGTGAGAGAAGGTGCGAATGTCAAACCATACATAATCAAAACAGGGAGCGGAGGTGTTCTGCTGTAAGAAGGTGTGAATGTCCAACCATAGTTGGTAAAAAGCGGGTAAGAAAAGGTTAAAATACCCGACTGTACACAATCAATAGCGGGAGCGGAGTTGTTCGGCTACTAAAAGGTGTGAAAGTCCGACCATGGTTTGTAAAAAGCGGGTAAGAAAAGGTTAAAATGCCCGACAATGTATGATCAAAAGAGGGAGTGGAGGTTTTCGGCTGCAAGAAGGTCTGAATGTCCAACCATAATTTGTAAAAACCGGGGAAGAAAAGGCTCGAAAGCCCGACTATACACCATCAAAAGTGGGAGCGGAGGTGTTCAGCTGCAAGACGGTCTGAATGTCCATCAATAATTGCTAGAAAACATGAAAGAAAATTTTCGAATATCAAACTGCACATGATCATAAGCGGGAGAGGAGGTGTTCAGCTGCAAGAAGGTGTGAATGTCTACCCATAATTACTGAAAAATGGGTAAGAAAAGGTGCGAATGCCTAACCATACATCATCAAAAGAGGGAGCGGAGGTGTTCCGCTGTAAGACGGTGTGAATGTCCGACCATAGATGGTAAAAAGCGGGTAAGAAAAGGTTAAATTACCCGACTGTACACAATCAAAAGATGGAGCGTAGTTGTTCAGCTAAGAGAAGGTGTGAAAGTCTGACCTTGGTTTGTAAAAAGCGGGTAAGAAAAGGTTCGTATGCCCGAATATACACCATCAAAAGCGGAAGCGGAGGTGTTCGGCTGCAAGATATTGTGAACGTCCGACCAAAGTTTGTAAAAAGCAGTTAAGAAAAGGTTCGAATATCTAACCAAACATAATCAAAAGCGGGAGCAGAGCTGTTCGACTGGAAGTAGGTGTGAATGTCAGATCATAATTTGCAAAAAGCTGATGAGAAAGGGTGAGAATGCCCGACTATACACCATCAAATGCGGTAGCGGAGTTGTTCGGCTGTGAGTAGGTGTGACTCTCCAACCATAATTGCTGAAAAATGTGTTAGAAAAGGTAAAAATGCCGGTCCATACATCATCAAAATCGGGAGAGGTGGTGTTCAGCTGCAAGAAGGTCTAAATGTCCATCAATAATTGCTAGAAAACATGAAAGAAAATTTTCGAAAATCAAACCACACATGATCATAAGTGGGAGAGGAGGTGTTCAGCTGCAAGAAGGTGTGAATGTCCACCCATAATACCTGAAAAATGGGTAAAAAAAAGGTGCGAATGCCCAACCATACATCATCAAAAGCAGGAGTGCATGTGTTCGGCTACAAGAAGGTGTGAACGTCCAACCAAAGTTTGTAAAAAGCAGTTAAGAAAAGGTTCGAATATCCAACCATACATAATCAAAAGCGGGAGCAGAGCGCTTCGACTGCAAGTAGGTGTGAATGTCAGATCATAATTTGCAAAAAGCTGATGAGAAAGGGTGAGAATGCCCGACTATACACCATCAAATGCGGGAGCGGAGTTGTTCGGCTGTGAGTAGGTGTGAATCTCCGACCATAATTGCTGAAAAATGTGTTAGAAAAGGTAAGAATGCCGGTCCATACATCATCAAAAGCGAGAGAGGTTGTGTTCGGCTGCAAGTAGGTGTGAATGTCCAGCAATAATTACTCACAAACGGGTAAGAAAAGGTAGTATTGCCAGACCATATATGATCAAAACAGGGAGCGGAGGTGGTTCAGCTGCAAGAAGGTTTGAATGTCCGACTAAAGTTCAAATATATTAACAAAAGCGGGAGGAGAGGTCTTCGGATGAGAGTGGTTGAAAATTTCCAACCATAATGTTTAAAATGCGGTGAAAAAAAGGTGTGATAGAACACTAAAAGGTGGAGCGGAAGTGTTCGGCTGCAAGAAGGTGTGAATGTCCGACTATATTTGGTGAAAAGCAGGTGAAGCAAGGTCTGAATGCCCAACCTTACATCATCAAAAGCGAGATCAGAGGTGTTTGGCTGCAAGAAGGCCATAGTTTGCCAAAAGCGGGTAAGGTGCGAATGACCGACTAAATATCAACAAAAGTGGGGGCGGAGGTCTTCGGATGCAGGTGGGTGTGAATATCCCACCATACAAGTATGGTGGAGAGGAAGCTGTGAATGGCCGACCATAGTAAAAGGCGGGTGAGAGAAGGTGCGAATGTCAAACCATACATAATCAAAACAGGGAGCGGAGGTGTTCTGCTGTAAGAAGGTGTGAATGTCCAACCATAGTTGGTAAAAAGCGGGTAAGAAAAGGTTAAAATACCCGACTGTACACAATCAATAGCGGGAGCGGAGTTGTTCGGCTACTAAAAGGTGTGAAAGTCCGACCATGGTTTGTAAAAAGCGGGTACGAAAAGGTGCGAATGTCCGACAATGTATGATCAAAAGAGAGAGCGGAGGTTTTCAGATACAAGAAGGTTTGAATGTCCCACCATAGTTTGTAAAAAGCGGGTAAGAAAAGGTTCGAAAGCCCGACTTTACACCATCAAAAGCGGGAGCGGAGGTGTTCCGCTGTAAGACGGTGTGAATGTCCGATCATAGTTGGTAAAAAGCGGGTAAGAAAAGGTTAAAATACCCGACTGTACACAATCAAAAGAGGGAGCGGAGTTGTTCAGCTAAGAGAAGGTGTGAAAGTCCGACCATGGTTTGTAAAAAGCGGGTAAGAAAAGGTTCGTATGCCCGAATATACACTATCAAAACCGGAAGCGTAGGTGTTCGGCTGCAAGAAGGTGTGAACGTCCGACCAAAGTTTGTAAAAAAGCAGTTAAGAAAAGGTTCGAATATCTAACCAAACATAATCAAAAGCGGGAGCAGAGCTGTTCGACTGCAAGTAGGTGTGACTGTCAGAGAATAATTTGCAAAAAGCTGATGAGAAAGGGTGAGAAATCCCGACTATACACCATCAAATGCGGTAGCGGAGTTGTTCGACTGTGAGTACGTGTGATTCTCCAACCATAATTGCTGAAAAATGTGTTAGAAAAGGTAAGAATGCCGGTCCATACATCATCAAAAGCGGGAGAGGTGGTGTTCGGCTGCAAGTAGGTGTGAATGTCCATTAATAATTGCTTTAAAACATGAAAGAAAATTTTCGAATATCAAACCTTACATGATCATTAGCGGGAGAGGAGGTGTTCAGCTGCAAGAAGATGTGAATATCCACCCATAATTACTGAAAAATGGGTAGGAAAAGATGCGAATGTCCAACCATAAATCATCAAAAGCAGGAGTGGAGTTGTTCAGCTACAAGAAGGTATGAAAGTCCAACCATGGTTTGTAAAAAGCGGGTAAGAGAAGGTTCGAATACTGAAAAATGTGTTAGAAAAGGTAAGAATGCCGGACCATATATCATCAAAAGCGGGAGAGGTTGTGTTCGGCTGCAAGAAGGTGTGAATGTCCAGCCATAATTACTCACAAACGGGTAAGAAAAGGTACTATTGCCAGACCATATATGATCAAAACAGGGAGCGGAGGTGGTTCAGCTGCAAGAAGGTTTGAATGTCCGACTAAAGTTTGTAAAAAGCGGGTAAGACAAGGTGTGAATGCCCGACAATGTATGATCAAAAGAGGTGCGGAGGTTTTCAGCTGCAAGAAGGTCTGAATATCCACCCATAATTACTGAAAAATGGGTAAGAAAAGGTGCGAAAGCCCAACCGCACATGATCATAAGTGGATGAGAAGGTGTTCGACAGCAAGTAGGTGTGAATGTAAGATCATAATTTGTAAAAAGCGGGTAAGAAAAGGTAAGAATGCCCAACCATAAATTATCAAAAGTGGCAGCAGAGTTTCGGCTGGTATTTATCAATGTCTAGATAGATTTCAACAAAAAACAACGTTGTACTTTGCAGTAAAAGAAAGTGCAAATCAAAAGTTTTAGGAATCCGAGAATAAGCTTATTTTCATGAGTTCTGCACGATTTCGGATTTTATGTATAAAATGAATTTCTTCACGCAAACTAAGTTAACACTGCTTTGTCCTTCATATGTACCCATTTCTACATATATTTCAAGCATAAACTTCCTCATATTACCCTGAATGAGAAAGAGCCACACTTGTGATTAAGCCATACCTCCCTTTTGAGGAGTTCTGCATGATTTGGGATTTTATCTATAAAATTAATTCCTTCACTCAAACTATGTTAAAACGGCTTTTACCTTCATATTTATCAATGTCTCGATAGATTTAAACAAAAAAACCACGTTGTACTTTGCAATAAAAGAAAGAGCCAATCAAAAGTTTTAGGAATCCGAGAATAAGCTTATTTTCATGAGTTCTGCACGATTTCGGATTTTATGTATAAAATGAATTCATTCACTTAAACCAAGTTAAAACTGCTTTTTCCTTCATATTTATCAATGTCTAGATCGACTTCAACAAAGAAAAACATTGTATTTTGCAGTAGAAGGAAGAGCAAAACTGAAGGATCAGGAATCCGAGAATAAGCTTCTTTTCATACGTTCTGCATGATTTGGGATTTTATGTATAAAATGAATTCCTTCACTCAAACTAAGTTAACACTGCTTTGTCCTTCATATGTACCCATTTCTACATATATTTCAAGCATAAACTTCCTCATACTACCCTGAATGAGAAAGAACCACACTTGTGATTAAGCCATACATCCCTTTTGAGGAGTTCTGCATGATTTGGGATTTTATCTATAAAATCAATTCCTTCACTCAAACTATGTTAAAACGGCTTTTACCTTCATATTTATCAATGTCTCGATAGATTTAAACAAAAAAACAACGTTGTACTTTGCAGTAAAAGAAAGAGCCAATCAAAAGTTTTAGGAATCCGAGAATAAGCTTATTTTCATGAGTTCTGCACGATTTCGGATTTTATGTATAAAATGAATTCATTCACTTAAACCAAGTTAAAACTGCTTTTTCCTTCATATTTATCAATGTCTAGATCGACTTCAACAAAGAACAACATTGTATTTTGCAGTAGAAGAAAGAGCAACACTGAAGGATCAGGAATCCGAGAATAAGCTTATTTTCTTATGGGCAAGTGGGAACTGCTTTGTCCTTCATATTTATCAATGTGTAGATGGATTTCAACTTCTTCTACTGCAAAGTCCAATGTTTTTCTTTGTTGAAGTCGATCTAGACATTGATGAATATGGAAGGACAAAGCAGTTTTAACTTGGTTTGAGCAAAGCAATTCATTTTATAGCAAAATCCGAAATCGTGCAGAACTCATGAAAACAGGCTTATACTCGGATTCCTGAAACTTTAGATTTGCTCTTTCTTTTACTGCAAAGTACAACGTTGTTTTTTTGTTTAAATATTTCTAGACATGGTAAATATGAAGGACAAATCAGTTTTAACATAGTTTGAGTGAAGTAATGCATTTTATAAGCAAAATCCCAAATCATGCAGAACTCACGAAATGCTTTTTCTCACTTTTCACTGCTTTTTACAAACTTTGGTCGGACATTCAAACCTTCGTGTATCCGAAAACCTCCGCTCTCTCTTTTGATCATACATTGTCGGACATTCGCACCTTTTCTTACCCGCTTTTTACAAACCATGGTCAGACTGTCACACCTTCTTGTAGTCGAACACATCCGCTCCCGCTATTGATTGTGTACAGTCGGGTATTTTAACCTTTTCTTACCCGCTTTTTACCAAGTATGGTCGGACATTCACACCTTCGTACAGCGGAACACCTCCGCTCCCTCTTTTGATGGTGTATGTTCGGGCATTCAAACCTTTTCTTACCCGCTTTTTCCAAACTATGGTCGGCTATTCACAGCTTCCTCTCCACCATACTTGTATGGTGGGATATTCACACCCACTTGCATCCGAAAACCTCCGCCCCAAATTTTGTTGATATTTGGTCGGACATTCGCACCTTACTCGCTTTTGGCAAACTATGGCCTTCTTGCAGCCAAACAACTCTGATCTTGCTTTTGATGATGTAAGGTTGGGCATTCAGACCTTGCTTCACCTGCTTTTCACCAAATATAGTCGGACATTCACACCTTCTTGCAGCCGAACACTTCCGCTCCACCTTTTAGTGTTCTATCACACCTTTTTTTTCACCGCATTTTATACATTATGGTTGGAAATTTTCAACCACTTTCATCCGAAGACCTCTCCTCCCGCTTTTGTTAATATATTTTAACTTTAGTTTGACATTCAAACCTTCTTGCAGCTGAACCACCTCCGCTCCCTGTTTTGATCATATATGGTCTGGCAATACTACCTTTTCTTACCCGTTTGTGAGTAATTATGGCTGGACATTCACACCTACTTGCAGCCGAACACAACCTCTCTCACTTTTGATGATGTATGGACCGGCATTTTTACCTTTTCTAACACATTTTTCAGCAATTATGGTCGGAGATTCACACCTACTCACAGCCGAACAACTCCGCTCCCGCATTTGATGATGTATAGTCGGGCATTCTCACCCTTTCTCATCAGCTTTTTGCAAATTATGATCTGACATTCACACCTACTTGCAGTCGAACAGCTCTGCTCCCGCTTTTAATTATGTTTGGTTGGATATTCGAACCTTTTCTTAACTTCTTTTTACATATTTTGGTTGGACGTTCACACCTTCTTGTAGCTGAACACTTCCACTCCTGCTTTTGATTATGTATGGTTGGGCATTCACACCTTTTTTTTGCCCATTTTTCAGGAATTATGGGTGGACATTCACACCTTGCAGCTGAACACCTCCTATCCCACTTATGATCATGTGCGGTATGATTTTCGAAAAGTTTCTTTCATGTTTTCTAGCAATTATTGATGGACATGTAGACCTTCTTGCAGCTGAACACCTCCGCTCCCGCTTTTGATCATACATTGTCAGGCATTCGCACCTTGTCTTACCCACTTTTTACAAACTTTAGTCGAACAGTCACACCTTTTTGAAGCCGAACACCACCTCTACCGCTTTTGATGATGTATGGTCCAGCATTCTTACCTTTTCTAACACATTCTTCAGCAATTATGGTCGGACATTCACACCTACTCAGAGCCGAACACCTCCGCTCCCGCATTTGATGGTCTATAGTCGCGCCTTCTACAGCGGAAAAGACTCTTTCTTATGTTTGGTTAGATATTCGAACCTTTTCTTAACTGCTTTTTACAAACTTTGGTCGGACGTTCACAATATCTTGCAGCCGAACACCTCCGCTTCCGCTTTTGATGGTGTATATTCGGGCATACGAACCTTTTCTTACCCGCTTTTTACAAACCAAGGTCGGACTTTCACACCTTCTCTTAGCTGAACAACTCCGCTCCCTCTTTTGATTGTGTACAGTCGGGTAATTTAACCTTTTCTTACCCGCTTTTTACCATCTATGGTCGGACATTCACACCGTCTTACAGCGGAACACCTCCGCTCCCTCTTTTGATGATGTATGGTTAGGCATTCGCACCTTTTCTTACCCATTTTTCAGTAATTATGGGTAGACATTCACACCTTCTTGCAGCTGAACACCTCCTCTCCTGCTTATGATCATGTGCAGTTTGATATTTGAAAATTTTCTTTCATGTTTTCTAGCAATTATTGATGGACATTCAGACCGTCTTGAAGTTGAACACCTCCGCTCCCACTTTTGATGGTGTATAGTCGGGCTTTCGAGCCTTTTCTTCCCCGGTTTTTACAAATTATGGTTGGACATTCAGACCTTCTTGCAGCCGAAAACCTCCACTCCCTCTTTTGATCATACATTGTCGGGCATTCGCACCTTTTCTTACCCGCTTTTTACAAACCATGGTCGGACTTTCACACCTTCTCTTAGCGGAACAACTCTGCTCCCGCTATTGATTGTGTACAGTCGGGTATTTTAACCTTTTCTTACCCGCTTTTTACCAACTATTGTTGGACATTCACACCGTCTTACAGCGGAACACCTCCGCTCCCTCTTTTGATGGTGTATGTTCGGGCACTCGAACCTTTTCTTACCCGCTTTTTACAAACTATGGTCAGACATTCAAACCTTCTTGTAGCCGAACACATCCACTCCTGCTTTTGATGATGGGTATTCAAACCTACTTGTTGCCCACTTTTCATTAATTATGGGTGGACATACACACCTTGTCGCAGCCAAACACCTCCGCTCCCTGTTTTGATCATGTATGATTGGACATTCGCACCTTTTCTCACCCGCTTTTTACTATGGTCGGCCATTCACAGCTTCCTCTCAACCATACTTGTATGGTGGGATATTCACACCCACTTGCATCCGAAGACCTCCGCCCCCACTTTTGTTGATATTTAGTCGGTCATTCGCACCTTACCCGCTTTTGGCAAACTATGGCCTTCTTGCAGCCAAACACCTCTGATCTCGTTTTTGATGATGTAAGGTTGGGCATTCAGACCTTGCTTCACCTGCTTTTCACCAAATATAGTCGAACATTCACACCTTCTTGCAGCCGAACACTTCTGCTCCACCTTTTAGTGTTCTATGGGGTATTCACACCTTTTTTTTCACCGCATTTTATTGATTATGGTTGGAAATTCTCACCCACTCTTATCCGAAGACCTCTCCTCCTGCTTTTGTTAATATATAGTCGAGCATTCAAACCTTTTCTTACCCGCTTTTTACAAATTATGGTCGAACATTCACACCTACTTGCAGCCGAACACCTCCGCTCCCGCTTTTGATGGTGTATAGTCGGGCTTTCGAGCCTTTTCTTCCCCGGTTTTTACAAATTATGGTTGTACATTCAGACCTTGCAGCCGAAAACCTCCGCTCCCTCATTTGATCATACATTGTCAGGCATTCGCACCTTGTCTTACCCGCTTTTTATAAACTTTAGTCAGACATTCACACCTTGCAGCTGAACCACCTCCGCTCCCTGTTTTGATAATGTATGGTCTGGCAATATTACCTTTTCTTACCGGTTTGTGAGTAATTATGGCTGTATATTCACACCTACTTGCAGCCGAACACCACTTTTCCCGCTTTTGATGATGTATGGTCCGGCATTCTAGTCTTTTCTAACACATTTTTCAGCAATTATGGTTTGACATTCACACCTACTCACAGCCGAACACTTCCGCTCCCGCATTTGATGGTGTATAGCCGGGCATTCTCACCCTTTCTCATCAGCTTTTTGCAAATTATGATCTGACATTCACACCTACTTGCAGTCGAACAGCTCTGCTCCCGCTTTTGATTATGTTTGGTTGGATATTCGAAACTTTTCTTCACTGCTTTTTACAAACTTTGGTCGGACGTTCACACCTTCTTGTAGCCGAACACATCCACTCCTGCTTTTGATGATGGGTATTCAAACCTACTTGTTGCCCGCTTTTCATTAATTATGGGTGGACATACACACCTTCTCGCAGCCAAACACCTCCGCTCCCTGTTAGGATCATGTATGGTTGGGCATTCGTACCTTTTCTTACCCATTTTGCAGTAATTATGGGTGGACATTCACACCTTCTTGCATTTGAACACCTCCTCTCCCGCTTATGATCATGTGCGGTTTGATATTCGAAAATTCTCTTCCATGTTTTCTAGCAATTATTGATGGACATTCAGACCTTCTTGCAGCTGAACACCTCCGCTCCAGCTGTTGATGGTGTATAGTCGGGCTTTCGAGCCTTTTCTTCCCAGATTTTTACAAAATATGGATGGACATTCAGACCTTGTTTCAGCCGAAAACCTCCTCTCCCTCTTTTTGATCATACATTGTCGGGCATTCACACCTTTTCTTACCCGCTTTTTACAAACCATGGTCGGACTTTCACACCTTTTAGTAGCGGAACAACTCTGCTCCCGCTATTGATTGTGTACAATCGGGTATTTTAACCTTTTCTTACCTGCTTTTTGCCAACTCTGGTCGGACATTCACACCTTCTTACAGCGGAACACCTCTGCTCCCTCCTTTGATGGTGTATGTTCGGGCATTCGAACCTTTTCTTACCCGCTTTTTACAAACTATGGTCAGACATTCACACCTTCTTGCAGCCGAACACTTCCGCTCTACCTTTTAGTGTTCTATGGGGTATTCACACCTTTTTTTTCACCGCATTTTATAGATTATGGTTGTAAATTCTCACCCACTCTTATCCGAAGACCTCTCCTCCTGCTTTGGTTAATATATAGTCGGGCATTCGAACCTTTTCTTACCCGCTTTTTACAAATTATGGTCGAACATTCACACCTACTTGCAGCCGGACACCTCCGCTCCCGCTTTTGATGGTGTATAGTCGGGCTTTCGAGCCTTTTCTTCCCCGGTTTTTACAAATTATGGTTGGACATTCAGACCTTGCAGCCGAAAACCTCCGCTCCCTCTTTTGATCATACATTGTCAGGCATTCGCACCTACTTGCAGCCGAATACTTCCGCTCCACCTTTTAGTGATGTATGGTTGGCATTTGCACCTTTTCTTACCCTTTCTTACCCTACTGATTGCTTAAGATGAAGTTGTTTTTTCTCAAACTACAAATTTTTTTTCATTGTTGAAACTTGATTTGAAGTGGATAAATAAGGAGGACAAACAGTTTTAAGTCAGGCTGATAGAAGGAATTAATTTTATAGCAAAATCTGTACTTCGTCATATGTCGAGAGATGCTTATTGCTGAAGAAGTTCTTTCTCATTCTACAAAGTACAACGTTGTTTATCGTTGAAACTTGATTAGACATGAATAAATATGAAGGACAAAGCAGTCTTAACTTGGTTTGAGTTAAGGAATTCGTTTTATAGGAGAATCCGAATTCGTGCATAACTCATAAAATAGAGCTTATTTTCGGATTCCTGTAGAATGATTCTGGTTCTTTCTCATAATACAAAGTTTGTTGTTTATTGTTGAAACTTCATCAGAAGTGAAGAAATAAATGAATGCCTATCAACAAATTGACCTTCTGTTGACCTTCGGGGAGGTGAGTATCTTCACTAGACTCACCTGTCTGCTCTTCCTCCTCATTTAGCGTAGCTCCACCCTCTGCCTGTGAATTCTCACAGACTTCAACACTGAGTGGTGAGGCCTCTACAGGCCCCTCCCCTTTTTGCTCCTCACTTCCAATCCAAGCTTTTGGCGGGAAGTTTGAATTTATTGGGTCAACCTCTTCACTTTGTTCACCAACTGCCACCTTTGGTCCTTCTCTTTGTTGGCTTGACTGTGGCTTTACCGTCTTTAATTTGTTGGCAAAAGATTTAGGGCAATCTCTGAAGAGGTGATTTAATTCTCCACAGAGATTACATTTCCTGCCATTTGGACACTCTCCAAAAGTTTGCCCAATTTCTCTGCTCTTCCCACATAACACCTTGGTACAAGCCTCAACCAGGTGCCCATGCTCACCACACTTGCGGCAGAACTTGGGCTGCCCCTGGTAGTGGATGTAACCTCGGTTTTCAAGGTGGCCAGAGTGTCGCCCACCCGCTGCACTGAGCACTCTTCAGCCCTTTTAAATGGTATAACTTTGCACTCCCGCACGCTCCAGCAAGCACCATTCAAGCAACAACTTTGCACTCCAGCTTCGAACATCGGCACAGTCGCAAATAGTAAGGCGACTCTACTCAGAGAAGTCACTCTGCACAGTAAGAAGATTTCTTTTGCACAGACAGAAAGGGCTTCACCCGCAAAGGTAAAGCCTGCCAAAAATAGAAACAACTCATTAGTGCTGCTCTCCACAGAAATCTTTAGTAAAAGGCGAAAGACTTGTACGTTATGAAGAGAAACCAGAGTACGATTATCCGTCACTGCGGGAGCAGGGCATCAGGCTTGTTGGCATAGCCACCTTCCCCATGGTGAGCTTTGCTTGGTTGAGACGCTTGCTCCCCCCCCTTGCTCCTCGGCTGACCAAGTAGGAACAATCGGGCCCTATTCGATGGCTGCCTTGTCTTTTACTCTGTGCAAAAGACAAGGCAGCAACAAAAACACCACGAGAATCCCGTATTGAGGCTTTGTTCTGACCGCTCATTCGGGGTCGCGTTTCTTTCAAGCAATTCTCCTGGTTAGCCCACACTCGGCTCGCTCCCATAGCCGTGTTAAAGTCTACTTCGCATTCACTCTCTTTTCTCAGCAGACTCTTGGGATTTTATCTATAAAATGAATTCCTTCACTCAAACTATGTGAAAACTGCTTTGTCCTTAATATTTACCATGTCTAGAAAGATTTAAACAAAAAAAACAACGTTGTACTTTGCAGTAAAAGAAAGAGCAAATCTAAAGTTTCAGGAATCCGAGAATAAGCTTACTTTCATGAGTTCTTCACGATTTCGGATTTTGCTATAAAATGAATTCCTTCACTCAAACTAAATTAAAACTGCTAAACCGCTAATCTGTTATATGTAAGGCAGATGTCAAATTCACCGAAATAGGATCAAAGGGTATTCGGCCAATCGAGCTGTAGCAGCTTCGGTAAAAGAGTATAAGTTGAAGAGTTTGTGAATAAAGGTGTGCGCACACATAGTGTGCTGTACGAAAATAGGCAGGGAGCAATGCCGGCTGGGGTATATGTTCTTGTATGTTGTCTGACTGTTTGATTTGAATGTGTTGTGTAAGTGTCCTGTTGAATGTTACATGTTTGGGCTTTGACACGCTTCACTGTGGTTGTTAACTGTGTGGTGTGTCCTGAAATGTTATATGTTTGGGCTGTGTGACATGCTTAATGCTTGTCAGTAGCTACCCACTTATTCATATATAGCAACTGACAACATAAGAAGTCCGGACATACTTTGATAGTAGTTGTAGAAGTATTCTTATTGATAATAGATCACTAATTCATAGTGATAGAACAGTAGATGAACAGGTGCTTGCACATGTCTCACGAAAATAAAATGGGTGTATGATTGCTGACGGCAGAGCAATACTGCCAAACTTATGAGTTCTTGTGGCAAACTTGATTCAGTGTCTTGACGTGTATACGCTGTTTCGCTAACTTGATTGTCACAAGAAACAAAGTGTGTTTGATAAGATCCGACCATTTTATTACGGGAGGATCAGTATGTATGGATTCTGATGTGACTGATAAACCCATTCGTATCTTAAGCATAATCTAATACGTGAGACAACGCCCTGGCACACGATAAAAAAAAAGAGAGAGAGCGGTTTTGTGTCCCCACAGTCCATAATGTAGAAAAGAGAGAAAAAAGCCTTTCTGATTTGGTGTGTGTGCTCATAGTGCAGAGTGTAGAGAAAAGAAAGCCGTTTTGGTGTCACGGGTGTTGTGACTTACACACACACATTTCTAAATTGAGAAAGGAAATTATTTTAGAGGAAGCAGTAGAGTTTAGATCCCACATTTGTTGATAGGCATTCATTTATTTCTTCACTTCTGATGAAGTTTCAACAATAAACAACAAACTTTGTATTATGAGAAAGAACCAGACTCATTCTTCAGGAATCCGAAAATAAGCTCTATTTTATGAGTTATGCACGAATTCGGATTCTCCTATAAAACGAATTCATTAACTCAAACCAAGTTAAGACTGCTTTGTCCTTCATATTTATTCATGTCTAATCAAGTTTCAACGATAAACAACGTTGTACTTTGTAGAATGAGAAAGAACTTCTTCAGCAATAAGCATCTCTCGACATATGACGAAATACAGATTTTGCTATAAAATTAATTCCTTCTATCAGCCTGACTTAAAACTGTTTGTCCTCCTTATTTATCCACTTCAAATCAAGTTTCAACAATTAAAAAAAAATTGTAGTTTGAGAAAGAACAACTTAATCTTCAGCAATCAGTATAAAAAGAAGTGCAAATGCCAACCATACATACCTAAAAGGTGGAGCGGAAGTATTCAGCTGCAAGTAGGTGTGAATGTTCGACCATAATTTGTAAAAAGCGGGTAAGAAAAGGTTCGAATGCCCGACTATATATTAACAAAAGCGGGAGGAGAGGTCTTCGGATGAGAGTGGGTGAGAATTTCCAACCATAATCTATAAAATACGGTGAAAAAAAATATGTGAATGCCTCATAGAACACTAAAAGCGGAAGTGTTCGGCTGCAAGAAGGTGTGAATGTCCGACTATATTTGGTGAAAAGCAGGTGAAGCAAGGTCTGAATGCCCAACCTTACATCATCAAAAGCGAGATCAGAGGTGTTTGGCTGCAAGAAGGCCATAGTTTGCCAAAAGCGGGTAAGGTGCGAATGTCCGACTAAATATCAACAAAATTTGGGGCGGAGGTCTTCGGATGCAAGTGGGTGTGAATGTCCGACTATATTTGGTGAAAAGCAGGTGAAGCAAGGTCTGAATGCCCAACCTTACATCATCAAAAGCGAGATCAGAGGTGTTTGGCTGCAAGAAGGCCATAGTTTGCCAAAAGCGGGTAAGGTGCGAATGACCGACTAAATATCAACAAAAGTGGGGGCGGAGGTCTTCGGATGCAAGTGGGTGTGAATATCCCACCATACAAGTATGGTGGAGAGGAAGCTGTGAATGGCCGACCATAGTAAAAGGCGGGTGAGAGAAGGTGCGAATGTCAAACCATACATAATCAAAACAGGGAGCAGAGGTGTTCTGCTGTAAGAAGGTGTGAATGTCCAACCATAGTTGGTAAAAAGCGGGTAAGAAAAGGTTAAATTACCCGACTGTACACAATCAAAAGAGGGAGCGGAGTTGTTCAGCTAAGAGAAGGTGTGAAAGTCTGACCTTGGTTTGTAAAAAGCGGGTAAGAAAAGGTTCGTATGCCCGAATATACACCATCAAAAGCGGAAGCGGAGGTGTTCGGCTGCAAGATATTGTGAACGTCCGACCAAAGTTTGTAAAAAGCAGTTAAGAAAAGGTTCGAATATCTAACCAAACATAATCAAAAGCGGGAGCAGAGCTGTTCGACTGGAAGTAGGTGTGAATGTCAGATCATAATTTGCAAAAAGCTGATGAGAAAGGGTGAGAATGCCCGACTATACACCATCAAATGCGGTAGCGGAGTTGTTCGGCTGTGAGTAGGTGTGAATCTCCAACCATAATTGCTGAAAAATGTGTTAGAAAAGGTAAAAATGCCGGTCCATACATAATCAAAATCGGGAGAGGTGGTGTTCAGCTGCAAGAAGGTCTAAATGTCCATCAATAATTGCTAGAAAACATGAAAGAAAATTTTCGAAAATCAAACCACACATGATCATAAGTGGGAGGGGAGGTGTTCAGCTGCAAGAAGGTGTGAATGTCCACCCATAATACCTGAAAAATGGGTAAAAAAAAGGTGCGAATGCCCAACCATACATCATCAAAAGCAGGAGTGCATGTGTTCGGCTACAAGAAGGTGTGAACGTCCAACCAAAGTTTGTAAAAAGCAGTTAAGAAAAGGTTCGAATATCCAACCATACATAATCAAAAGCGGGAGCAGAGCTGTTCGACTGCAAGTAGGTGTGAATGTCAGATCATAATTTGCAAAAAGCTGATGAGAAAGGGTGAGAATGCCCGACTATACACCATCAAATGCGGTAGCGGAGTTGTTCGGCTGTGAGTAGGTGTGAATCTCCGACCATAATTGCTGAAAAATGTGTTAGAAAAGGTAAAAATGCCGGTCCATACATAATCAAAATCGGGAGAGGTGGTGTTCAGCTGCAAGAAGGTCTAAATGTCCATCAATAATTGCTAGAAAACATGAAAGAAAATTTTCGAAAATCAAACCACACATGATCATAAGTGGGAGAGGAGGTGTTCAGCTGCAAGAAGGTGTGAATGTCCACCCATAATACCTGAATAATGGGTAAAAAAAAGGTGCGAATGCCCAACCATACATCATCAAAAGCAGGAGTGCATGTGTTCGGCTACAAGAAGGTGTGAACGTCCAACCAAAGTTTGTAAAAAGCAGTTAAGAAAAGGTTCGAATATCCAACCATACATAATCAAAAGCGGGAGCAGAGCTGTTCGACTGCAAGTAGGTGTGAATGTCAGATCATAATTTGCAAAAAGCTGATGAGAAAGGGTGAGAATGCCCGACTATACACCATCAAATGCGGGAGCGGAGTTGTTCGGCTGTGAGTAGGTGTGAATCTCCGACCATAATTGCTGAAAAATGTGTTAGAAAAGGTAAGAATGCCGGTCCATACATCATCAAAAGCGAGAGAGGTTGTGTTCGGCTGCAAGTAGGTGTGAATGTCCAGCCATAATTACTCACAAACGGGTAAGAAAAGGTAGTATTGCCAGACCATATATGATCAAAACAGGGAGCGGAGGTGGTTCAGCTGCAAGAAGGTTTGAATGTCCGACTAAAGTTCAAATATATTAACAAAAGCGGGAGGAGAGGTCTTCGGATGAGAGTGGTTGAAAATTTCCAACCATAATGTATAAAATGCGGTGAAAAAAAGGTGTGATAGAACACTAAAAGGTGGAGCGGAAGTGTTCGGCTGCAAGAAGGTGTGACTGTCCGACTATATTTGGTGAAAAGCAGGTGAAGCAAGGTCTGAATGCCCAACCTTACATCATCAAAAGCGAGATCAGAGGTGTTTGGCTGCAAGAAGGCCATAGTTTGCCAAAAGCGGGTAAGGTGCGAATGTCCGACTAAATATCAACAAAATTTGGGGCGGAGGTCTTCGGATGCAAGTTGGTGTGAATGTCCGACTATATTTGGTGAAAAGCAGGTGAAGCAAGGTCTGAATGCCCAACCTTACATCATCAAAAGCGAGATCAGAGGTGTTTGGCTGCAAGAAGGCCATAGTTTGCCAAAAGCGGGTAAGGTGCGAATGACCGACTAAATATCAACAAAAGTGGGGGCGGAGGTCTTCGGATGCAGGTGGGTGTGAATATCCCACCATACAAGTATGGTGGAGAGGAAGCTGTGAATGGCCGACCATAGTAAAAGGCGGGTGAGAGAAGGTGCGAATGTCAAACCATACATAATCAAAACAGGGAGCGGAGGTGTTCTGCTGTAAGAAGGTGTGAATGTCCAACCATAGTTGGTAAAAAGCGGGTAAGAAAAGGTTAAAATACCCTACTGTACACAATCAATAGCGGGAGCGGAGTTGTTCGGCTACTAAAAGGTGTGAAAGTCCGACCATGGTTTGTAAAAAGCGGGTAAGAAAAGGTGCGAATACCCGACAATGTATGATCAAAAGAGGGAGTGGAGGTTTTCGGCTGCAAGAAGGTCTGAATGTCCAACCATAATTTGTAAAAACCGGGGAAGAAAAGGCTCGAAAGCCCGACTATACACCATCAAAAGTGGGAGCGGAGGTGTTCAGCTGCAAGACGGTCTGAATGTCCATTAATAATTGCTAGAAAACATGAAAGAAAATTTTCGAATATCAAACTGCACATGATCATAAGCGGGAGAGGAGGTGTTCAGCTGCAAGAAGGTGTGAATGTCTACCCATAATTACTGAAAAATGGGTAAGAAAAGGTGCGAATGCCTAACCATACATCATCAAAAGAGGGAGCGGAGGTGTTCCGCTGTAAGACGGTGTGAATGTCTGACCATAGATGGTAAAAAGCGGGTAAGAAAAGGTTAAATTACCCGACTGTACACAATCAAAAGAGGGAGCGGAGTTGTTCAGCTAAGAGAAGGTGTGAAAGTCCGACCTTGGTTTGTAAAAAGCGGGTAAGAAAAGGTTCGTATGCCCGAATATACACCATCAAAAGCGGGAGCGGAGGTGTTCGGCTGCAAGATATTGTGAACGTCCGACCAAAGTTTGTAAAAAGCAGTTAAGAAAAGGTTTGAATATCTAACCAAACATAATCAAAAGCGGGAGCAGAGCTGTTCGACTGGAAGTAGGTGTGAATGTCAGATCATAATTTGCAAAAAGCTGATGAGAAAGGGTGAGAATGCCCGACTATACACCATCAAATGCGGTAGCGGAGTTGTTCGGCTGTGAGTAGGTGTGAATCTCCAACCATAATTGCTGAAAAATGTGTTAGAAAAGGTAAAAATGCCGGTCCATACATCATCAAAATTGGGAGAGGTGGTGTTCAGCTGCAAGAAGGTCTAAATGTCCATCAATAATTGCTAGAAAACATGAAAGAAAATTTTCGAAAATCAAACCACACATGATCATAAGTGGGAGAGGAGGTGTTCAGCTGCAAGAAGGTGTGAATGTCCACCCATAATACCTGAAAAATGGGTAAAAAAAAGGTGCGAATGCCCAACCATACATCATCAAAAGCAGGAGTGCATGTGTTCGGCTACAAGAAGGTGTGAACGTCCAACCAAAGTTTGTAAAAAGCAGTTAAGAAAAGGTTCGAATATCCAACCATACATAATCAAAAGCGGGAGCAGAGCTGTTCGACTGCAAGTAGGTGTGAATGTCAGATCATAATTTGCAAAAAGCTGATGAGAAAGGGTGAGAATGCCCGACTATACACCATCAAATGCGGTAGCGGAGTTGTTCAGCTGTGAGTAGGTGTGAATCTCCGACCATAATTGCTGAAAAATGTGTTAGAAAAGGTAAAAATGCCGGTCCATACATAATCAAAATCGGGAGAGGTGGTGTTCAGCTGCAAGAAGGTCTAAATGTCCATCAATAATTGCTAGAAAACATGAAAGAAAATTTTCGAAAATCAAACCACACATGATCATAAGTGGGAGAGGAGGTGTTCAGCTGCAAGAAGGTGTGAATGTCCACCCATAATACCTGAAAAATGGGTAAAAAAAAGGTGCGAATGCCCAACCATACATCATCAAAAGCAGGAGTGCATGTGTTCGGCTACAAGAAGGTGTGAACGTCCAACCAAAGTTTGTAAAAAGCAGTTAAGAAAAGGTTCGAATATCTAACCAAACATAATCAAAAGCGGGAGCAGAGCTGTTCGACTGCAAGTAGGTGTGAATGTCAGATCATAATTTGCAAAAAGCTGATGAGAAAGGGTGAAAATGCCCGACTATACACCATCAAATGCGGGAGCGGAGTTGTTCGGCTGTGAGTAGGTGTGAATATCCAACCATAATTGCTGAAAAATGTGTTAGAAAAGGTAAGAATGCCGGTCCATACATCATCAAAAGCGAGAGACGTTGTGTTCGGCTGCAAGTAGGTGTGACTGTTCGACTAAAGTTTGTAAAAAGTGGGTAAGACAAGGTGCGAATGCCTGACAATGTATGATCAAAAGCGGGAGCGGAGGTGTTCAGCTGCAAGAAGGTCTACATGTCCATCAATAATTGCTAGAAAACATGAAAGAAACTTTTCGAAAATCAAACCACACATGATCATAAGTGGGATAGGAGGTGTTCAGCTGCAAGGTGTGAATGTCCACCCATAATTCCTGAAAAATGGGCAAAAAAAAGGTGTGAATGCCCAACCATACATCATCAAAAGCAGGAGTGGAAGTGTTCGGCTACAAGAAGGTGTGAACGTCCAACCAAAATATGTAAAAAGCAGTTAAGAAAAGGTTCGAATATCCAACCAAACATAATCAAAAGCGGGAGCAGAGCTTTTCGACTGCAAGTAGGTGTGAATGTCAGATCATAATTTGCAAAAAGCTGATGAGAAAGGGTGAGAATGCCCGACTATACATCATCAAATGCGGGAGCGGAGTTGTTCGGCTGTGAGTAGGTGTGAATCTCCGACCATAATTGCTGAAAAATGTGTTAGAAAAGGTAAAAATGCCGGTCCATACATCATCAAAAGCGAGAGAGGTTGTGTTCGGCTGCAAGTAGGTGTGAATGTCCAGCCATAATTACTCACAAACGGGTAAGAAAAGGTAGTATTGCCAGACCATATATGATCAAAACAGGGAGCGGAGGTGGTTCAGCTGCAAGAAGGTTTGAATGTCCGACTAAAGTTCAAATATATTAAAGAAAGCGGGAGGAGAGGTCTTCGGATGAGAGTGGTTGAAAATTTCCGACCATAATGTATAAAATGCGGTGAAAAAAAGGTGTGATAGAACACTAAAAGGTGGAGCGGAAGTGTTCGGCTGCAAGAAGGTGTGAATGTCCGACTATATTTGGTGAAAAGCAGGTGAAGCAAGGTCTGAATGCCCAACCTTACATCATCAAAAGCGAGATCAGAGGTGTTTGGCTGCAAGAAGGCCATAGTTTGCCAAAAGCGGGTAAGGTGCGAATGTCCGACTAAATATCAACAAAATTTGGGGCGGAGGTCTTCGGATGCAAGTGGGTGTGAATATCCCACCATACAAGTATGGTGGAGAGGAAGCTGTGAATAGCCGACCATAGTTTGGAAAAAGCGGGTAAGAAAAGGTTTGAATGCCCGAACATACACCATCAAAAGAGGGAGCGGAGGTGTTCCGCTGTACGAAGGTGTGAATGTCCGACCATAGTTGGTAAAAAGCGGGTAAGAAAAGGTTAAAATACCCGACTGTACACAATCAATAGCGGGAGCGGATGTGTTCGGCTACAAGAAGGTGTGAAAGTCCGACCATGGTTTGTAAAAAGCGGGTAAGAAAAGGTGCGAATGTCCAACAATGTATGATCAAAAGAGAGAGCGGAGGTTTTCGGATACAAGAAGGTTTTAATGTCCGACCATAGTTTGTAAAAAGCGGGTAAGAAAAGCTTCGAATGCCCGACTATACACCATCAAAAGCGGGAGCAGAGGTGTTCCGCTGTAAGACGGTGTGAATGTCCGACCATAGTTGGTAAAAAGCGGGTAAGAAAAGGTTAAAATACCCGACTGTACACAATCAATAGCGGGAGCGGAGTTGTTCGGCTACAAGAAGGTGTGAAAGTCCGACCATGGTTTGTAAAAAGCAGTTAAGAAAAGGTTCGAATATCCAACCAAACATAATCAAAAGCGGGAGCAGAGCTGTTCGACTGCAAGTAGGTGTGAATGTCCAGCCATAATTACTCACAAACGGGGGAAGAAAAGGTAGTATTGCCAGACCATACATGATCAAAACAGGGAGCGGAGGTTCAGCTGCAAGGTGTGAATATCTGACTATAGTTTGTAAAAAGCGGGTAAGACAAGGTGCGAATGCCCAACAATGTATGATCAAAAGAGGGAGCGGAGGTGTTCGGCTGCAAGGTCTGAATGCCCAACCATAATTTGTAAAAACCGGGTAAGAAAAGGCTCGAAAGCCCGACTATACATCATCAAAAGCGGGAGCGGAGGTTTTCAGCTGCAAGAAGGTGTGAATGTTCGACTAAAATTTGTAAAAAGCTGGTAAGACAAGGAGCGATGTCCCGACATTGTATGATCAAAAGCGGGAGCGGAGGTGTCCAGCTGTGAGTAGGTGTGAATGTCCGACCATAATTGCTGAAAAATGTGTTAGAAAAGGTAAGAATACTGGACCATACATCATCAAAAGCGGGAGAGGTGGTGTTCGGCTGCAAGAAGGTGTGAAAGTCCGACAATGGTTTGTAAAAAGCGGGTAAAAAAAGGTTCGAATGCCCGAATATACATCATCAAAAGCGGAAGTGGAGGTGTTCGGATGCAAGAAGGTGTGAACGTCCGACCAAAGTTTGTAAAAAGCAGTGAAAAGCGAGAAAAAGCATTTCGTGAGTTCTGCATGATTTGGGATTTTGCTTATAAAATGCATTACTTCACTCAAACTATGTTAAAACTGATTTGTCCTTCATATTTACCATGTCTAGAAATATTTAAACAAAAAAACAACGTTGTACTTTGCAGTAAAAGAAAGAGCAAATCTAAAGTTTCAGGAATCCGAGAATAAGCTTACTTTCATGAGTTCTGCACGATTTCGGATTTGGCTATAAAATGAATTGCTTTGCTCAAACCAAGTTAAAACTGCTTTGTCCTTCCATATTCATCAATGTCTAGATCGACCTCAACAAAGAAAAACATTGGACTTTGCAGTAGAAGAAGTTGAAATCCATCTACACATTGATAAATATGAAGGACAAAGCAGTTCCCACTTGCCCATAAGAAAATAAGCTTATTCTCGGATTCCTGATCCTTCAGTGTTGCTCTTTCTTCTACTGCAAAATACAATGTTGTTCTTTGTTGAAGTCGATCTAGACATTGATAAATATGAAGGAAAAAGCAGTTTTAACTTGGTTTGAGTGAATGAATTCATTTTATACATAAAATCCGAAATCGTGCAGAACTCATGAAAATAAACTTATTCTCGGATTCCTAAAACTTTTGATTGGCTCTTTCTTTTACTGCAAAGTACAACGTTGTTTTTTTGTTTAAATCTATCGAGACATTGATAAATAGGAAGGTAAAAGCCGTTTTAACATAGTTTGAGTGAAGGAATTGATTTTATAGATAAAATCCCAAATCATGCAGAACGTATGAAAATAAGCTTATTCTCGGATTCCTGATCCTTCAGTTTTGCTCTTTCTTCTACTGCAAAATACAATGTTGATCTTTGTTGAAGTCGATCTAGACATTGATAAATATGAAGGAAAAAGCAGTTTTAACTTGGTTTGAGTGAATGAATTCATTTTATACATAAAATCCGAAATCGTGCAGAACTCATGTAAATAAGCTTATTCTCGGATTCCTAAAACTTTTGATTTGCTCTTTCTTTTATTGCAAAGTACAACGTTGTTTTTTTGTTTAAATCTATCGAGACATTGATATATATGAAGGTAAAAGCCGTTTTAACATAGTTTGAGTGAAGGAATTAATTTTATAGATAAAATCCCAAATCATGCAGAACTCCTCAAAAGGGGCGTGTGTGGCTCTTTCTCATTCAGGGTAATATGAGGAAGTTTATGCTTGAAATATATGTAGAAATGGGTACATATGAAGGACAAAGCAGTGTTAACTTAGTTTGCGTGAAGAAATTCATTTTATACATAAAATCCGAAATCGTGCAGAACTCATGAAAATAAGCTTATTTTCGGATTCCTAAAACTTTTGATTTGCACTTTCTTTTACTGCAAAGTACAACGATGTTTTTTGTTGAAATCTATCTAGACATTGATAAATACCAGCCGAAACTCTGCTGCCGCTTTTGATAATTTATGGTTGGGCATTCTTACCTTTTCTTACCCGCTTTTTACAAATTATGATCTTACATTCACACCTACTTGCAGTCGAACACCTTCTCATCCACTTATGATCATGTGCGGTTGGGCTTTCGCACCTTTTCTTACCCATTTTTCAGTAATTATGGGTGGACATTATTCAGACCTTCTTGCAGCCGAAAACCTCCGCTCCTCTTTTGATCATACATTGTCGGGCATTGACACCTTGTCTTACCCGCTTTTTACAAACTTTAGTCGGACATTCAAACCTTCTTGCAGCTGAACCGCCTCCGCTCCCTGTTTTGATCATATATGGTCTGGTAATAGTACCTTTTCTTACCTGTTTGTGAGTAATTATGGCTGGACATTCACACCTTCTTGCAGCCGAACACAACCTCTCCCGCTTTTGATGATATATGGTCCGGCATTCTTACCTTTTCTAACACATTTTTCAGCAATTATGGTCGGACATTCACACCTACTCACAGACGAACACCTCCGCTCCCACATTTGATAGTGTATAGTCGGGCATTCTCACCCTTTCTCATCAGCTTTTTGCAAATTATGATCTGATATTCACACCTACTTGAAGTCGAACAGCTCTGCTCCCGCTTTTGATTATGTTTGGTTGGATATTCGAACATTTTCTTAATGCTTTTTACAAACTTTGGTTGGACGTTCACACCGTCTTGCAGCCGAACACCTCCGCTTCCGCTTTTGATGATGTATAGTCGGGCATTCGAGCCTTTTCTTACCCACCTATTACTTACTATGGTTGGACATTCAAACCTTCTTGTAGCCGAACACATCCGCTCCTGCTTTTGATGATGTATGATTTGGCATTCGCACCTTTTCTTACCCATTTTTCAGTAATTATTGGTCGGACATTCAGACCTTCTTGCACCTGAACACCTCTGCTCCCGCTTTTGATGGTGTATAGTCGGGCTTTCGAGCCTTTTCTTCCCCGATTTTTACAAATTATGGTTGGACATTCAGACCTTGCAGCCGAAAACCTCTTTTGATCATACATTGTCGGGCATTCGCCCCTTGTCTTACACGGTTTTTACAAACTTTAGTCAGACATTCACACCTTGCAGCTGAACCACCTCCATTCCCTGTTTTGATCATGTGTGGTCTGGAAATACTACCTTTTCTTCCCCCGTTTGTGAGTAATTATGGCTGGACATTCACACCTACTTGCAGCCGAAAAACCACCTCTCCCGCTTTTGATGATGTATTGTCCGGCATTCTAGTCTTTTCTATCACATTTTTCAGCAATTATGATCTGACATTCACACCTACTTGCAGTCGAACAGCTCTGCTCCCGCTTTTGATTATGTTCGGTTGGATATTCAAACCTTTTCTTAACTGCTTTTTACAAACTTTGGTCGGACGTTCACACCTTCTTGCAGCCGAACACCCCCGCTTCCGCTTTTGATGGTATATATTCGGGTATTCTAACCTTCTCTTACCCACTTTTTACAAACCATGGTTGGACTTTCATACCTTCTTGTAGCTGAACAACTCCACTCCTGCTTTTGATGATTTATGGTTGGACATTCGCATCTTTTCCTACCCATTTTTCAGTAATTATGGGTGGATATTCACATCTTCTTGCAGCTGAACACCTCCTCTCCCGCTAATGATCATGTAAGGTTTGATATTCGAAAATTTTCTTTCATGTTTTAAAGCAATTATTAATGGACATTCACACCTACTCACAGACGAACACCTCCGCTCCCACATTTGATAGTGTATAGTCGGGCTTTCTCACCCTTTCTCATCAGCTTTTTGCAAATTATTCTCTGACATTCACACCTACTTGCAGTCGAACAGCTCTGCTCCCGCTTTTGATTATGTTTGGTTAGATATTCGAACCTTTTGTTAACTGCTTTTTTACAAACTTTGGTCGGACGTTCACACCTTCTTGCAGCCGAACACCTACACATCAGGTTTTGATAGTGTATATTCGGGCATACGAACCTTTTCTTACCCGCTTTTTACAAACCAACTCCGCTCCCTCTTTTGATTGTGTACAGTCGGGTATTTTAACCTTTTCTTACCCGCTTTTTACCAACTATGATCGGACATTCACACCGTCTTACAGCGGAACACCTCTGCTCCCACTTTTGATGGTGTATAGTCGGGCATTCGAACCTTTTCTTACCCGCTTTTTACAAACTATGGTGGGACATTCAAACCTTCTTGTATCCGAAAACCTCCGCTCTCTCTTTTGATCATACATTGTCGGACATTCGCACCTTTTCTTACCCGCTTTTTACAAACCATGGTCGGACTTTCACACCTTCTCTTAGCTGAACAACTCTGCTCCCACTTTTGATGGTGTATAGTCGGGCATTCGAACCTTTTCTTACCCGCTTTTTACAAACTATGGTGGGACATTCAAACCTTCTTGTATCCGAAAACCTCCGCTCTCTCTTTTGATCATACATTGTCGGACATTCGCACCTTTTCTTACCCGCTTTTTACAAACCATGGTCGGACTTTCACACCTTCTTGTAGCCGAACACATCCGCTCCCGCTATTGATTGTGTACAGTCGGATATTTTAACCTTTTCTTACCCGCTTTTTACCAACTATGGTCGGACATTCACACCTTCGTACAGCGGAACACCTCCGCTCCCTCTTTTGATGGTGTATGTTCGGGTATTCAAACCTTTTCTTACCCGCTTTTTCCAAACTATGGTCGGCTATTCACAGCTTCCTCTCCACCATACTTGTATGGTTGGATATTCACACCTACTTGCATCCGAAGACCTCTGCCCCAAATTTTGTTGATATTTAGTCGGACATTCGCACCTTACCCGCTTTTGGCAAACTATGGCCTTCTTGCAGCCAAACACCTCTGATCTTGCTTTTGATGATGTAAGGTTGGGCATTCAGACCTTGCTTCACCTGCTTTTCACCAAATATAGTCGGACATTCAACACCTTCTTGCAGCCGAACACTTCCGCTCCACCTTTTAGTGTTCTATCACACCTTTTTTTCACCGCATTTTATACATTATGGTTGGAAATTTTCAACCACTCTCATCCGAAGACCTCTCCTCCCGCTTTTGTTAATATATTTGAACTTTAGTCGGACATTCAAACCTTCTTGCAGCTGAACCACCTCCGCTCCCTGTTTTGATCATATATGGTCTGGCTATACTACCTTTTCTTACCCGTTTGTGAGTAATTATGGCTGGACATTCACACCTACTTGCAGCCGAACACAACCTCCCTCGCTTTTGATGATGTATGGACCGGCATTCTTACCTTTTCTAACACATTTTTCAGCAATTATGGTCGGAGATTCACACCTACTCACAGCCGAACAACTCCGCTCCCGCATTTGATGGTGTATAGTCGGGCATTCTCACCCTTTCTCATCAGCTTTTTGCAAATTATGATCTGACATTCACACCTACTTGCAGTCGAACAGCTCTGCTCCCGCTTTTGATTATGTATGGTTGGATATTCGAACCTTTTCTTAACTGCTTTTTACAAACTTTGGTTGGACGTTCACACCTTCTTGTAGCCGAACACATGCACTCCTGCTTTTGATGATGTATGGTTGGGCATTTGCACCTTTTTTTTACCCATTTTTCAGGTATTATGGGTGGACATTCACACCTTCTTGCAGCTGAACACCTCCTCTCCCACTTATGATCATGTGGTTTGATTTTCGAAAATGTTCTTTCATGTTTTCTAGCAATTATTGATGGACATTTCGACCTTCTTGCAGCTGAACACCACCTCTCCCGATTTTGATTATGTATGGACCGGTATTTTTACCTTTTCTAACACATTTTTCAGCAATTATGGTTGGAGATTCACACCTACTCACAGCCGAACAACTCCGCTACCGCATTTGATGGTGTATAGTCGGGCATTCTCACCCTTTCTCATCAGCTTTTTGCAAATTATGATCTGACATTCACACCTACTTCCAGTCGAACAGCTCTGCTCCCGCTTTTGATTATGTTTGGTTAGATATTCGAACCTTTTCTTAACTGCTTTTTACAAACTTTGGTTGGACGTTCACAATATCTTGCAGCCGAACACCTCCGCTTCCGCTTTTGATGGTGTATATTCGGGCATACGAACCTTTTCTTACCCGCTTTTTACAAACCAAGGTCGGGCTTTCACACCTTCTCTTAGCTGAACAACTCCGCTCCCTCTTTTGATTGTGTACAGTCGGGTAATTTAACCTTTTCTTACCCGCTTTTTACCATCTATGGTCGGACATTCACACCGTCTTACAGCGGAACACCTCCGCTCCCTCTTTTGATGATGTATGGTTAGGCATTCGCACCTTTTCTTACCCATTTTTCAGTAATTATGGGTAGACATTCACACCTTCTTGCAGCTGAACACCTCCTCTCCCGCTTATGATCATGTGCAGTTTGATATTCGAAAATTTTCTTTCATGTTTTCTAGCAATTATTGATGGACATTTAGACCTTCTTGCAGCTGAACACCTCCGCTCCCACTTTTGATGGTGTATAGTCGGGCTTTCGAGCCTTTTCTTCCCCGGTTTTTACAAATTATGGTTGGACATTCAGACCTTCTTGCAGCCGAAAACATCCACTCCCTCTTTTGATCATACATTGTCGGGCATTCGCACCTTTTCTTACCCGCTTTTTACAAACCATGGTCGGACTTTCACACCTTTTAGTAGCCGAACAACTCCGCTCCCGCTATTGATTGTGTACAGTCGGGTATTTTAACCTTTTCTTACCCGCTTTTTACCAACTATGGTTGGACATTCACACCTTCTTACAGCAGAACACCTCTGCTCCCTGTTTTGATTATGTATGGTTTGACATTCGCACCTTCTCTCACCCGCCTTTTACTATGGTCGGCCATTCACAGCTTCCTCTCCACCATACTTGTATGGTGGGATATTCACACCCACTTGCATCCGAAGACCTCCGCCCCCACTTTTGTTGATATTTAGTCGGACATTCGCACCTTACCCGCTTTTGGCAAACTATGGCCTTCTTGCAGCCAAACACCTCTGATCTCGCTTTTGATAATGTAAGGTTGGGCATTCAGACCTTGCTTCACCCTCTTTTCACCAAATATAGTCGGACATTCACACCCACTTGCATCCGAAGACCTCCGCCCCAAATTTTGTTGATATTTAGTCGGACATTCGCACCTTACCCGCTTTTGGCAAACTATGGCCTTCTTGCAGCCAAACACCTCTGATCTCGCTTTTGATGATGTAAGGTTGGGCATTCAGACCTTGCTTCACCTGCTTTTCACCAAATATAGTCGGACATTCACACCTTCTTGCAGCCGAACACTTCCGCTCCACCTTTTAGTGTTCTATCACACCTTTTTTTCACCGCATTTTATACATTATGGTTGGAAATTTTCAACCACTCTCATCCGAAGACCTCTCCTCCCGCTTTTGTTAATATATTTGAACTTTAGTCGGACATTCAAACCTTCTTGCAGCTGAACCAACTCCGCTCCCTGTTTTGATCATATATGGTCTGGCAATACTACCTTTTCTTACCCGTTTGTGAGTAATTATGGCTGGACATTCACACCTACTTGCAGCCGAACACAACCTCTCTCGCTTTTGATGATGTATGGACCGGCATTCTTACCTTTTCTAACACATTTTTCAGCAATTATGGTCGGAGATTCACACCTACTCACAGCCGAACAACTCCGCTCCCGCATTTGATGGTGTATAATCGGGCAATTCTCAACCTTTCTCATCAGCTTTTTGCAAATTATGATCTGACATTCACACCTACTTGCAGTCGAACAGCTCTGCTCCCGCTTTTGATAATGTATGGTTGGATATTCGAACCTTTTCTTAACTGCTTTTTACAAACTTTGGTTGGACGTTCACACCTTCTTGTAGCCGAACACATGCACTCCTGCTTTTGATGATGTATGGTTGGGCATTCACACCTTTTTTTTACCCATTTTTCAGGTATTATGGGTGGACATTCACACCTTCTTGCAGCTGAACACCTCCTCTCCCACTTATGATCATGTGTGGTTTGATTTTCGAAAGTTTTCTTTCATGTTTTCTAGCAATTATTGATGGACATTTAGACCTTCTTGCAGCCGAACACCACCTCTCCCGATTTTGATCATGTATGGACCGGCATTTTTACCTTTTTTAACACATTTTTCAGCAATTATGGTTGGAGATTCACACCTACTCACAGCCGAACAACTCCGCTACCGCATTTGATGGTGTATAGTCGGGCATTCTCACCCTTTCTCATCAGCTTTTTGCAAATTATGATCTGACATTCACACCTACTTCCAGTCGAACAGCTCTGCTCCCGCTTTTGATTATGTTTGGTTAGATATTCGAACCTTTTCTTAACTGCTTTTTACAAACTTTGGTCGGACGTTCACAATATCTTGCAGCCGAACACCTCCGCTTCCGCTTTTGATGGTGTATATTCGGGCATACGAACCTTTTCTTACCCGCTTTTTACAAACCAAGGTCGGACTTTCACACCTTCTCTTAGCTGAACAACTCCGCTCCCTCTTTTGATTGTGTACAGTCGGGTAATTTAACCTTTTCTTACCCGCTTTTTACCATCTATGGTCGGACATTCACACCGTCTTACAGCGGAACACCTCCGCTCCCTCTTTTGATGATGTATGGTTAGGCATTCGCACCTTTTCTTACCCATTTTTCAGTAATTATGGGTAGACATTCACACCTTCTTGCAGCTGAACACCTCCTCTCCCGCTTATGATCATGTGCAGTTTGATATTCGAAAATTTTCTTTCATGTTTTCTAGCAATTATTGATGGACATTCAGACCGTCTTGCAGCTGAACACCTCCGCTCCCACTTTTGATGGTGTATAGTCGGGCTTTCGAGCCTTTTCTTCCCCGGTTTTTACAAATTATGGTTGGACATTCAGACCTTCTTGCAGCCGAAAACCTCCACTCCCTCTTTTGATCATACATTGTCGGGCATTCGCACCTTTTCTTACCCGCTTTTTACAAACCATGGTCGGACTTTCACACCTTTTAGTAGCCGAACAACTCCGCTCCCGCTATTGATTGTGTACAGTCGGGTATTTTAACCTTTTCTTACCCGCTTTTTACCAACTATGGTTGGACATTCACACCTTCTTACAGCAGAACACCTCCGCTCCCTGTTTTGATTATGTATGGTTTGACATTGGCACCTTCTCTCACCCGCCTTTTACTATGGTCGGCCATTCACAGCTTCCTCTCCACCATACTTGTATGGTGGGATATTCACACCCACTTGCATCCGAAGACCTCCGCCCCCACTTTTGTTGATATTTAGTCGGTCATTCGCACCTTACCCGCTTTTGGCAAACTATGGCCTTCTTGCAGCCAAACACCTCTGATCTCGCTTTTGATGATGTAAGGTTGGGCATTCAGACCTTGCTTCACCTGCTTTTCACCAAATATAGTCGGACATTCACACCCACTAGCATCCGAAGACCTCCGCCCCAAATTTTGTTGATATTTAGTCGGACATTCGCACCTTACCCGCTTTTGGCAAACTATGGCCTTCTTGCAGCCAAACACCTCTGATCTCGCTTTTGATGATGTAAGGTTGGGCATTCAGACCTTGCTTCACCTGCTTTTCACCAAATATAGTCGGACATTCACACCTTCTTGCAGCCGAACACTTCCGCTCCACCTTTTAGTGTTCTATCACACCTTTTTTTCACCGCATTTTATACATTATGGTTGGAAATTTTCAACCACTCTCATCCGAAGACCTCTCCTCCCGCTTTTGTTAATATATTTGAACTTTAGTCGGACATTCAAACCTTCTTGCAGCTGAACCACCTCCGCTCCCTGTTTTGATCATATATGGTCTGGCAATACTACCTTTTCTTACCCGTTTGTGAGTAATTATTGCTGGACATTCACACCTACTTGCAGCCGAACACAACCTCTCTCGCTTTTGATGATGTATGGACCGGCATTCTTACCTTTTCTAACACATTTTTCAGCAATTATGGTCGGAGATTCACACCTACTCACAGCCGAACAACTCCGCTCCCGCATTTGATGGTGTATAGTCGGGCATTCTCACCCTTTCTCATCAGCTTTTTGCAAATTATGATCTGACATTCACACCTACTTGCAGTCGAAGCGCTCTGCTCCCGCTTTTGATTATGTATGGTTGGATATTCGAACCTTTTCTTAACTGCTTTTTACAAACTTTGGTTGGACGTTCACACCTTCTTGTAGCCGAACACATGCACTCCTGCTTTTGATGATGTATGGTTGGGCATTCGCACCTTTTTTTTACCCATTTTTCAGGTATTATGGGTGGACATTCACACCTTCTTGCAGCTGAACACCTCCTCTCCCACTTATGATCATGTGTGGTTTGATTTTCGAAAATTTTCTTTCATGTTTTCTAGCAATTATTGATGGACATTTAGACCTTCTTGCAGCTGAACACCACCTCTCCCGATTTTGATGATGTATGGACCGGCATTTTTACCTTTTCTAACACATTTTTCAGCAATTATGGTTGGAGAGTCACACCTACTCACAGCCGAACAACTCCGCTACCGCATTTGATGGTGTATAGTCGGGCATTCTCACCCTTTCTCATCAGCTTTTTGCAAATTATGATCTGACATTCACACCTACTTCCAGTCGAACAGCTCTGCTCCCGCTTTTGATTATGTTTGGTTAGATATTCGAACCTTTTCTTAACTGCTTTTTACAAACTTTGGTCGGACGTTCACAATATCTTGCAGCCGAACACCTCCGCTTCCGCTTTTGATGGTGTATATTCGGGCATACGAACCTTTTCTTACCCGCTTTTTACAAACCAAGGTCAGACTTTCACACCTTCTCTTAGCTGAACAACTACGCTCCATCTTTTGATTGTGTACAGTCGGGTAATTTAACCTTTTCTTACCCGCTTTTTACCATCTATGGTCGGACATTCACACCGTCTTACAGCGGAACACCTCCGCTCCCTCTTTTGATGATGTATGGTTAGGCATTCGCACCTTTTCTTACCCATTTTTCAGTAATTATGGGTAGACATTCACACCTTCTTGCAGCTGAACACCTCCTCTCCCGCTTATGATCATGTGCAGTTTGATATTCGAAAATTTTCTTTCATGTTTTCTAGCAATTATTGATGGACATTCAGACCGTCTTGCAGCTGAACACCTCCGCTCCCACTTTTGATGGTGTATAGTCGGGCTTTCGAGCCTTTTCTTCCCCGGTTTTTACAAATTATGGTTGGACATTCAGACCTTCTTGCAGCCGAAAACCTCCACTCCCTCTTTTGATCATACATTGTCGGGCATTTTAACCTTTTCTTACCCGCTTTTTACAAACCATGGTCGGACTTTCACACCTTTTAGTAGCCGAACAACTCCGCTCCCGCTATTGATTGTGTACAGTCGGGTATTTTAACCTTTTCTTACCCGCTTTTTACCAACTATGGTTGGACATTCACACCTTCTTACAGCAGAACACCTCCGCTCCCTGTTTTGATTATGTATGGTTTGACATTCGCACCTTCTCTCACCCGCCTTTTACTATGGTCGGCCATTCACAGCTTCCTCTCCACCATACTTGTATGGTGGGATATTCACACCCACTTGCATCCGAAGACCTCCGCCCCCACTTTTGTTGATATTTAGTCGGTCATTCGCACCTTACCCGCTTTTGGCAAACTATGGCCTTCTTGCAGCCAAACACCTCTGATCTCGCTTTTGATGATGTAAGGTTGGGCATTCAGACCTTGCTTCACCTGCTTTTCACCAAATATAGTCGGACATTCACACCCACTTGCATCCGAAGACCTCCGCCCCAAATTTTGTTGATATTTAGTCGGACATTCGCACCTTACCCGCTTTTGGCAAACTATGGCCTTCTTGCAGCCAAACACCTCTGATCTCGCTTTTGATGATGTAAGGTTGGGCATTCAGACCTTGCTTCACCTGCTTTTCACCAAATATAGTCGGACATTCACACCTTCTTGCAGCCGAACACTTCCGCTCCACCTTTTAGTGTTCTCTCACACCTTTTTTTCACCGCATTTTATACATTATGGTTGGAAATTTTCAACCACTCTCATCCGAAGACCTCTCCTCCCGCTTTTGTTAATATATTTGAACTTTAGTCGGACATTCAAACCTTCTTGCAGCTGAACCACCTCCGCTCCCTGTTTTGATCATATATGGTCTGGCAATACTACCTTTTCTTACCCGTTTGTGAGTAATTATGGCTGGACATTCACACCTACTTGCAGCCGAACACAACCTCTCTCGCTTTTGATGATGTATGGACCGGCATTTTTACCTTTTCTAACACATTTTTCAGCAATTATGGTCGGAGATTCACACCTACTCACAGGCGAACAACTCCGCTCCCGCATTTGATGATGTATAGTCGGGCATTCTCACCCTTTCTCATCAGCTTTTTGCAAATTATGATCTGACATTCACACCTACTTGCAGTCGAACAGCTCTGCTCCCGCTTTTGATTATGTTTGGTTGGATATTCGAACCTTTTCTTAACTTCTTTTTACATATTTTGGTTGGACGTTCACACCTTCTTGTAGCCGAACACTTCCACTCCTGCTTTTGATGATGTATGGTTGGGCATTCACACCTTTTTTTTGCCCATTTTTCAGGAATTATGGGTGGACATTCACACCTTCTTGCAGCTGAACACCTCCTATCCCACTTATGATCAGGTGCGGTTTGATTTTCGAAAATTTTCTTTCATGTTTTCTAGCAATTATTGATGGACATGTAGACCTTCTTGCAGCTGAACACCTCCGCTCCCGCTTTTGATCATACATTGTCAGGCATTCGCACCTTGTCTTACCCACTTTTTACAAACTTTAGTCGAACAGTCACACCTTTTTGCAGCCGAACACCACCTCTACCGCTTTTGATGATGTATGGTCCAGCATTCTTACCTTTTCTAACACATTCTTCAGCAATTATGGTCGGACATTCACACCTACTCAGAGCCGAACACCTCCGCTCCCGCATTTGATGGTCTATAGTCGGGCATTCTACAGTGGAAAAGTAGGTGTGAATATCCAACCATACAAGTATGGTGGAGAGGAAGCTGTGAATAGCCAACCATAGTTTGGAAAAAGCGGGTAAGAAAAGGTTTGAATACCCGAACATACACCATCAAAAGAGGGAGCGGAGGTGTTCCGCTGTAGGAAGGTGTGAATGTCCGACCATAGTTGGTAAAAAGCGGGTAAGAAAAGGTTAAAATATCCGACTCTACACAATCAATAGCGGGAGCGGATGTGTTCGGCTACAAGAAGGTGTGAAAGTCCGACCATGGTTTGTAAAAAGCGGGTAAGAAAAGGTGCGAATGTCCGACAATGTATGATCAAAAGAGAGAGCGGAGGTTTTCGGATACAAGAAGGTTTGAATGTCCCACCATAGTTTGTAAAAAGCGGGTAAGAAAAGGTTCGAATGCCCGACTATACACCATCAAAAGTGGGAGCAGAGGTGTTCCGCTGTAAGACGGTGTGAATGTCCGATCATAGTTGGTAAAAAGCGGGTAAGAAAAGGTTAAAATACCCGACTGTACACAATCAAAAGAGGGAGCGGAGTTGTTCAGCTAAGAGAAGGTGTGAAAGTCCGACCATGGTTTGTAAAAAGCGGGTAAGAAAAGGTTCGTATGCCCGAATATACACTATCAAAACCTGAAGTGTAGGTGTTTGGCTGCAAGAAGGTGTGAACGTCCGACCAAAGTTTGTAAAAAAGCAGTTAACAAAAGGTTCGAATATCTAACCAAACATAATCAAAAGCGGGAGCAGAGCTGTTCGACTGCAAGTAGGTGTGAATGTCAGAGAATAATTTGCAAAAAGCTGATGAGAAAGGGTGAGAAAGCCCGACTATACACTATCAAATGTGGGAGCGGAGGTGTTCGTCTGTGAGTAGGTGTGAATGTCCATTAATAATTGCTTTAAAACATGAAAGAAAATTTTCGAATATCAAACCTTACATGATCATTAGCGGGAGAGGAGGTGTTCAGCTGCAAGAAGATGTGAATATCCACCCATAATTACTGAAAAATGGGTAGGAAAAGATGCGAATGTCCAACCATAAATCATCAAAAGCAGGAGTGGAGTTGTTCAGCTACAAGAAGGTATGAAAGTCCAACCATGGTTTGTAAAAAGCGGGTAAGAGAAGGTTCGAATACCCGAATATATACCATCAAAAGCGGAAGCGGGGGTGTTCGGCTGCAAGAAGGTGTGAACGTCCGACCAAAGTTTGTAAAAAGCAGTTAAGAAAAGGTTTGAATATCCAACCGAACATAATCAAAAGCGGGAGCAGAGCTGTTCGACTGCAAGTAGGTGTGAATGTCAGATCATAATTGCTGAAAAATGTGATAGAAAAGACTAGAATGCCGGACAATACATCATCAAAAGCGGGAGAGGTGGTTTTTCGGCTGCAAGTAGGTGTGAATGTCCAGCCATAATTACTCACAAACGGGGGAAGAAAAGGTAGTATTTCCAGACCACACATGATCAAAACAGGGAATGGAGGTGGTTCAGCTGCAAGGTGTGAATGTCTGACTAAAGTTTGTAAAAACCGTGTAAGACAAGGGGCGAATGCCTGACAATGTATGATCAAAAGAGGGAGCGGAGGTTTTCGGCTGCAAGGTCTGAATGTCCAACCATAATTTGTAAAAATCGGGGAAGAAAAGGCTCGAAAGCCCGACTATACACCATCAAAAGCGGGAGCAGAGGTGTTCAGGTGCAAGAAGGTCTGAATGTCCGACCATAGTAAGTAATAGGTGGGTAAGAAAAGGCTCGAATGCCCGACTATACACCATCAAAAGCGGAAGCGGAGGTGTTCGGCTGCAAGACGGTGTGAACGTCCAACCAAAGTTTGTAAAAAGCATTAAGAAAATGTTCAAATATCCAACCAAACATAATCAAAAGCGGGAGCAGAGCTGTTCGACTTCAAGTAGGTGTGAATATCAGATCATAATTTGCAAAAAGCTGATGAGAAAGGGTGAGAATGCCCGACTATACACTATCAAATGTGGGAGCGGAGGTGTTCGTCTGTGAGTAGGTGTGAATGTCCGACCATAATTGCTGAAAAATGTGTTAGAAAAGGTAAGAATTCCGGACCATATATCATCAAAAGCGGGAGAGGTTGTGTTCGGCTGCAAGAAGGTGTGAATGTCCAGCCATAATTACTCACAAACGGGTAAGAAAAGGTACTATTACCAGACCATATATGATCAAAACAGGGAGCGGAGGCGGTTCAGCTGCAAGAAGGTTTGAATGTCCGACTAAAGTTTGTAAAAAGCGGGTAAGACAAGGTGTCAATGCCCGACAAAGTATGATCAAAAGAGGAGCGGACCATGGTTTGTAAAAACCGGGAAGAAAAGGCTCGAAAGCCCGACTATACACCATCAAAAAGAAGGTTTGAATGTCCATCAATAATTTATTTAAAACAAGAAAGTAAATTTTCGAATATCAAACCGTACATGATCATAAGCGGGAGAGGAGGTGTTCCGCTGTAAGACGGTGTGAATGTCCGACCATAGTTGGTAAAAAGCGGGTAAGAAAAGGTTAAAATACCCGACTGTACACAATCAATAGCGGGAGCGGAGTTGTTCAGCTACTAAAAGGTGTGAAAGTCCGACCCTGGTTTGTAAAAAGCGGGTAAGAAAAGGTTCGAATGCCCGAACATACACCATCAAAAGAGGGAGCGGAGGTGTTCCGCTGTAAGACGGTGTGAATGTCCGATCATAGTTGGTAAAAAGCGGGTAAGAAAAGGTTAAAATACCCAACTGTACACAATCAAAAGAGGGAGCGGAGTTGTTCAGCTAAGAGAAGGTGTGAAAGTCCGACCATGGTTTGTAAAAAGCGGGTAAGAAAAGGTTCGTATGCCCGAATATACACTATCAAAACCTGAAGTGTAGGTGTTCGGCTGCAAGAAGGTGTGAACGTCCGACCAAAGTTTGTAAAAAAGCAGTTAACAAAAGGTTCGAATATCTAACCAAACATAATCAAAAGCGGGAGCAGAGCTGTTCTACTGCAAGTAGGTGTGAATGTCAGAGAATAATTTGCAAAAAGCTGATGAGAAAGGGTGAGAAAGCCCGACTATACACTATCAAATGTGGGAGCGGAGGTGTTTGTCTGTGAGTAGGTGTGAATGTCCATTAATAATTGCTTTAAAACATGAAAGAAAAATTTCGAATATCAAACCTTACATGATCATTAGCGGGAGAGGAGGTGTTCAGCTGCAAGAAGATGTGAATATCCACCCATAATTACTGAAAAATGGGTAGGAAAAGATGCGAATGTCCAACCATAAATCATCAAAAGCAGGAGTGGAGTTGTTCAGCTACAAGAAGGTATGAAAGTCCAACCATGGTTTGTAAAAAGCGGGTAAGAGAAGATTCGAATACCCGAATATATACCATCAAAAGCGGAAGCGGGGGTGTTCGGCTGCAAGAAGGTGTGAACGTCCGACCAAAGTTTGTAAAAAGCAGTTAAGAAAAGGTTTGAATATCCAACCGAACATAATCAAAAGCGGGAGCAGAGCTGTTCGACTGAAAGTAGGTGTGAATGTCAGATCATAATTGCTGAAAAATGTGATAGAAAAGACTAGAATGCCGGACAATACATCATCAAAAGCGGGAGAGGTGGTTTTTCGGCTGCAAGTAGGTGTGAATGTCCAGCCATAATTACTCACAAACGGGGGAAGAAAAGGTAGTATTTCCAGACCACACATGATCAAAACAGGGAATGGAGGTGGTTCAGCTGCAAGGTGTGAATGTCTGACTAAAGTTTGTAAAAACCGTGTAAGACAAGGGGCGAATGCCCGACAATGTATGATCAAAAGAGGGAGCGGAGGTTTTCGGCTGCAAGGTCTGAATGTCCAACCATAATTTGTAAAAATCGGGGAAGAAAAGGCTCGAAAGCCCGACTATACACCATCAAAAGCGGGAGCAGAGGTGTTCAGGTGCAAGAAGGTCTGAATGTCCGACCAATAATTACTGAAAAATGGGTAAGAAAAGGTGCGAATGCCAAATCATACATCATCAAAAGCAGGAGCGGATGTGTTCGGCTACAAGAAGGTTTGAATGTCCAACCATAGTAAGTAATAGGTGGGTAAGAAAAGGCTCGAATGCCCGACTATACACCATCAAAAGCGGAAGCGGAGGTGTTCGGCTGCAAGACGGTGTGAACGTCCAACCAAAGTTTGTAAAAAGCATTAAGAAAATGTTCAAATATCCAACCAAACATAATCAAAAGCGGGAGCAGAGCTGTTCGACTTCAAGTAGGTGTGAATATCAGATCATAATTTGCAAAAAGCTGATGAGAAAGGGTGAGAATGCCCGACTATACACTATCAAATGTGGGAGCGGAGGTGTTCGTCTGTGAGTAGGTGTGAATGTCCGACCATAATTGCTGAAAAATGTGTTAGAAAAGGTAAGAATGCCGGACCATATATCATCAAAAGCGGGAGAGGTTGTGTTCGGCTGCAAGAAGGTGTGAATGTCCAGCCATAATTACTCACAAACGGGTAAGAAAAGGTACTATTACCAGACCATATATGATCAAAACAGGGAGCGGAGGCGGTTCAGCTGCAAGAAGGTTTGAATGTCCGACTAAAGTTTGTAAAAAGCGGGTAAGACAAGGTGTCAATGCCCGACAATGTATGATCAAAAGAGGAGCGGAGGTTTTCGGCTGCAAGAAGGTCTGAATGTCCACCCATAATTACTGAAAAATGGGTAAGAAAAGGTGCGAAAGCCCAACCGCACATGATCATAAGTGGATGAGAAGGTGTTCGACTGCAAGTAGGTGTGAATGTAAGATCATAATTTGTAAAAAGCGGGTAAGAAAAGGTAAGAATGCCCAACCATAAATTATCAAAAGCGGCAGCAGAGTTTCGGCTGGTATTTATCAATGTCTAGATAGATTTCAAATAAAAACATCGTTGTACTTTGCAGTAAAAGAAAGTGCAAATCAAAAGTTTTAGGAATCCGAGAATAAGCTTATTTTCATGAGTTCTGCACGATTTCGGATTTTATGTATAAAATGAATTTCTTCACGCAAACTAAGTTAACACTGCTTTGTCCTTCATATGTACCCATTTCTACATATATTTCAAGCATAAACTTCCTCATATTACCCTGAATGAGAAAGAGCCACACTTGTGATTAAACCATACCTCCCTTTTGAGGAGTTCTGCATGATTTGGGATTTTATCTATAAAATTAATTCCTTCACTCAAACTATGTTAAAACGGCTTTTACCTTCATATATATCAATGTCTCGATAGATTTAAACAAAAAAACAACGTTGTACTTTGCAATAAAAGAAAGAGCAAATCAAAAGTTTTAGGAATCCGAGAATAAGCTTATTTACATGAGTTCTGCACGATTTCGGATTTTATGTATAAAATTAATTCATTCACTCAAACCAAGTTAAAACTGCTTTTTCCTTCATATTTATCAATGTCTAGATCGACTTCAACAAAGAACAACATTGTATTTTGCAGTAGAAGAAAGAGCAAAACTGAAGGATCAGGAATCCGAGAATAAGCTTATTTTCATACGTTCTGCATGATTTGGGATTTTATCTATAAAATCAATTCCTTCACTCAAACTATGTTAAAACGGCTTTTACCTTCATATTTATCAATGTCTCGATAGATTTAAACAAAAAACAACGTTGTACTTTGCAGTAAAAGAAAGAGCCAATCAAAAGTTTTAGGATTCCGAGAATAAGCTTATTTTCATGAGTTCTGCACGATTTCGGATTTTATGTATAAAATGAATTCATTCACTCAAACCAAGTTAAAACTGCTTTTTCCTTCATATTTATCAATGTCTAGATCGACTTCAACAAAGAACAACATTGTATTTTGCAGTAGAAGAAAGAGCAACACTGAAGGATCAGGAATCCGAGAATAAGCTTATTTTCTTATGGGCAAGTGGGAACTGCTTTGTCCTTCATATTTATCAATGTGTAGATGGATTTCAACTTCTTCTACTGCAAAGTCCAATGTTTTTCTTTGTTGAAGTCGATCTAGACATTGATGAATATGGAAGGACAAAGCAGTTTTAACTTGGTTTGAGCAAAGCAATTCATTTTATAGCAAAATCCGAAATCGTGCAGAACTCATGAAAGTAAGCTTATTCTCGGATTCCTGAAACTTTAGATTTGCTCTTTCTTTTACTGCAAAGTACAACGTTGTTTTTTTGTTTAAATCTTTCTAGACATGGTAAATATGAAGGACAAATCAGTTTTAACATAGTTTGAGTGAAGTAATGCATTTTATAAGCAAAATCCCAAATCATGCAGAACTCACAAAATGCTTTTTCTCGCTTTTCACTGCTTTTTACAAACTTTGGTCGGACGTTCACACCTTCTTGCATCCGAACACCTCCACTTCCGCTTTTGATGATGTATATTCGGGCATTCGAACCTTTTATTACCCGCTTTTTACAAACCATTGTCGGACTTTCACACCTTCTTGCAGCCGAACACCACCTCTCCCGCTTTTGATGATGTATGGTCCAGTATTCTTACCTTTTCTAACACATTTTTCAGCAATTATGGTCGGACATTCACACCTACTCACAGCTGGACACCTCCGCTCCCGCTTTTGATCATACAATGTCGGGACATCGCTCCTTGTCTTACCAGCTTTTTACAAACTTTAGTCGAACATTCACACCTTCTTGCAGCTGAAAACCTCCGCTCCCGCTTTTGATGATGTATAGTCGGGCTTTCGAGCCTTTTCTTACCCGGTTTTTACAAATTATGGTTGGACATTCAGACCTTGCAGCCGAACACCTCCGCTCTCTCTTTTGATCATACATTGTTGGGCATTCGCACCTTGTCTTACCCGCTTTTTACAAACTATAGTCAGACATTCACACCTTGCAGCTGAACCTCCGCTCCCTGTTTTGATCATGTATGGTCTGGCAATACTACCTTTTCTTCCCCCGTTTGTGAGTAATTATGGCTGGACATTCACACCTACTTGCAGTCGAACACCTCTGCTCCCGCTTTTGATTATGTTTGGTTGGATATTCGAACCTTTTCTTAACTGCTTTTTACAAACCATGGTCGGACTTTCACACCTTCTTGTAGCCGAACAACTCCGCTCCCGCTATTGATTGTGTACAGTCGGGTATTTTAACCTTTTCTTACCCGCTTTTTACCAACTATGGTCGGACATTCACACCTTCGTACAGCGGAACACCTCCGCTCCCTCTTTTGATGGTGTATGTTCGGGCATTCAAACCTTTTCTTACCCGCTTTTTCCAAACTATGGTCGGCTATTCACAGCTTCCTCTCCACCATACTTGTATGGTGGGATATTCACACCCACTTGCATCCGAAGACCTCCGCCCCAAATTTTGTTGATATTTAGTCGGACATTCGCACCTTACCCGCTTTTGGCAAACTATGGCCTTCTTGCAGCCAAACACCTCTGATCTCGCTTTTGATGATGTAAGGTTGGGCATTCAGACCTTGCTTCACCTGCTTTTCACCAAATATAGTCGGACATTCACACCTTCTTGCAGCCGAACACTTCCGCTCCACCTTTTAGTGTTCTATCACACCTTTTTTTCACCGCATTTTATACATTATGGTCGGAAATTTTCAACCACTCTCATCCGAAGACCTCTCCTCCCGCTTTCTTTAATATATTTGAACTTTAGTCGGACATTCAAACCTTCTTGCAGCTGAACCACCTCCGCTCCCTGTTTTGATCATATATGGTCTGGCAATACTACCTTTTCTTACCCGTTTGTGAGTAATTATGGCTGGACATTCACACCTACTTGCAGCCGAACACATGCACTCCTGCTTTTGATGATGTATGGTTGGGCATTCACACCTTTTTTTTACCCATTTTTCAGGTATTATGGGTGGACATTCACACCTTCTTGCAGCTGAACACCTCCTCTCCCACTTATGATCATGTGTGGTTTGATTTTCGAAAGTTTTCTTTCATGTTTTCTAGCAATTATTGATGGACATTTAGACCTTCTTGCAGCTGAACACCACCTCTCCCGATTTTGATCATGTATGGACCGGCATTTTTACCTTTTTTAACACATTTTTCAGCAATTATGGTTGGAGATTCACACCTACTCACAGCCGAACAACTCCGCTACCGCATTTGATGGTGTATAGTCGGGCATTCTCACCCTTTCTCATCAGCTTTTTGCAAATTATGATCTGACATTCACACCTACTTCCAGTCGAACAGCTCTGCTCCCGCTTTTGATTATGTTTGGTTAGATATTCGAACCTTTTCTTAACTGCTTTTTACAAACTTTGGTCGGACGTTCACAATATCTTGCAGCCGAACACCTCCGCTTCCGCTTTTGATGGTGTATATTCGGGCATACGAACCTTTTCTTACCCGCTTTTTACAAACCAAGGTCGGACTTTCACACCTTCTCTTAGCTGAACAACTCCGCTCCCTCTTTTGATTGTGTACAGTCGGGTAATTTAACCTTTTCTTACCCGCTTTTTACCATCTATGGTCGGACATTCACACCGTCTTACAGCGGAACACCTCCGCTCCCTCTTTTGATGATGTATGGTTAGGCATTCGCACCTTTTCTTACCCATTTTTCAGTAATTATGGGTAGACATTCACACCTTCTTGCAGCTGAACACCTCCTCTCCCGCTTATGATCATGTGCAGTTTGATATTCGAAAATTTTCTTTCATGTTTTCTAGCAATTATTGATGGACATTCAGACCGTCTTGCAGCTGAACACCTCCGCTCCCACTTTTGATGGTGTATAGTCGGGCTTTCGAGCCTTTTCTTCCCCGGTTTTTACAAATTATGGTTGGACATTCAGACCTTCTTGCAGCCGAAAACCTCCACTCCCTCTTTTGATCATACATTGTCGGGCATTCGCACCTTTTCTTACCCGCTTTTTACAAACCATGGTCGGACTTTCACACCTTTTAGTAGCCGAACAACTCCGCTCCCGCTATTGATTGTGTACAGTCGGGTATTTTAACCTTTTCTTACCCGCTTTTTACCAACTATGGTTGGACATTCACACCTTCTTACAGCAGAACACCTCCGCTCCCTGTTTTGATTATGTATGGTTTGACATTGGCACCTTCTCTCACCCGCCTTTTACTATGGTCGGCCATTCACAGCTTCCTCTCCACCATACTTGTATGGTGGGATATTCACACCCACTTGCATCCGAAGACCTCCGCCCCCACTTTTGTTGATATTTAGTCGGTCATTCGCACCTTACCCGCTTTTGGCAAACTATGGCCTTCTTGCAGCCAAACACCTCTGATCTCGCTTTTGATGATGTAAGGTTGGGCATTCAGACCTTGCTTCACCTGCTTTTCACCAAATATAGTCGGACATTCACACCCACTAGCATCCGAAGACCTCCGCCCCAAATTTTGTTGATATTTAGTCGGACATTCGCACCTTACCCGCTTTTGGCAAACTATGGCCTTCTTGCAGCCAAACACCTCTGATCTCGCTTTTGATAATGTAAGGTTGGGCATTCAGACCTTGCTTCACCTGCTTTTCACCAAATATAGTCGGACATTCACACCTTCTTGCAGCCGAACACTTCCGCTCCACCTTTTAGTGTTCTATCACACCTTTTTTTCACCGCATTTTATACATTATGGTTGGAAATTTTCAACCACTCTCATCCGAAGACCTCTCCTCCCGCTTTTGTTAATATATTTGAACTTTAGTCGGACATTCAAACCTTCTTGCAGCTGAACCACCTCCGCTCCCTGTTTTGATCATATATGGTCTGGCAATACTACCTTTTCTTACCCGTTTGTGAGTAATTATGGCTGGACATTCACACCTACTTGCAGCCGAACACAACCTCTCTCGCTTTTGATGATGTATGGACCGGCATTCTTACCTTTTCTAACACATTTTTCAGCAATTATGGTCGGAGATTCACACCTACTCACAGCCGAACAACTCCGCTCCCGCATTTGATGGTGTATAGTCGGGCATTCTCACCCTTTCTCATCAGCTTTTTGCAAATTATGATCTGACATTCACACCTACTTGCAGTCGAAGCGCTCTGCTCCCGCTTTTGATTATGTATGGTTGGATATTCGAACCTTTTCTTAACTGCTTTTTACAAACTTTGGTTGGACGTTCACACCTTCTTGTAGCCGAACACATGCACTCCTGCTTTTGATGATGTATGGTTGGGCATTCGCACCTTTTTTTTACCCATTTTTCAGGTATTATGGGTGGACATTCACACCTTCTTGCAGCTGAACACCTCCTCTCCCACTTATGATCATGTGTGGTTTGATTTTCGAAAATTTTCTTTCATGTTTTCTAGCAATTATTGATGGACATTTAGACCTTCTTGCAGCTGAACACCACCTCTCCCGATTTTGATGATGTATGGACCGGCATTTTTACCTTTTCTAACACATTTTTCAGCAATTATGGTTGGAGAGTCACACCTACTCACAGCCGAACAACTCCGCTACCGCATTTGATGGTGTATAGTCGGGCATTCTCACCCTTTCTCATCAGCTTTTTGCAAATTATGATCTGACATTCACACCTACTTCCAGTCGAACAGCTCTGCTCCCGCTTTTGATTATGTTTGGTTAGATATTCGAACCTTTTCTTAACTGCTTTTTACAAACTTTGGTCGGACGTTCACAATATCTTGCAGCCGAACACCTCCGCTTCCGCTTTTGATGGTGTATATTCGGGCATACGAACCTTTTCTTACCCGCTTTTTACCAACTATGGTCGGACATTCACACCTTCGTACAGCGGAACACCTCCGCTCCCTCTTTTGATGGTGTATGTTCGGGCATTCAAACCTTTTCTTACCCGCTTTTTCCAAACTATGGTCGGCTATTCACAGCTTCCTCTCCACCATACTTGTATGGTGGGATATTCACACCCACTTGCATCCGAAGACCTCCGCCCCAAATTTTGTTGATATTTAGTCGGACATTCGCACCTTACCCGCTTTTGGCAAACTATGGCCTTCTTGCAGCCAAACACCTCTGATCTCGCTTTTGATGATGTAAGGTTGGGCATTCAGACCTTGCTTCACCTGCTTTTCACCAAATATAGTCGGACATTCACACCTTCTTGCAGCCGAACACTTCCGCTCCACCTTTTAGTGTTCTATCACACCTTTTTTTCACCGCATTTTATACATTATGGTCGGAAATTTTCAACCACTCTCATCCGAAGACCTCTCCTCCCGCTTTCTTTAATATATTTGAACTTTAGTCGGACATTCAAACCTTCTTGCAGCTGAACCACCTCCGCTCCCTGTTTTGATCATATATGGTCTGGCAATACTACCTTTTCTTACCCGTTTGTGAGTAATTATGGCTGGACATTCACACCTACTTGCAGCCGAACACATGCACTCCTGCTTTTGATGATGTATGGTTGGGCATTCACACCTTTTTTTTACCCATTTTTCAGGTATTATGGGTGGACATTCACACCTTCTTGCAGCTGAACACCTCCTCTCCCACTTATGATCATGTGTGGTTTGATTTTCGAAAGTTTTCTTTCATGTTTTCTAGCAATTATTGATGGACATTTAGACCTTCTTGCAGCTGAACACCACCTCTCCCGATTTTGATCATGTATGGACCGGCATTTTTACCTTTTTTAACACATTTTTCAGCAATTATGGTTGGAGATTCACACCTACTCACAGCCGAACAACTCCGCTACCGCATTTGATGGTGTATAGTCGGGCATTCTCACCCTTTCTCATCAGCTTTTTGCAAATTATGATCTGACATTCACACCTACTTCCAGTCGAACAGCTCTGCTCCCGCTTTTGATTATGTTTGGTTAGATATTCGAACCTTTTCTTAACTGCTTTTTACAAACTTTGGTCGGACGTTCACAATATCTTGCAGCCGAACACCTCCGCTTCCGCTTTTGATGGTGTATATTCGGGCATACGAACCTTTTCTTACCCGCTTTTTACAAACCAAGGTCGGACTTTCACACCTTCTCTTAGCTGAACAACTCCGCTCCCTCTTTTGATTGTGTACAGTCGGGTAATTTAACCTTTTCTTACCCGCTTTTTACCATCTATGGTCGGACATTCACACCGTCTTACAGCGGAACACCTCCGCTCCCTCTTTTGATGATGTATGGTTAGGCATTCGCACCTTTTCTTACCCATTTTTCAGTAATTATGGGTAGACATTCACACCTTCTTGCAGCTGAACACCTCCTCTCCCGCTTATGATCATGTGCAGTTTGATATTCGAAAATTTTCTTTCATGTTTTCTAGCAATTATTGATGGACATTCAGACCGTCTTGCAGCTGAACACCTCCGCTCCCACTTTTGATGGTGTATAGTCGGGCTTTCGAGCCTTTTCTTCCCCGGTTTTTACAAATTATGGTTGGACATTCAGACCTTCTTGCAGCCGAAAACCTCCACTCCCTCTTTTGATCATACATTGTCGGGCATTCGCACCTTTTCTTACCCGCTTTTTACAAACCATGGTCGGACTTTCACACCTTTTAGTAGCCGAACAACTCCGCTCCCGCTATTGATTGTGTACAGTCGGGTATTTTAACCTTTTCTTACCCGCTTTTTACCAACTATGGTTGGACATTCACACCTTCTTACAGCAGAACACCTCCGCTCCCTGTTTTGATTATGTATGGTTTGACATTGGCACCTTCTCTCACCCGCCTTTTACTATGGTCGGCCATTCACAGCTTCCTCTCCACCATACTTGTATGGTGGGATATTCACACCCACTTGCATCCGAAGACCTCCGCCCCCACTTTTGTTGATATTTAGTCGGTCATTCGCACCTTACCCGCTTTTGGCAAACTATGGCCTTCTTGCAGCCAAACACCTCTGATCTCGCTTTTGATGATGTAAGGTTGGGCATTCAGACCTTGCTTCACCTGCTTTTCACCAAATATAGTCGGACATTCACACCCACTAGCATCCGAAGACCTCCGCCCCAAATTTTGTTGATATTTAGTCGGACATTCGCACCTTACCCGCTTTTGGCAAACTATGGCCTTCTTGCAGCCAAACACCTCTGATCTCGCTTTTGATGATGTAAGGTTGGGCATTCAGACCTTGCTTCACCTGCTTTTCACCAAATATAGTCGGACATTCACACCTTCTTGCAGCCGAACACTTCCGCTCCACCTTTTAGTGTTCTATCACACCTTTTTTTCACCGCATTTTATACATTATGGTTGGAAATTTTCAACCACTCTCATCCGAAGACCTCTCCTCCCGCTTTTGTTAATATATTTGAACTTTAGTCGGACATTCAAACCTTCTTGCAGCTGAACCACCTCCGCTCCCTGTTTTGATCATATATGGTCTGGCAATACTACCTTTTCTTACCCGTTTGTGAGTAATTATGGCTGGACATTCACACCTACTTGCAGCCGAACACAACCTCTCTCGCTTTTGATGATGTATGGACCGGCATTCTTACCTTTTCTAACACATTTTTCAGCAATTATGGTCGGAGATTCACACCTACTCACAGCCGAACAACTCCGCTCCCGCATTTGATGGTGTATAGTCGGGCATTCTCACCCTTTCTCATCAGCTTTTTGCAAATTATGATCTGACATTCACACCTACTTGCAGTCGAAGCGCTCTGCTCCCGCTTTTGATTATGTATGGTTGGATATTCGAACCTTTTCTTAACTGCTTTTTACAAACTTTGGTTGGACGTTCACACCTTCTTGTAGCCGAACACATGCACTCCTGCTTTTGATGATGTATGGTTGGGCATTCGCACCTTTTTTTTACCCATTTTTCAGGTATTATGGGTGGACATTCACACCTTCTTGCAGCTGAACACCTCCTCTCCCACTTATGATCATGTGTGGTTTGATTTTCGAAAATTTTCTTTCATGTTTTCTAGCAATTATTGATGGACATTTAGACCTTCTTGCAGCTGAACACCACCTCTCCCGATTTTGATGATGTATGGACCGGCATTTTTACCTTTTCTAACACATTTTTCAGCAATTATGGTTGGAGAGTCACACCTACTCACAGCCGAACAACTCCGCTACCGCATTTGATGGTGTATAGTCGGGCATTCTCACCCTTTCTCATCAGCTTTTTGCAAATTATGATCTGACATTCACACCTACTTCCAGTCGAACAGCTCTGCTCCCGCTTTTGATTATGTTTGGTTAGATATTCGAACCTTTTCTTAACTGCTTTTTACAAACTTTGGTCGGACGTTCACAATATCTTGCAGCCGAACACCTCCGCTTCCGCTTTTGATGGTGTATATTCGGGCATACGAACCTTTTCTTACCCGCTTTTTACAAACCAAGGTCAGACTTTCACACCTTCTCTTAGCTGAACAACTACGCTCCATCTTTTGATTGTGTACAGTCGGGTAATTTAACCTTTTCTTACCCGCTTTTTACCATCTATGGTCGGACATTCACACCGTCTTACAGCGGAACACCTCCGCTCCCTCTTTTGATGATGTATGGTTAGGCATTCGCACCTTTTCTTACCCATTTTTCAGTAATTATGGGTAGACATTCACACCTTCTTGCAGCTGAACACCTCCTCTCCCGCTTATGATCATGTGCAGTTTGATATTCGAAAATTTTCTTTCATGTTTTCTAGCAATTATTGATGGACATTCAGACCGTCTTGCAGCTGAACACCTCCGCTCCCACTTTTGATGGTGTATAGTCGGGCTTTCGAGCCTTTTCTTCCCCGGTTTTTACAAATTATGGTTGGACATTCAGACCTTCTTGCAGCCGAAAACCTCCACTCCCTCTTTTGATCATACATTGTCGGGCATTTTAACCTTTTCTTACCCGCTTTTTACAAACCATGGTCGGACTTTCACACCTTTTAGTAGCCGAACAACTCCGCTCCCGCTATTGATTGTGTACAGTCGGGTATTTTAACCTTTTCTTACCCGCTTTTTACCAACTATGGTTGGACATTCACACCTTCTTACAGCAGAACACCTCCGCTCCCTGTTTTGATTATGTATGGTTTGACATTCGCACCTTCTCTCACCCGCCTTTTACTATGGTCGGCCATTCACAGCTTCCTCTCCACCATACTTGTATGGTGGGATATTCACACCCACTTGCATCCGAAGACCTCCGCCCCCACTTTTGTTGATATTTAGTCGGTCATTCGCACCTTACCCGCTTTTGGCAAACTATGGCCTTCTTGCAGCCAAACACCTCTGATCTCGCTTTTGATGATGTAAGGTTGGGCATTCAGACCTTGCTTCACCTGCTTTTCACCAAATATAGTCGGACATTCACACCCACTTGCATCCGAAGACCTCCGCCCCAAATTTTGTTGATATTTAGTCGGACATTCGCACCTTACCCGCTTTTGGCAAACTATGGCCTTCTTGCAGCCAAACACCTCTGATCTCGCTTTTGATGATGTAAGGTTGGGCATTCAGACCTTGCTTCACCTGCTTTTCACCAAATATAGTCGGACATTCACACCTTCTTGCAGCCGAACACTTCCGCTCCACCTTTTAGTGTTCTCTCACACCTTTTTTTCACCGCATTTTATACATTATGGTTGGAAATTTTCAACCACTCTCATCCGAAGACCTCTCCTCCCGCTTTTGTTAATATATTTGAACTTTAGTCGGACATTCAAACCTTCTTGCAGCTGAACCACCTCCGCTCCCTGTTTTGATCATATATGGTCTGGCAATACTACCTTTTCTTACCCGTTTGTGAGTAATTATGGCTGGACATTCACACCTACTTGCAGCCGAACACAACCTCTCTCGCTTTTGATGATGTATGGACCGGCATTTTTACCTTTTCTAACACATTTTTCAGCAATTATGGTCGGAGATTCACACCTACTCACAGGCGAACAACTCCGCTCCCGCATTTGATGATGTATAGTCGGGCATTCTCACCCTTTCTCATCAGCTTTTTGCAAATTATGATCTGACATTCACACCTACTTGCAGTCGAACAGCTCTGCTCCCGCTTTTGATTATGTTTGGTTGGATATTCGAACCTTTTCTTAACTTCTTTTTACATATTTTGGTTGGACGTTCACACCTTCTTGTAGCCGAACACTTCCACTCCTGCTTTTGATGATGTATGGTTGGGCATTCACACCTTTTTTTTGCCCATTTTTCAGGAATTATGGGTGGACATTCACACCTTCTTTCAGCTGAACACCTCCTATCCCACTTATGATCAGGTGCGGTTTGATTTTCGAAAATTTTCTTTCATGTTTTCTAGCAATTATTGATGGACATGTAGACCTTCTTGCAGCTGAACACCTCCGCTCCCGCTTTTGATCATACATTGTCAGGCATTCGCACCTTGTCTTACCCACTTTTTACAAACTTTAGTCGAACAGTCACACCTTTTTGCAGCCGAACACCACCTCTACCGCTTTTGATGATGTATGGTCCAGCATTCTTACCTTTTCTAACACATTCTTCAGCAATTATGGTGGGACATTCACACCTACTCAGAGCCGAACACCTCCGCTCCCGCATTTGATGGTCTATAGTCGGGCATTCTACAGTGGAAAAGTAGGTGTGAATATCCAACCATACAAGTATGGTGGAGAGGAAGCTGTGAATAGCCAACCATAGTTTGGAAAAAGCGGGTAAGAAAAGGTTTGAATACCCGAACATACACCATCAAAAGAGGGAGCGGAGGTGTTCCGCTGTAGGAAGGTGTGAATGTCCGACCATAGTTGGTAAAAAGCGGGTAAGAAAAGGTTAAAATATCCGACTGTACACAATCAATAGCGGGAGCGGATGTGTTCGGCTACAAGAAGGTGTGAAAGTCCGACCATGGTTTGTAAAAAGCGGGTAAGAAAAGGTGCGAATGTCCGACAATGTATTATCAAAAGAGAGAGCGGAGGTTTTCGGATACAAGAAGGTTTGAATGTCCCACCATAGTTTGTAAAAAGCGGGTAAGAAAAGGTTCGAATGCCCGACTATACACCATCAAAAGTGGGAGCAGAGGTGTTCCGCTGTAAGACGGTGTGAATGTCCGATCATAGTTGGTAAAAAGCGGGTAAGAAAAGGTTAAAATACCCGACTGTACACAATCAAAAGAGGGAGCGGAGTTGTTCAGCTAAGAGAAGGTGTGAAAGTCCGACCATGGTTTGTAAAAAGCGGGTAAGAAAAGGTTCGTATGCCCGAATATACACTATCAAAACCTGAAGTGTAGGTGTTTGGCTGCAAGAAGGTGTGAACGTCCGACCAAAGTTTGTAAAAAAGCAGTTAACAAAAGGTTCGAATATCTAACCAAACATAATCAAAAGCGGGAGCAGAGCTGTTCGACTGCAAGTAGGTGTGAATGTCAGAGAATAATTTGCAAAAAGCTGATGAGAAAGGGTGAGAAAGCCCGACTATACACTATCAAATGTGGGAGCGGAGGTGTTCGTCTGTGAGTAGGTGTGAATGTCCATTAATAATTGCTTTAAAACATGAAAGAAAATTTTCGAATATCAAACCTTACATGATCATTAGCGGGAGAGGAGGTGTTCAGCTGCAAGAAGATGTGAATATCCACCCATAATAACTGAAAAATGGGTAGGAAAAGATGCGAATGTCCAACCATAAATCATCAAAAGCAGGAGTGGAGTTGTTCAGCTACAAGAAGGTATGAAAGTCCAACCATGGTTTGTAAAAAGCGGGTAAGAGAAGGTTCGAATACCCGAATATATACCATCAAAAGCGGAAGCGGGGGTGTTCGGCTGCAAGAAGGTGTGAACGTCCGACCAAAGTTTGTAAAAAGCAGTTAAGAAAAGGTTTGAATATCCAACCGAACATAATCAAAAGCGGGAGCAGAGCTGTTCGACTGCAAGTAGGTGTGAATGTCAGATCATAATTGCTGAAAAATGTGATAGAAAAGACTAGAATGCCGGACAATACATCATCAAAAGCGGGAGAGGTGGTTTTTCGGCTGCAAGTAGGTGTGAATGTCCAGCCATAATTACTCACAAACGGGGGAAGAAAAGGTAGTATTTCCAGACCACACATGATCAAAACAGGGAATGGAGGTGGTTCAGCTGCAAGGTGTGAATGTCTGACTAAAGTTTGTAAAAACCGTGTAAGACAAGGGGCGAATGCCTGACAATGTATGATCAAAAGAGGGAGCGGAGGTTTTCGGCTGCAAGGTCTGAATGTCCAACCATAATTTGTAAAAATCGGGGAAGAAAAGGCTCGAAAGCCCGACTATACACCATCAAAAGCGGGAGCAGAGGTGTTCAGGTGCAAGAAGGTCTGAATGTCCGACCAATAATTACTGAAAAATGGGTAAGAAAAGGTGCGAATGCCAAATCATACATCATCAAAAGCAGGAGCGGATGTGTTCGGCTACAAGAAGGTTTGAATGTCCAACCATAGTAAGTAATAGGTGGGTAAGAAAAGGCTCGAATGCCCGACTATACACCATCAAAAGCGGAAGCGGAGGTGTTCGGCTGCAAGACGGTGTGAACGTCGAACCAAAGTTTGTAAAAAGCATTAAGAAAATGTTCAAATATCCAACCAAACATAATCAAAAGCGGGAGCAGAGCTGTTCGACTTCAAGTAGGTGTGAATATCAGATCATAATTTGCAAAAAGCTGATGAGAAAGGGTGAGAATGCCCGACTATACACTATCAAATGTGGGAGCGGAGGTGTTCGTCTGTGAGTAGGTTTGAATGTCCGACCATAATTGCTGAAAAATGTGTTAGAAAAGGTAAGAATTCCGGACCATATATCATCAAAAGCGGGAGAGGTTGTGTTCGGCTGCAAGAAGGTGTGAATGTCCAGCCATAATTACTCACAAACGGGTAAGAAAAGGTACTATTACCAGACCATATATGATCAAAACAGGGAGCGGAGGCGGCTCAGCTGCAAGAAGGTTTGAATGTCCGACTAAAGTTTGTAAAAAGCGGGTAAGACAAGGTGTCAATGCCCGACAAAGTATGATCAAAAGAGGAGCGGACCATGGTTTGTAAAAACCGGGAAGAAAAGGCTCGAAAGCCCGACTATACACCATCAAAAAGAAGGTTTGAATGTCCATCAATAATTGCTTTAAAACAAGAAAGTAAATTTTCGAATATCAAACCGTACATGATCATAAGCGGGAGAGGAGGTGTTCCGCTGTAAGACGGTGTGAATGTCCGACCATAGTTGGTAAAAAGCGGGTAAGAAAAGGTTAAAATACCCGACTGTACACAATCAATAGCGGGAGCGGAGTTGTTCGGCTACTAAAAGGTGTGAAAGTCCGACCCTGGTTTGTAAAAAGCGGGTAAGAAAAGGTTCGAATGCCCGAACATACACCATCAAAAGAGGGAGCGGAGGTGTTCCGCTGTAAGACGGTGTGAATGTCCGATCATAGTTGGTAAAAAGCGGGTAAGAAAAGGTTAAAATACCCAACTGTACACAATCAAAAGAGGGAGCGGAGTTGTTCAGCTAAGAGAAGGTGTGAAAGTCCGACCATGGTTTGTAAAAAGCGGGTAAGAAAAGGTTCGTATGCCCGAATATACACTATCAAAACCTGAAGTGTAGGTGTTCGGCTGCAAGAAGGTGTGAACGTCCGACCAAAGTTTGTAAAAAAGCAGTTAACAAAAGGTTCGAATATCTAACCAAACATAATCAAAAGCGGGAGCAGAGCTGTTCGACTGCAAGTAGGTGTGAATGTCAGAGAATAATTTGCAAAAAGCTGATGAGAAAGGGTGAGAAAGCCCGACTATACACTATCAAATGTGGGAGCGGAGGTGTTTGTCTGTGAGTAGGTGTGAATGTCCATTAATAATTGCTTTAAAACATGAAAGAAAAATTTCGAATATCAAACCTTACATGATCATTAGCGGGAGAGGAGGTGTTCAGCTGCAAGAAGATGTGAATATCCACCCATAATTACTGAAAAATGGGTAGGAAAAGATGCGAATGTCCAACCATAAATCATCAAAAGCAGGAGTGGAGTTGTTCAGCTACAAGAAGGTATGAAAGTCCAACCATGGTTTGTAAAAAGCGGGTAAGAGAAGATTCGAATACCCGAATATATACCATCAAAAGCGGAAGCGGGGGTGTTCGGCTGCAAGAAGGTGTGAACGTCCGACCAAAGTTTGTAAAAAGCAGTTAAGAAAAGGTTTGAATATCCAACCGAACATAATCAAAAGCGGGAGCAGAGCTGTTCGACTGAAAGTAGGTGTGAATGTCAGATCATAATTGCTGAAAAATGTGATAGAAAAGACTAGAATGCCGGACAATACATCATCAAAAGCGGGAGAGGTGGTTTTTCGGCTGCAAGTAGGTGTGAATGTCCAGCCATAATTACTCACAAACGGGGGAAGAAAAGGTAGTATTTCCAGACCACACATGATCAAAACAGGGAATGGAGGTGGTTCAGCTGCAAGGTGTGAATGTCTGACTAAAGTTTGTAAAAACCGTGTAAGACAAGGGGCGAATGCCCGACAATGTATGATCAAAAGAGGGAGCGGAGGTTTTCGGCTGCAAGGTCTGAATGTCCAACCATAATTTGTAAAAATCGGGGAAGAAAAGGCTCGAAAGCCCGACTATACACCATCAAAAGCGGGAGCAGAGGTGTTCAGGTGCAAGAAGGTCTGAATGTCCGACCAATAATTACTGAAAAATGGGTAAGAAAAGGTGCGAATGCCAAATCATACATCATCAAAAGCAGGAGCGGATGTGTTCGGCTACAAGAAGGTTTGAATGTCCAACCATAGTAAGTAATAGGTGGGTAAGAAAAGGCTCGAATGCCCGACTATACACCATCAAAAGCGGAAGCGGAGGTGTTCAGGTGCAAGAAGGTCTGAATGTCCACCCATAATTACTGAAAAATGGGTAAGAAAAGGTGCGAAAGCC